>NW_020272863.1:326524-692059 GCF_003268045.1 Sipha flava | reverse complement strand
GTTTTGTCTAGCTTATGACCTGTTTTACGTGATTTTTTGCATCGTCTGCAGCCCCCTTAAACGTTTTGTGTTGCGCGAAAACTTAAACGAATAATTTTCGTTACGTATTGTATTGTAGCATTGAATACTCGAATAATTCCCATCGCTGTTACCTGCCTAATGTTTATTTAGTCAAACTTAAATATATATCTGGTGTGGTACTAGTATAATGGAACACATTTACTTGTTGAATTTTTTGTTGTCTTACAAAAAAATCATTAAAAAATGAATGTAATAAACTAATAGCTGTTTATGAGCCAATATTAATAATATATGAATCATAGACAGGACGCTTAATATAATTTGTATTAGTTTTTTAATTTTTAAATGATTATGAGTTATTCATATAAATATGAATGTATGTGTGTATATATTCAATAAAAATCAACTAATCAAATATAAATAACAATAATAAAATTATAAATTAATAGTGGAATGAAAGAAATAATAATTAAATTAAATTAATTTTATTTAATTACAATGCAGAAAAATAACTTACCAAAATAATGTATTTAAATATAAATTACAACATATTAAGATTGAATTAGGAACTGAATTAAATATAAAACAATTCACTCATTTTTTATTAAAATATTTGCAAAATAATGACAATCTTTTACCTCTATGGCATACAAAATTAAAGTAGATATTAATCAAACACTTTATATATTACATCAGTTCCAAATACAATCTTTAGAAATGAAAAAATAATAATAATACAGTTAAACTAGCTGTAGATTGTATATCCCTGTTTGCCGAAAAATTATTTAGTTTTTGCTTTTATACATATTTAATACATCCACAGCCTTCTATTTTTTTAAACATAATAAATAAGTTTTTATCGTATAATGCTAAAACGAAACTAAACTAAACAATTAGAATATTAATTTAAGACTAGAACTAGATTTAAAAGATGTAAGTGCTCTAAATGTTTTACTCCATTATCATTAGAAGAAAACCATTATGAAAGATACAAAAGTATTTTAAAAATGACTGTTGAATTAATGTTATATTTAATATAATGAAAACCTGATTTGAAGTATACAAATTAAATAGGTTCAAACTAAATTTGAATTTTTATAATAAAACTGATATTTTTCATTTTTATAGGTACATTTAAATAATTTAAATATCAAATTAGCCAAATGACTATGGGAATAAAAATTATGATTTTTTTTAGAACATTTACCACTATTTATAAAAAACTGATCATATTATTATTTATGTATTTTGAAATTAAAAAATGTTAACACCATGAGAAAAAAGGACTTTTATTTTGAAACCTTTGAGTAAATGTATCACTGAAAGAACGAAATTTGGAAGTAGTTCCCACATGTCCTTTAGATCTGAAAAAATATAAAATCATGTATTAAGTTGGGAAACACTGGCTCCTCCCTGGTTTATAACAATCGTTATTACACGAATCTTATAAACTTTATTTTTGATATATTATATATTTCTATACGTGTGATCTTTATAAAAACAGTTTTCGTGTTATTCATACCATAAAAATTTAGCTCATAATCTATAAAAAAAACTTTAAAATCCTACCTATTAATCCCAAACTACGGTACATTTTATTTGAGATACAATTTTATGTTATTATAAATAAGTTCTGTAAAATATTAAACATACAAATGTTAAATTAGAAATTAGAAATGTTCACATAATGAAAATGAACTTCTTGAATCAATTCTTAACTTGAAAAATTTAATAGAAAAGAAAATGGTACCTAAGTCAAATAACAAAACAAAAAACATTGGATGAATTTTGGATAGTATAATTATGTAGAGTAAAACGTAGGCAAAATGCAATAATAAATATGTAATAATAAATATATGAAATAAATGAACAAATAATAAATAATAAATTACATTTAATAAAGATTTATCTGGAATTTTTTTTTCTTTTTGTCAACTTGCATTAAATGGAAATCTGTCTAAAATGGAAAAAATATCCAGTCCCAACTGATTCCATATTACACAGATTTTACTGTATTTTAAAGTCAGCAAATTAAATAAGTTGTCCCACCCTTTCAAAAGTTAAAATGATGCCACTGTGTATAGGGAAGTATGAAAGGGGAGTATGAAAGTATGAAAGTTGGGAGCGCGAGTATGTATTCATGTTACTCGCACTTATTGTTGTGGGGGCTTGGGTGTACTTAGCACCCCCATTTTCGAAGTAAGCATCCCCAAATGTGTTCATATTAATTTCTATTTAAATACTCATTACTTATTAAGTATAGAAAAACAGAGTTTTTATTGTATAAATATATAAATTTAGTATTTAAATAATGGTTGTGGAAGTTCGTTCTCTGTCTCTTCGATCCTCAAACTGGGACATCATATTGAATGACCCTTTTTTTATTTTGATATGAAAACAAAATAAGTATATAATTTTTTAATTTAAATATTTATAGGCTAACACAAAAATACATTATTACACAATGTATATAATCATACCGATTAAATTACCATAATATAATGATATAATGTACAATATTATTCTATGTTTTATTATTAAATAATATAATATTAAATGTTATTTTTTCTTGGCTTCTATTAACTTGAATAAACTGAATGATCGGCCGGGATACCAGGGCGAGTGGCAAGCCTAGTAGTAAATATACTGAATTTTAAAGAAATGATAAGTCATTTCTTTATCAAAACGGTTCTGAGCAAAGATTCAGTATAAAAATCAACTATTTAGAAGTTTTTTATATCATTTTTAGTCGAATTACCAATAGGTTATTTTTTTTTTATCAATCTGTGTAACATTTTGTTTGACGAAGAAAATTTTTTTTTAACCAAATTTATCTATATTCAAAGTTTCATTATGGATCAATTATAGATTATCATATTGAATGGACCAATTTTTTTTTAATAAAAATTTAATTTTTAAAATTTATTTAAAAACAGTAAAATCCGTAGAAATCGTAGATATAATCATTTACTTAAACGCTTATGAAATAAATTTCAAACTAACAATTTTTAAAATTTTTTCAGTATCAGTAAAAAAGTACTCGTATATGAGTAAAGTGATATTACATTTTTAATATCAATATCAATATTGATATTCAATATTTAAAAATTAAAATGTTATTACTTAAACATTTTCAAAAAATAAAATATTTTTTAAGTTCTATATTAAAACCAAAAGCATTTTTTTAAAATTTTATCAAGTACAAAAAAAAAATATCTTAGCTATAAGGCGAGGATGGGTAACTCAAAGTTACTAGAGGGGCCAATTTTTAGAAAATTAAAATCTAGCGGACCAAAGCAAAAGAAAAAAAAGTCATTCAAAATATGAATATTAATTAGCATTTAAATACACCGAAATAATAAATTTAATACACATGACAGCACGACACAAATGATACAAAGAAACTGATATGGTTAAATAGTTGGGAACAAATATAGACCTTATATAATAGACGGAGCATTACTAGTTGGCGGAATTGGGTGGTGGGAGTAAGATGTTTGTTAGGTGGGAGTAATTTTTGCGATTTCTTTTTACTTTCATGCATGTGTACTTTGATAGCTAGTAACAATTAAGTTAGTACTCGACGTCGCTCAATGGAGGATACTAAAATAATTGTAGCTACGGCACTCTGCTAAATTTAAATATGTATATGACTCTTTCAGTCTCATAAAATTCTAAAAATTGTATTATTGATTTTTAGCTCCAATCAGCTTGCATATTGCAAGTAACTTAGAATACGAGCGCGCAAGAATAAAAAAAAAAAAAAAGAATACATAAATAGTAAGCAAAAAACGACTTTGGCGATAACCAATCGAGCAGAATGTAAACATGCAATCGCGATCGCCATATTGTAAAACTAGCACGGCAATTTAAACACTCACTGCCTTAGACGCTGCCACTAAATTATTTTTGGAAGTAAATATTACAGTGCTAGGAGCAGTGGCAATGGCTGAATATAAATCCACTATTAGATATAGCACATAAATAATTACTGTTATGTTTTACGTTAAAATATTTATCTAATTACTATTAGGATAAATACATACATTCATTTTTGAATATTAAATTATAATAGTATATAATAAATTGTATAGAATTACATGAAAATAAAATTAATTGTTATAACATTTTAAATATTTAAAAAACCGAATTTGTATTATTACCGTTCAACAATAACTGCTGGCATTTGCACAAGTTGCACAGGACTTTTACCATCTTTTAAAGCTTGAGTTAAATTTAATATTTGTCCACGCATAACACTCATTTGCTTTTCAAACATATGTCTATCAAATCCTTTGTCTATCTGTAATATTAAGTATAAAAATGTACTGAAAAAAAATTCATTATGTAAGGTATTACTAGTGGTATATCCAAGGATGACATAATATTTAATACTTTGTAATATTTTATTGGGCATATGCATACAACATAATGTTTGTATATAAAAACATACTTTTTGTAACAGTATATAAATAAAACAATTTTCATGAGACAAAAATTGTCTTTACTTTTAATAAAACAGTATTCCTATTAATATATCTGGATATACGACTGTGAATTATTTATTTTATTAACCTTAAATAAAGTGTAAAGATCATCACACAAATCTTGAACAAAATTCATATCTGATAGATAAGGTAATACAAGTTCTTTTGTATCCTTACTAAATGGAATCTTTGCTTGTGGAAGCCATGCCCAATGATAAGGATAAGCGCGCCATGAGTCTGGATGTTTAAATGGAAATGCCAAACCATTATCAATAGCTGCAATTTTTATATCAGGTTCTTGGACATTATTCCATTCCTATAGAAATTTAAAAATAATTAAATGAAAAATAATTTTAATAATACAAAAAAGTTTAAGAATTAAAAAAATAATTGACTTACACTTGAGCTTTCACTGATGGTAGAATTTGTAAGACTAGCATTAGGACTTGAACTTAAGCTCGGTTGATCATATCTAATCAACCAATTGTCATTACCTCGATCAGTATTTCGAATAATGTAATCTAACACAACTAGTCTTTCAAATTGAAGTTGAAAACGTGATTGAAGATTTAAAGGTAATGGAGCTAATTCAAGCCGCCTAAGCCAATATTCAGCATCTTTATATCCTTCCATAAATAATTGGAACGATCCTATCTGAACATAAAAGTATATCAATCATTAAGTTATTCAAATAAGGACAGTAAAATTATACATACTTTGGGCCTAAGACCAAGTCTATTAAATCGCCGTCCCAATTTTGGAAAATGATCATTTATAGCATGTTTCATTCGAGTCTTTTCTCTATCTAAACGTCCATAGTTAAATGTTTCACTAACCAATTTGGCAACCTTGGTTTTAGGTACAATATTTAATCCAAGTTTAGTTGATACAAGACTAGCACCTGCTTCAGACAGGTATCCTTGATTAGGTATTAAACATGAACGCCCAAAACAACAGGGACAACAATTTTTATGTAGCCATTTGATCCATTTTGGATTTAGTAACCCATACGGTTCTTCATCTTTTGGCTTAAAAACACCAATAGTTTTCTAAAGTATAAAATAATTTAATAATTTTTTAATTAGTCTATGTAAAAATATAAATTGTATGTAAATTATTTATGATTATCAATATAAAATCTGAACATAACAATATAACTCAAAAATACATTAAACCTAAGTTCTTCATAAATTAATTTGTAAACAGAAACTTACACAATTTGGATCTTTGACAAAATAACTGCCACTGGATCCTTGATAAATTCGTTCAGGGAAGACACTATTATCTATAGCTATTTCAGCTTGTTTGATAACATAACTGAATGAAGGATCATCTGCAAAATTATAAAATAATATTTAACATACCACAAAATATATTTAACTTTAAATAAAGACCTAATAGAAAGTATAACATTTACCATTATTTTCATAACAGTCATAATCAAGAATAGATAAGTCTTCAAACATCATGAACTTATAACACTATAAATTATAAAACAATTTTGTATTGCCTAATTTTAAGTTTCTTGCTTCATTAATACAATGGTTAACATATATTATATAATATATAACTAGAGCGCGGATTTGTATGCACTTAATAGTATCGAAATATACCATATAATATGCAGTCAAAATTATGAAAATATGCAAAAAATATGCAAGAATTTTTTATTCATTTAAAATTTATAATTCAACTTATAAAAATGAATTACTTAAATACTTAATACAAAAAAATTTAGGGAATTTTCTGAACTTACTTTATTTTTAAAATTTTATTTATTATTAAAATAAATAATCAAATGCATTTCAAGTTTATCTTCTGTGAAGCTGTGTCGTTTATCGATTAACATATTTTTAAAGACTGAAAACGAACCCTCGATGTCAACCGAAGTTATTGGGACATATTTGAAGCAAGTGGTATGTCGATAATCGACTGACACAGCAAAAGCGATTAAGTTTACGTCGTTATCGATTATTTATTTTATAACTAAATATATATATATATATAAATTATTATTTAGTGACAATGAAATTTATTTTTAATTTTTCTACTAGACAAAATATTATTTTATACATTTTTTTTTTTAAATTTTTACTTTAATATGCAATAAATTTTGAATTTTACCAAAATATGCAAAATTATGCAATAACCACTAAATATGCAGAAATATGCAAAAAAAAATTTCACCATTAGCTTCAAATTATGATGATTTGTGGAGATAACTGACAAAAATCCAAAAATATTGAAAGGAAAAAAATATGCGAATGCATAGAAATCCACGCTCTACATATAACATACAATAGTTATATATTAAAATATACACAATAATATTTATGTATTATAATATGATATTTTTATTGTATATAATATTGACACATTTAGTTTACATATGAAGTACTCATAGAGGAGTGATTCATTGTTGGATGTTTTTAACTGTAAAATTCAATAACATGTTAGATATATACATATATAGTATATACAGTATTTTTAATACTACTCCAAGAATTTTAATTAGAAAACCCATTAATTTGTTTAAAAAAGGATAGAAGATTATTAATAAGATTAGCCTTAAATTGTAAATGAATATCGAATGTCAATAATATTAAATATCAACAGTCAAAAAATATAATTATAATACCATAGTCTATAATAATCATTAATGTTGAAATTCATAATAGGTAGATAACAAATCATATTTTACATAATGTTGCATAAAGTTTAATTATTTCTCTATGAATATATTTATATGTTTTACAAATATATGCTGTATTTTAGATACAAAGTTCAATAGATAAATTATTTTAACGATAATAAAATATTGATTTTAAAAGAAAATAATATTTATATGTTAAAGTAAAATGTTGGATATTACTAATTAAGTAGTTACAAATTAATTTATTTTTTAATATTACATTCACCACTAACAATTTTTATTATTTCAAAGCTTGTTAAATATTTTCATTATCAATTTATAATACCTCAAGAGGTTTTTAGATAATACTATTAGATCAAACTATTTCCTAAGGGTTCTGTGGTAGTAAACATTTAGGAATCACTGGTCTAGTTGATACTTTGAAAGAGATAATTTTACGAATTTTCCAATAGCCTTCTTAGACTGGGTTGCATAAACATCCTGTGACTACTTACAGATCTGTAAGTACGTTAACGGATCCGTAAATAAAATTTAGTATTGCTTAAACGTTCGGTCAAGTTACCGGCTCTGTAAATTATCGGCTGCCGGACCTGTAAACTGCAGATCCAATTTGGGCTCTGTAACTTACAGAGTGTTAAGTTACAGATTGGTTAAAATAATATAATATAATTATTATGATAAGATAAACACGTTTTATTATCAATATTATCAATATTTTATTTATATTATATATTTTTTAGTTTTTGCGATTATTAAAAAATAAAAATTATTTTTAAGTTAATATACTTACGCGGCTACGCACAATTTTTTCATTTATTTGGTAACCACGGTTAATATTTCTTTATCAAATAGATCTTTATGCAACTCGAGAATAGTTTACATAATCATTAAAAATCTTACAGAGCCGGTAACAAATGTACAGACTGTTCTTTATGCAACTCGGCCTTAATATTTGAAAAAAACTGATAAAATTAATATAAATGCGGTAAAAAGTATGACATATTAGTTTTATTGTAAATTTGTGTTTTCTTCGCAACTCAAAAAATAATCATTTAGAGACATACATACAATGTTTGCTAAATGCTTATATCACTATTTTTTTGGAGCTGGTATAATTTTGAACGGACTTTTTTTGAGCTATTTATAGAAATTCTTTTTTTTTTTTGGATTTTAACGAAAATGATAATAAAATAATCTTAGTTTGTCAAAGAGTCTTGAACATTCAATACAAAATTCCAAAAATATCTGTTACCGATGAAATAAAAAAATTTGACAAAATGATAAAAATCACAAAAATCCTCAATATTATTGTAGTAAAAATAAAAAAATCTACTGAAAAGTTCCAAAAATGAATTACAAGTGTTAAAAATCAAACTTTGACAAAGTCAGATACTCAATGAATTTTCATTTAACAATATTAGTTATTTAGTTAAAGACATTTCATAGTTTCAAATAATTTTAATAATTTTTTTCTGTTAATAGGAATTTTTAATTTTCTCAAATTTTAGATTCCTTTTTTTTTGGTGTGAAAACCTGAATATTAAAAGTTCAACCTAACCTATTACGAAATGCAGTTCTTCTACTATATCAACTATTTTTAGAAACATCCACTTGATCCCTGTTACTCAGAATCGTTTTCTTTTTAGAACAATGGAAAGTACATAGTTTTCAAATTTAAAAAATCAATACAGCAAAACGATTCATTCATTCCTGTATTCCACTTGGCTGTGTGCCTCATTTAACTTCAGAAACTTGCCTTTTTTTTTTTTATGCTGTATGCTAACTTATTTAAAATAAAATCATAAACTGTGACTCAAACATGACTATGAATTAAATATGTATAATAATACTGTTAAATAGTCAGTATGTGGGTATATGATCTGGCATTAATGAATTATCTATAGAATCTTGAGTATATAGTTTGAATGATTATTATGAATTCAAAAGAAATTGACTTAATTTAATAATTTGAATTAAGTTAGAAAAAAATATATTTAAGTAAATTGGAATGACTATAGGAAAAAATAAAATTGACTTCTCATTCTGAGAATATGATAAAACCATTTTATTCAATGAATAGTTTTAGAAAAAATATAAAAATTAATGAAACATTTTAAATAATAAACAATAAATTATTCAAAGTTCAATGTGGAACAATAAAATATTATTTTTATTTTTTAACTTCGTCTTTATAATTTTCTTTAAAATGTAACATTATAAAAACAAAATAGTAAATTTCCTAATTATTCTAATATTCAAAACAAGCATTTTTTTTTTTTTTTTTTTTTTAGTTGGTATACAAGCAAATTAACTAGGATCTAATTTTATTAATTTAAAATGTAAAGGAGAACCAAGATATGTATAATTATTCAATAAAATATTAGAATTGCCATATGATCTTATAACATGTTATAATAAATAAATTAAAAAGTTTTTGGAGAATAAAATAATTTTTTAAATGGACAGGAGAAGCCACCTTATCAGAAAATTCCTCCATCGGTCAAAAAAATGCAGATGCATAGATTTATTAAATCCCCAACCATAGTATCACATATGGGGTTTTTCATTAAACAGCTTCCCTCTTCATACTAATTATCATGTATATATTCTTTACATCATAATATCCTACTTGCTTATTGTAGATATTTCTGATTTTAAATTTTCTATTTTAGTATAAAAAAAAAAAAAATTACACAAAATTAATTTAATCAACAAATATTTTAATTTACTTAAATTAAATATGACTCAGAAATTTATATTGGAGAATTTATTTATAATATTTTTGATATTTACACTATCACTACAAGTACTATATTTTACCTTATTTATTTTATCTTTTTTCATTTTACATTGTTAATTTATAGTCAGTTAAAAGTAATAAATATGCACCATGCAATAAACTTATCTGAAGAAAATTACTAGAATGACTTTAGGATTACAATTAAAATGTAACGTAGATTATTTGAGATATACCGAGATTAATTATTTAAGTAGTATATACCTACTTGAAAAATGTTTGAAATATGTATGCACTTAAATATGCTGAGTAATTAATTTTAATTTTGAACAACTAAATTAGTTTTGAATAGTTATAATTTTAAATTTAATATTTATTCAGTGAAAAAATTTTATTCAATATTAATATGTTATTTAAAATAATAATATATAAATAATTTGAACAAGAAAGAAATAAGTAACATATAAAAAGGTGTATTTTAAAATTTTTTGTAGGTTTTTTTTACATTTTTCTAAAAAAAATAAGTGATTTTATAATATTACAGAAAATACATATGAAGTAAAAATTAATAATTATTCCCCAGAATAATATAATGTAAAATTATTTAAAACTACTTTATATAAATTAATGTTTTTTTTTTCTGTACTTTTGTAGTAAGTTATTTATGACTTTTGAACCTTTTTATTCTTCTGGAGTGCGAGACCCAGGAACCCCTCCTCCCAAAATTACATCACTGAATATAAGCAAATTTTATAGTTATCAATGCTATTAGTAGGTATGTATAAGTTATAGCAAACACAGTTAGGTTTATAACTAAGGCAATTGTGCAACAAATTATTATCAATTAATTATAGGTAAAATAAAATAATATTAAATGTATTTAATTTTTTTTACCTGGGAAATGATTATAACCTGGAGCATGGTCCATGCGTCCCAGCAGAGGTTGATTTTCTCGGTCTTTAGCGTCCAGGTTGTCGTTGATGGGTTGTTCGAAATCAACGTCAGGTACAAATGGCTGATAAGTGGAAGTAGTAGGCGACGGCTGTTGCGAAATACCGTTGGGTTGCAAACTATCCTCGTTCATTGAAACAGCCGGAAACAAAGACTCAAAGACACAAGGACACCTGGGGAATCAGTATTAGGCTCACAGCTAACAAGGTTAGTCATAAATTCAATAGTATTTAGTACGAAATCAACAAACGGTACAAAGCTGCAACACTAAACGTAGAAGCTAATAAAATGGATACAAAAATTATTTGGAGAATAAAAGAAAAAAACAATGTGTATTGGAATTAAAAATTAATATAACACAACCACAATACACTGCACACATATGTTTTTTGAAAATGAATATTGCACGATCAGTTTCTACTATTATCTCCAACGTTGTCTGGCTGATAATGAAGAAAAAAACTATAGAGTATACATATTGTTCCATGAAACAACAACGTGGTAATAATAAAAGTTACGAAAATTACGTAACAGCATTAATTATAAATACTTAAAATATAAATAAATAATTAATAAATACAATAAATTATAAATTTATTATCAATGTTAAGAGTTACCACTTTTTTACCTGTTTGTTGCGATCTATTAAAATACTGGTACACCGTTAATCCCGCTCACCCAGGTTATGCGATAACGGTATTGAAAATATTACGATTTGATAAACATTTGGCTAATAATAAATAATCGTAATATAAATAGACATAACAGCCATAGGCGTAACTAGGGGGGGGGGGGCTTGGAGGGGCTGAAGCCCTCTAGAATTCTTTAAAGCCCCTCCAAAATGTTTTGGCCAAATTAACTTACGAACCGCTATAGTGCATAATAGTATTAATTTTAAGCAGTGCCATATTTATGCAAGGACAAATGGGATATTTGCACTGGGCCCATTCGAAAGAGGGGCCCACTGACTTCAGCCATATAAAATTAATAATATATCATTTTATTATATTTTGGGAAAACACAATTTTACTTAGATATTTTGGTCGGCGAATACTAGTTGGGTCCCATGATTCAGATTGTTCACTAATTGGGTCCCGTGTAAAATAGCCTACTGTACGAGTTTGGTCCCGTGTAAACCAGTCTACTGTACGAGTTCGGTCGCATAAAAAACATTTTCCTTCCCATTTTTACAGACTTAGGACTGTCTATAATAACATCTATAGTTACTACAGGTATGGTTAAAAATGTTTTGTTTCTAATTTTTTCCTGATTTACAATCGTTCGTCGTCCATCTGATTTTTAATGATTAATAATATTTTAATTTAAAGGTTGAAATTTATAAGACATAGTTTTTACGAATTCGTAGCAATTAATTTTTTTAAATATTTTTTCTGTCATTTTTTCTTTTACGAATTCTTCCTTAGATATTATACAGTTTCTTCTTTTTCCTTCTGGACTTCTCATTTTAATATAAACATCTATTTGAATATTTTTTAAAACGTGTATAAATTGATATATATTTGGGTGAGCAGAATAAAACATAGAATTGAAGTGAGAATGAAAGGATTCACATGCGTTTGTAGTTCTTATTGTACTAGGCTTAAATTCTGACCATAATCTTGAAGGAAACTTAGCGTCAGAATGTATATAATTGTTTAATAAATATTCCGTGAATATTTGTAATCGTTCGTCATCTGGTTGATTATTATTTCAACGGCAGAAAATACCTAATCTATAATATTATTTTCGTACTGTATATTACTACGATAAGATATAATTTTATTGCCAGAAAGTACGTCCTTAATCCATATTCGTACTTTATAATAATTATATAATATAATTATTTTATATAATTGTATAAATACGTGGACCATGGACCCAATTCAAACGCATCATTTGATACGCCCGAACCCAATTCAGACAAAACATTTTATTCCCACGGACCCAATTCGTACAAAATTTAAAACTAGTATTATTTTAGGACCCAACTCGGATGCAGCCATTTTGGTGGGTATAAAGTAGAATGAGGATTTCGCGAAAACGACGGCTTTAATCAACATTGATGATAACAAAATCTAATTGTCGTTATTATCGTCTTAATATTATATAATAATAATATATTACTAATGATCGTAATATAAGTTATATATAATACTATAATACTATTGACGCGTTGTCTTGTGTAGTTGTGTGGTGCATTCAATCTCGCGATTTACGTCAATCGTATTTGTTGTATATTTATTAGTCATTTGTTAATTATTTTTAATAATTTCAAATGTCAAAAAAATATTTAAGTGTTTCAACGAAGAGAAAACTAAAGGATAAATGAGACCATGAAACAAAAAAGTTACACAGCAGTTTGAATAAATTTATGTTTTGTACTAATTTATTTTCTAGCGCACAATTGCCAGGTAATACATTTTTAATAACAATATGAATCAATACTCTTATATTAACTATTATTTTTATAAATTATTACAAATTATTATTTTGAGAAACAGACGTTACTGAAAAATATACAAACGAAAATTAAATTACCGAAATTTAAAAATCTGTTGAAATCTGTGGTACTACTAGTACTAATTATTCCAATGAAAAATGTGCCATTGATAATAATGCGATTGTTAAAACTGAGATATGTTTGATCGGGTGATGCTCGTTTCCACCAAATAAACTTTTTAAACACACTAAACGTGCAACGCCGTTTGATCATATAATTGATAATAATGACATATTAAACCCAGATTTACCACCAAACAATTTTGCACGATTCTCCGATGATATTTCAATATGACCACCGATAATTTCGGAAAGCTTTCGGGAATACTTCACATTAAATACTCCAAAACAAAATATAGATTGTATTCATAATTAAAAAAAAAACTATTCGAGGAGTTCTACGAAAATTAACAAAAGAACATTTTTATTTAACTAAAGAAAATGGTCATGAAATACATAGAAGATGGTTGGTATAATCACCGTCGAATGTTAGTTTATTTTGTTATATTTGTAAGCTATATTCACCGAATAACACGCTGTTGTGTAAAGAGGGTTTTAGTGACTGGCAACATAGTAAAGAATGACTTTAGAGAACATGAAAATTAATTTGTTCATAGAAAAGTCATTTGTGATTTTTCAAATTGCTCTATAGATATTAAGCGTATTGATTGTCAACTAGTTTTACAATACAAAAAAAATATTCAGTATTGGAGGGACGTTTCAAAACGAACATTAGCAGTTATTCAATTTTTAGCTCAAAGAGGATTAGCATTTTTTGGAAAAAATGAAGTTATAGGAAATGCGCATAAGGGAAATTTTTTGGGTATTATGGAGTTAATAGCAAAGTTTGATCCATTTTATCTCAATAATTATGGGAACGTTGGTAGTGGTAAAACAAATTATATTTCATCATACACAGTTCGTGAAATCATAATTTTAATGAGAGATAAAGTTTTAAAACATATAATAGAACAAATAAAAATGCAATTATTTTGGAATGATTGTCGACTCTTACATCTGATATCACTCACATTGATCACATTTGGAAACTTTTATGTCAACATCTAAAACGTAATGAAACGCTAACTATTAAATCGTCTTCTCAAACATGGTAGTCCATAAATGCTGATGCAACTAAAGCATTACGACAAAATGATGCTCATATTTTATCTACTTAGAAATATCTCAAGATAAAAATGAAAACGGCAAAACTCGATTTGATGCAACAAAAATTTTGAAAAAGTTGAAAAAAAAAGGAAACCGCTATATTATATGGGATGTTATATTACAACGAATAAATATAACATCAAAAAATCTTCAGAGTTCAACAGAAAATTTATTTTCAGTTGTGCTCTTATACAACTCCTAAATAGATTTCATACAGTATGTTTTCGAACACTTTGATGATTATGAAAGCAAATATATAGAACTTTTAAAAAACGATATTGAATATCAGAGTTTAAGAAAAAAAAATACACCAAAAAGTAGACATTTAGATGATACTAATTCTGAAGAAAGACAATTAGATTCAAGAGTGAAGTTTACGAGTGATATTCATTATATTATTTGTTATAAATTTATAGCTGAATTGAATAAACGAAAAATGGCTTACATTGAAGTAGAAGAAAAATTTGGATTTTTATTTAGTGAAAATTCTGATAGAAATGAAATTAACAACCAAATAAATAATTTACAAACAATTTATTTAAATGAACTAGATTTGGATCTTGATAATTTTGCAGATGAATGGTTGCAATTTCATAATTTAATTTCTTCTCATCAAATATCAAGAAATCCCGCTGCCCAACTTAAATTCATTAAAGGTATGCAAATATCACATGCATTTAAAAATATAGAAACGTGTCTTCAAATTTTTCTTACAATGCCTATTACAAATTGCTCCAGTGAACGATCATTTTCTTTATTATCTATTGAAAGTGATATCACAGCAAACCTGAATTTTGATGATGTTATTGACCACTTTTCAAAGCAGAAAGCAAGGAAATGTTTATGAAAACTGAAATAAAATTAGATTTAAAGCATTTAATTTAATATATAAGTGTAATGTGTAATAAAAAAACAAATTTAAAAAAAGTTTGTTTCTTTACGTGTAAATTGTTTTATTTGAATAAATATTATACATAATAATCATATTTTTAACAATACAATTTTTTCTACTATCCAACTACTCATATACTAATTACAATATATACACCATTAATTTAAAAATATATTATGCGTACATTTTTATTTTAGCATTGAAGAAAATAGAGATGGACAATTTGGGGCCCAAAATTGTAAATTGTACTGGGCCCACGAATTGGTGAATCAGAGGTGCGTTACCCCAGCACCCGTATTTTCGAAATCATGAATTGTAATCAAGCAGTATTATGTACTTTATTTTGTACAATTTTGTATAACCAAAATTAAATTTTGTACAACCCCCAAACCTCCCCGAAATTCAATTTCATTTTACGGGTGGTGCGATAACGTTACACCAGCACCCGGATCAATTATTTTTCACAAATTTCAATTTTAAACCGTACAGTATTATGTACTTTATTTTGTACAATTTTGTACAATCAAAATTAAATTTTGTACAACTCCCAAACTTCCCCGAAATTCAATTTCATTTTACAGGTGCTGCGGTAACGTTACCCCAGCACCCGGATCAATTATTTTTCACAAGTTTCAACTATAAACCGTATAGTATTATGTTCTTTATTTTGTACAATTCTCAAACCAGAGGCGGCTCGTGGGGTTCATAGAAGTTCGAGTATAAAATTCAAATATTTCCCCTTTATCTATTATCATAGTTTACCACCTTTAACATCTGTTGGTAATTAATTTAACTCAATTCTTTGTTATGTATTAAATTATTTTTCGTTTTTTTATAGGTTAATTCTAGATTCTAGAACATCTATGTTAATACTTTTTATTAAATTTTTAGATTCTTAACGGAGTGATGAACGTGTTTATTTTACAATGATGTGTGTTTTTTTTTAATTTTATTTTTATTATTGTGTCTGTCATCACGTTTTGGAATAGTGATAGTGCTTTAATTTTTGACTTCAGCCCCTCTTTAAAAAGGAAATTTAATCTAGTTTGTACTTTGGGTGGTCAAAAATAAAAAATGTATAGTAGTTTTTAAGAGCCTCAGTAATAACCCTGAAAAAGTAACGGAAAACAGGAATTTTTACGTATAACCATTTTTCGACTAAATCGATTTTTTGATTTTGCTGTAACTCAAAAGCGAATCATTGTAAAGACTTGAAATTTTAACCAAATATTTATATTAGCGTTATATGTTTATGATTAAATTTTCAAAATATTTATAGACCATTGAAATTTTCGATTTTTCTAATTTCCTTTTTTTTTTTTGAAATACCGATAAAAAAATTTGGCTTCTAAAAAATTTTTTAAAATTTAATATAAGATGTTTAATATATATACTGCCCCACTACAACTTAATGGATCATTGGGCATTGTATTTTATAACCACTTATTTCTATTTTTAGTATTTGCCGTTTATAATATGTTATCGGAAATTTTATCGACAATTATTTCTGAAAACTTTATTTTCATTTTAAAATTAATACCATACAGTATTATATATTTACATTTATATATTTAAAATGTAGATCCTACACATTAAAATGATTGAATAGCTACTTGAATGTATTAAAGCTGTATGTATATTGAATCATACATTACATTGTTTATATTATTTAGATATCTATACTAATACAATAATACTTACTATAGCCATCCAAAGTAATTTGATCTTTCAAATTTAAAATTTCATCATCAATATTTTCATTTAAATTATTTGGTTTTCTTTCTCTATTATCGTTTGCCATCACTTATTAGAGTAATACACAAAAGTTTTAATTATATTTTAATATAAAACAAAATAAATTCAAGGAAATTATACCTAATACACGACATAAATGTAACTTATTTAAATGATCACAATTTTGAAAAACAGAAGTACATTAAGACATTAGGCAATAGGTACATTCAAGTTCATATTAAAACCAAATACATATTATAATAGACAAAATTATAGTAAATTACTAAAATAAAATGAATCTATGAGTCAAAATATTCGATACATTTTGTCGTAGTAAAACTTAGAAGCGCGATTTCATGAATAGACGAGTTAGTCGACAATGTTGAAAGTAGCAATGTAGCATATACCCACGTACGACGTACTAACTACTGAGTATCATTGTTCATTAATTATAAATAGTATTTATTATTGTACAACCTAAAATCAGATTGTATTAGACTATTTTTAGAAATGCAATATTATATTTTTATTCTTAACATTAAGATAACAATATTAAATTACAACTCCTACTGTGATGATGACAAGAAATTGGTCAGGCAATATAATAATAATAATAAAAACTTTTACGGTATACCTACGGCATAACAAATATAAAACGATATTTAATGACATGTATACTGCCCTCCTAAGCCAAAAGGCAGTAAGCAACAATGGAGTTAGTTATGAGAAAAATGAGTAAAAAAGTAACATTGTGTATAGTCAGTTGTATAATAATTATATTAACGATAAAAATAACTCATTATAAATTATATAAATATAACTGATATTGGTTAATAGTTTGTTTGTCGATATCAGTAGGTGGGAATTATCGGCATTAGTAATTTTAGTTAGCTTATTACTCTTCGTAAACATATTTATATTATTTTATATTAATATATATATTTTCTAAGTATTTTATGGACACATCGAGCAGCTTGAAACGCGTGAGTACGTTTTGTATTTCTCTACACGGTTCTTTATTATAATTCACTAAAAGTGTAATAAATGATGATTCTGTCATTTAAATTAAAATAAAATGTATATTTAAAAAAATATTTAACATGCGGTCTTTGAACCTTGTTTATTTTTTACACGTGTTAAAAAAGTTACCTACAGCTTAATTCTAGTATCTAATACCTAAATGGCGTTGACATTCTTATGTATCAACTGTATTCAGTAGAAACAAGACATATACATGTACCGATGTATCTGCATATAATGTAGATACTCTTTGATTTTTTTTTTGTTATTCTTATCAGAAAATAAATCATTCATTAACAAATGTAAAAATGTAATATGATATTAATATATAAATGATTAATTTAACTATTGTTAAAAGTCTTAATATAATTGACATAATTTTAAAACTAGATATCTGAGAACATACCTAATATATTCTGTTGATTCTTTTTGAATTATATAAATTAATCAACAGCAACTATTCCTACCTAAAAGGAAGTGCTGTATCTTCGATAAAGTATTTTAGATACAATATTGATAAAAGATACGTGATAACACTGTAAAATGAAATTTAATATCGTGGAAAGGGGGTTGTACAAAATTTAATCTACTTCTTATAAAAGAAATTAATTTAAAATTAACTTTTGTTTTTTATTTAAAGACATTTTGAAAAAGAAACAGATAACTATTGTAAAATACGTCTTGTTTACAGAGTATTGCTCAGGCGCGGATCCAAGGGGGGGGGAAGGGGCCATCCCCTCCCCATAGAATCTGGTGAATTTTCTATTATATCTGTTTTCGGCAGCACATAAAATGCATTGTTTTGCCGATAGTATTTCAGCCATGTCCGTTTTTATCGGTTGCCGTCAAAAGCTAATCTAATCTAATCGAATATTTAAACTCGTTTGATAAAGTAAGATGTCTGGCTGCTTGTAGTACCTATCTATTTTATTATCAACGATATTATCGTGTAATGATAGTTTGTTAGTTAACATATAGGTACGATACAATACGCAAACAGCCGCTGTAACTGTCGATAATCAACATCAAACGTGACACGTGTATAGTTGTATTATTATTTTATTAAAATGTCAAAGCGTAGTGCCAATTTTTTGCAAAATTTTCTTAAAAAAAAAAAAATGTGTTATTGAAGACAATGAAATGGTAGACGACCCAGCTCCCATTTCGTCAAATCAACCAATGAAAAATTTAGACATTGATCTAATATCAAATCAAAACAAAGGTACTGTAGAGAATATAATTATAGATATAGGGATTGTATTAAGTTCAAAATCAACAATTGATGATTTTACTAAAAAACAGTTACTTGAAAATCATTGAAAACCACCAATAGGTTACAATTTTCCTTATTCAAGTCACATAAAAAATGGAATTCTTCGTAAACGATTTTTGAAACAAGAACATATAAATATTTCTGGTTTGTTTTTTCGCCTTCAGAAAGTGGATTATTTTGTATTTACTGTTCTATTTTTCACAATAAAACTGGTCATGGATTTAACAACCTTACTCCATTAAAGTCATTAGTAGTTGAACCTTTAAAGAAATTCGCTAAGTTATTAGGAAAGGACGATTACACAAAAATCATTTCTGAACTGTTCCCACAAAGATTGAGGTTCAGACGGTTGGCAGAAAACTATGATTATTGCGAATAATTCTCTTAATTTTGAAGGACTTTCTGAAAAAGTTGCTTCCGCTAGAGCATTTTTCCATTGCTCGTCATTTTCTAAAAGCCCAAGAGCAAAACAGGTAGCTTTAAAAGTCGCGTGAATGACTCCATCAAAGGCCTTCAAGCTTTCAAATGAAGTAGGACCTTGTACATAATTCAGTAACAATCTTAAATGGAAGCATTCACTTTGATTTGGGTGAATCGTGTAAATTTTACCAATGGTAGTGTCCATTTTTATTCCTGGCCAACCTGGAACATCTTTTCCCCGTCTTCTCTTTAACCAGCCTTTGCTATCATCCCAGGTATAATAAGAAGAAACTTCATGATAGAACAATAGAACAGTGTTTTCGCAAAATCATCATGTGAACACAGTTCAAAAAATGCAGTTAGGGTCGTTTTTCTTGGATTTTCAATAACTTGATGAAGATTATTAGCATTAAAGAAAACACGCTGTCCATTTTCTAGATGAACAGCCAAGTGCTGAACTGTCGGATCTCTATCATGGATTTCAAAATTGAAAATTATCCAGAACGCTTCAGAAGTACATATGTATCGACCATTCAAATAATTTGTAATCTCATCGTTTCCACGATTAACAGAAAAAGTAGCTCTATCTGATCCTTTATTAATATATTTACATATGTATTTTATCGCTTTAACCGAATGACAGTATTCTACGTTAATATGCGCATTAAAGCACCTAGATAGCACTGGACAATACGGTACAACCCAACGGTTGTCAACCACGATTTCTGTTTGACCACGAACTTTTAATATCGCAGTATAACCTCCATCATCTGGTGATCTCCGTCGGTAAGTCGGATAACCATCATTTCCAGTTTGAGTATCCTTGACCAATTTGTGAGGGTATTTCTTACTACATTTTCCATTATTCATACATGGCGATCTAATATTTAACTCGCCGCATGGGCCATGAATCATATTCTTGCATACTATTTCATAAAGTATAGGATCTTTATCTTTGGTATCTCGGCAGAAATAATTTTATCAATTTCATCTGGCTGAATTTTCACTTGTAACCACAAAAGAATGTGGCAGTCTGGCAAACCTCGTTTTTGCCATTCAACACTGTAAACATAACAATTTACATCACCGAAAATATATTTATTTTTTAATACATGCATAAACTTTTTTAGTTTGAGATGAAAAACTCTAGAGATTATATCGTGTCTATCAAACGACTTTTGTTGAAATAATTCATTTTTTATTTCCGGTCATACCGGGTTGCATGTGAAAGTAATAAATAAATCTGGACGGCCAAATTTACGAACATAAGTCATGGCATCCTGATTTTTTTCATGTACTCGTATGTAACGTGGGGAGCCAGTAAAAGAGGAGGGAAGAATTACTTGTTGCTCCACATTATTAGCATTAATATTTGCATCATTGTTAACAGCATCTCGGAGGTAAACATAATCATCCGCGCGTAGTTGTTTTTGATGGTTACGAATAAAGTGTAGTCTTTCAGAAATTATTTTTGTCATCATATCTACGGCGAATTGGCTGAATAATGTTTTGTAATAATGTAGATGATTTAGACTTGTTTCTCTAACCATAAACCTATAAGAATAAAATTACATGCAGGAGACAGTTTTTGTTAAATTTTGGTTATTTTTCTGTAAAATATTAATGTGATAACTGTCTTCGCCTCTAGTATACATCAATGGATATTGCAGTGCATCATAAGATCTATTCAATTCGGAAACTCGACTCAAGTGTCCACTCCGACCGTGCAGAACTATATCTCTGGGACTTTTATGATATGACCTGTTAGATATCTAACACTATACAAAGGTCAAGTTGCAGGTAGCTGTAAACCCACGGCCCGCTTACAAAGCCGCTAACACGCGACTCTTCTACAATTGATTTTAATTTTTATGAACTTTTTTACTGACAAAAGTGGTACTAAAACCTTCAGCAGAGTGTTGGGTTTCAGCCAAAAAAAATTTCAGCCAAATCGGTTAGGTAGTTTTCTCGGTTAGCGCGGTCTAAGAAAAACCCTTACAATTTTATATATAGTATAGATTTCTTATTTCAATTTGTGTATACGTATTTGATGCTAAGTTTGTTTAAAAATATCAGAATGAAGAAATAAACTCATACATACAATTTTTAATACTGAGTATTATTGATTATTATTTTAGGTACCCCATACTATACATTATTTATTTTTATAGAATTCAAGTGAATGAGTGAAACAAAAAATTATTATGCATTATTAATTATTAATCAATTTAAATTTTACATATTATATTCAGTGTCGGCCTGGCTCTAAAGGGCCCAGGCAGGATTAACCTAATCTAACCCCCATACTACAACATTTATTTATTACTCGTATATTGAAATTAAATATATATTAAATATGTAAAATGGTCATTAAAATGTAATACATATAGATTCTATAGTTGTTATTTTAAATAAAAAAGAATAAAGTTAAAAATTCTCTTAATCTAAATTTAACGTTAAGTATTCAACTTTTATAAAAAAAAAAAAAAAACTATGCATGTATAAAATAAATACATTTAATAATATATATTATATCATATGAAAACTCTTGTCGTTTCTTTTGACGATTTTTCTATGTCATATATTAGTTTTATTTTATCTATATTTAAAGTAATATCTTTTTCTATAGCCATAAGCATTAGTGGTTCTAAATGTTGCTTATTGAGTGACGATCTTAATTTTGTTTTTATTACTTTAAGCTTAGAAAATACTCTTTCACAACTGTCTTGGGTTGATGGCAATAGCATTATGTATTTAAAAATCTGATTAATACCTGGTACTTACCAGAATGACAAGATAGTTGGTTAATAATTTTAAAAGCACATGCTATACATTTCCAACAGGTATTACAATTTATTGAATCAAGTTCATCTTCTGAATCAGATGTCACTTCATCTATAATATAACCTTCACCATCATTATTGTTCATTATGCCATGTTTTTTTGGAATAATATTAAAATAATAAGAGGTAAATTGTTTCTATTTAAGTAATACAGTATCATTAACATCAGATCACTTTGTTACAGTTATCAAGATATCCATAGCCTACTGTTATGTACACCATAGTATATTATATTATTATTATTAACATTTATATATGTCGTAGGCCATATGGAAAATTAGTTTTTTTGCAAAAAGGCTCTTTGCAATGGGGTAACCCGTTTGCGAACTTCTTATTATTTTTCCAAACAGCCTGCTATTTTTCAGGCTCATTGCATACAGACTAACAGCTGTTAGGCCTTTTAAGAATAACTTACTATTTTTTCAAACAGCCTGCTGTTTTTTAGGCTCATTAAATACATACTAATTTCAATTAGGGCTTTTAAGAACTACAATCATTTTATAATGAAAACCATTTTAATTATTTTATTTCAAGGGTTATTGATAATAACACAGTACAAATATGTAACATAAATGTATAACATGTAACATTATTATTTATTAATAATATAAAGGTATTTATTTATTGTTACATGTGGTTTTTTCGTGGCATCTTGAGCTACACAGTACATTGTTTTTCCGACAAGCACATCTATTTATTTTGCACGATGTTTTGCAAAAACATTTTTGATAACCCTGCCCTCCAAATTGAGAATGTTTTTTCGCCACTTCTCTTAATGTCATCATTGTATTTGGTACTTCGTCAAGAAATTCTGCATCGGTTGTCTGTAATACATTTCTGCTTAGCCACGTATTTATAATTTCAAATCGTGTTTAGTTAAGATTATTCTAAAAATAGTACCTATAACAACATATTTGTAAGTTATTACCCATCTCACCAGTTACCAGTTTCAGCCGTGACCACTACCCGCCGCCATCTAGTAATCGAAGTTGGTGGTAGCGCGAAGGCTGCGAGTCGATAAGAAATCTTTTGTAAATAGTAATTAGATATATATATATATATATATATATATATATATATATATATATATATATATATAAGATTATAATATTTTATTTTAAAATTTAAATTTCTATCGTAGGTAATTGCATAATAAAGGGCCCCATTACCAAAATACGAAGGGGGGCCAACCAGGAAATGCCCGGTTTGTCCCGGTAGGCCTATCCGCCCATGTTTGGATCTAACCATTTACACCCTTTAATATATTTTCATTTGCAATTAATCATTCTTCAATGCTATTTAATATCAAGATCATTCATCCATAATAATTATAATTTATATTTATCGAACTACAGCACAATTATAAAACCTGACTAAGATAATAAGAAGTACGATCTACTTATTCTAACTATAGATTTAAAAATTAAAAGTTAAAATACTTTACGACCACGTGTGCCTTGTAATTATTATATCCAATATTTTAATCGATTGATCTCATTATGTTTTTAGATAATTCATAATTTACATGAATTACTTTGTGACTATGTGGACCGTGGGGGTAATTATTTTCTCATACCTTATTTTGCTATAACATTTTATAAAACTCTAGGTTCCCCTGATGTAAAGGCCTAGTTTACTGTTATATACTATTATTATTTATTACGAAAAAAAAAATAAATCTGTTATCAAAAAGTTAATAATTCTGATAACTAATAGGTAATTGTTGACAAATAAAATTGATTTGATTTGATTGAATTGATTTTGTTTTATAATTTATTATACCTACTCATTATCCTATTAGCTATTATAATTAATTGTGACAACATGACTATAGAAATCTGAAATTGTGTTTTACTTTATGTCTTCACTCTTTACTAATGCACTTTTTAAAAACGTTTTAATTTAAAATTAAAATTTTAAATATTAAAAATAATTAATTATGACTTAAGTAGATTCCTAAATTCAGTATATTGAATATTTATTGTAACTATTATAAGTTAGGTATAAGAAATAAGAATATATATATATATCTATACTAATATATAAAATGAAGTCGCTTTATTTTGTTCGGGATAAACTGTGAAACTACTTATTGGATCGTCATGCAGTTTTTTTTTAACTAAAGAGAACATTACAGAGAAGGTTTTAAGCGTAAATTAAGTCTGATAAAGTTAATAAATAATTAGTTATTAGTTATCTATATATATATATAAAAATAGAGCCAAAAATGTATAACATTTCATCAATCGAGAACGGCTGGGCCGATTTGGCTCAAATTTTTTTCATTGATCGTAATTGTCAGGAGAAGGTTTTTACGAAAAAAAATTTTAGAAAAATTCTTTTATTTAATAAATCATAGTTTAATTTAATAATTTTTGATCCGGTCGAGAACTGCGCAATTAAAAATAAATTATTAAATAAAACTATTAAAAAACTATTAAAAACTATTAAAAACTATTAATGTTATTTTTGGTAGTAAATGATGGGTATTGCATAAATATTAAACAAAAAGGTGCCAAAACAAATAAAAATTTTAGTTCAAAAAATTATTATGCATATCGGTTGATGATTAGACGCGATCAGGACAAAGTTATTCTACGATGCCATGAGCTTTGTCAAAAATTCATGGTCAAAATTTATGTAAAGATAGAGAGCGAACGATTTCGATACTTGCGATTCAATCAAAAAAAGCTGCGTGCGGAAGATTCTCAAAACAATTGTTAGGTATTGGAGATAGGAAAGTTACTACAGATGAAACGGGATGTATAAAATTACCGACCGATTTCTACATAATCATTTATTTGCAAGATGCTCTCATTGACCAGATATTTCCCAATGTACAATACACAAATCATGAGTGACTGGCAGAAAGAACAATTTTAGTAGCAAAAAATGTGGACGTCAAAGAATTGTATCTCAAGATATATTTGTTACCAGGAGACTAGGTGTCATACAAAGCTATTGATACAGTTTGCGATGCTACTGAAGCTGTAAATTATCCAACAGAGTTTTTAAACTCATTGGATTTACCAGGCATGCCACCGCATAATTTACAATTGAAGATTTGATCTCCGGTCATTTTGCTTCGTAATTTCATCCACAACGGTTGTACAACGGCACGGGAAAAGTCGTTAAATAATTAATGAAAAATGTTATCGAAGCAATCATTTTAAATGGCAAATATATTAAATATATCAAATATATTTGTTTAAAAACATTAAACAAAAACGATATTTTTTAAATCAATAAACAAAAATGAAAAAATCAAAAAGTGTTCCATCCCTGGTAAAATTATTTTAAAATAAAAGTATTTAAAAATGTTGTTTGTCATTATTATGGGTAGTAAATCTTCAAATTTTTATAGAAATAATATAAATATATATAATATATAAAATTTATAGAAATAGTAACTCGTTTTATATATAAAGCATTTAAATAAAAAATAATATTTAATAATATTTTTACTGTTTACTTATAAATTATACCCATTATATTTTAGCTGTACTTTTTTTATTTATAGGTAAATTACACTTAAATTGTATACTGTAGTTTTCAAATGCGAATTTAAACAATTTTTCTTTTCAGAATAATTATTCCATTCAATTTATTGGTGTAGTTTACTACATGTGGAAACAAAAGAACTAAGATTAAAACATTTAACATTGTATACCACGATAAATGTATGTGATAAATATATAGTAGCACATATTTAGTGATAATATCTTATTAATAATCTTATACATTAAAATTGTCGAGATGAGCACAAATTATTGTCTTGTTGCTGTAGTTCTGTTAAGACAAATATTTTTATTAATAGCAAACATGTATTATTCAGTGTAATTTTACCAGAAATAAAACTTTTGTTACTTTTAAGTTAAGGAATTAATTAACCAACATTCAATTCATGAGTTTTTCATACAAAATTAATTGTACTTATTTTAAATTATATATTAAGGTACTATTAATAAAACAAATTTTAAACTGGTTTATTGAATGTAAACAAATATTTACAAAATATTTCGAAGTGTTTCTATGTACTATGGTGCATAAATATTATAAAGGTTTGCTTATCTTATTGCAACATTGATTCTCATTTAGTTTAACAAAAAAAAAAAAAAAAAAATCTAAACATTTTTTGTATGATTTATTATAATTCACACTAAAAATATAAATACAGAGTTCAGTGTTTTAGTTTTATAATTTCATACAAGCCACCAACGTACAAAATAAATAACATAAAAATGATAAAAGTCAATTATAATATTTATCACATCGTTTAAAGTTGAAACAAGTAATCAAATTGTTTAAATTTATTATTTGTCTTAATTTATTTCAGAATCAACAACTTAAAAAAAAATCAAATATTTTGGTCTTAAACTTAAGGCATAACAATATAATATAAATATTTAAGAAAACTTTAAATTAAAATACTTTAAGATATTTGATACTATTTTTATTATATTAAAAAATATATATAAAATTACTACTTCTTTAAGAATACAAATGATATCAATAATCACTTTGACCTAGGAACATTAAGTACATATTATAGTGGTCAAGTGCATAGTTCAATAATATCTGTAATATATATATATATATATATATATAATATACTAATTTGAATATGTTTTTACAAAATAAAATTAATGTGAGGGCATGTATTATGTGTAATAATTAATGATTTATTTTTGTACTACAGTGAATGTCTAAGGATTTTTATTATGAATTTATGATTTAACATACTTGTATTGTATAAATATTATTATTTTACAATTGATAATAGGTTCCAGGTAGTGATGGGTAAAATAATGATTTTCTTCACATATCCATTTTTTTTTTTTTTTTTTTTTTAATTATGTTTTTTATTGAATAAAATAGCAAAAAAATTATGCTTTTCAATTCAAATATAATTTTAAAGCTTGGAAATATCTTCAAAATTAAACACTAGTAAAAAAAAAAAAAATTAGCTATTAAACTGTTAAAAATAAAAAAATAAAAATATATAAATATATATTAATAACAAATTACATACCCCATTTAAATTATTGTTACTAGCCACAGGCCTTGCAATGCATTTTTTAACAATAATTATTTTTAAAAAATGATTTAAGTATCATAAAAACTGCAATTGTCTTTAAAAATATTAGATATATATCTTTGTATTTTTAAATAAAAATATTATGTAAACCAATTATTATAAAAAATGTAATACTCAATATCAATTTTAAAAAATTATCATTGAGACAAATATATTTTTTTAAAAAAGAATAAATATAATGGAATGTCAAGTTAAAACTATGATTCTTTGTAGAAATATTAGATAATGTTTATAAAACAAATTCAGTTATTAGTATGGATAATATATTTTAAAATAAAGGAATTGTTGTTGTTATACTGTTTAGTATGGCGTTATTATATTTCATGAATTATATAAGCATCCAGTGGTTTGAAAAAGCTCTAAAATTTTAAAAATTATTTATAGCAATAATCAGCAATATCAGTTCACATTTTGAATGAATGCAAAAGAAGAAAAAAATTGAAGATTGCTTTTGTAATATTTCTCTAAATACAAAAATGTGACCAACCAAACTAATCAAGCAAAAACAAAACATTGAGTTACAATTGCTTTAATTAGGAGAATCATCAATGTCTGTTGTTAAAACTTTCCAGTTAAATCTTTTATTAATAGAATTAGTTAATGGTGGTACTGGAGGATCAATATATGTCCAATCATTTATTCCATCAGTCATTAAAGATACTAGGCCACAATAAGGAATTTCTTTAACCATTTTTACAAAATTTTGCTTGCTACGTGGAGGTTTGTGAAGCAGTGGTCTTGATAAAGAATCCAAGGAACAAGCATGACCTACCAACAAAATATCACCATCTAAAAAAATTAAATATTTGTTAGAATATGAATTAATGTATTTGATTTATTGTTAGTTGTATCTAAATTTACCACTGGGTTCAATTATTTTAATTAAATTCTGTACTACTTCATCACATCTAACATAATACTGTTCAACAGTTTCTGTTATATTTTCAAGAAGTAATGGCAATGTTATTAGAGCTTCATATTTGGAATTAATGTTAAAACCAGCAGCTATTAATTCACCATTACTCATCCAATCAGGAAGTCCTGATTGATTATACCAACCAAGCCATTCAAATATACCAGGCTCAACACAAATTGATACTTGTTTATCAATATCAAGACCTATATGAATTATATATATATTTATTAATAAAGTATTAATTAATTATGAAAGATTATGAAACTAACCGGCTAAGATATTATGACAAGTTTGAACACAGCGTAATGATGGCGAACAGTAAACATGTTTAATTGATTTGGTTAAATGGGCAGCCTTCATACCCCATCCAGTTAATTTAGCTTGATGTTCACCAACACAAGTAAGAGGAGTATCTGTTTGATATGAGTTAGGAAAATCACGTCGTTGAGGTATATTTGAAGGCATATTTAAATCTTTTCTTATATATTTTCCATCTGAATCAAAACTATAGGGAACCCAAGTTCCAAAAGTAAAATCCACTCGTTCTCCATGTCGACAAATATATATTTTTCGAGGTTTAGGACCTTTTGGAGTTTCAATATGAGGTGTATAATCTGCTGGGATAAAACTAGTTTCATATTTTTCAACTACTTTTTCTTCAGTAATACTTGAATCAATAACATCAATAGATTCATGATAGCTACCATCTAGAGGTAAAGAACTGCAAAAGCAAGAAAATTAAAAATAAACGTAATATATAAGTTACAACTAAATTTTACCAATGTAAAGTCCAGGTATCAGATTCAGAAGTACGTTCAGTATAACAAAGAGGAAAATAACCATAACATCCTAAAAATGATTAAAGAAAATGTAAAATTTAGAACTGTTCAATAACAAGTATGTATATTATTACCAGTTAACCATGATGTTCCTTCAGCCCAACCATCAATAGAATTGTCTATACAATCCTTAGATACATAAATAAAATCACCTATTCTAAGTTCTAATTCATCAGTAGCTTGAGGAACATGTGCATATACAACTTTATACACCTAAAATTATTTTTAAGTATTTCAAATTTTATCAAAAAATTCAAAGTTAAATGTAACCTGTTTATAAGTGGCTGTTGCTTCTCTAGAATATAACTTAAGTTCCCATAAACAAGGCGTTGATGTATTAATTGTTGATTTAATTAATGACTTCAAAGTTTCTTTTTGGCTTACGTCAAATTGATAAGCCAAAGTTAAGTGCAAAGATTTTAAATGTGGATCTACTTGTACTCCAACTAAAATAAATAAGTATGCATCAAATTTGATATTCCATAAATAGATTTTTTTTAATAATTTTAAAACATTAATTTACTAAGTTCAGTTATTTTTTCAGCACATAATACAGCAATTTTTTTTAAGAAATCAGATCCTTGATTTGATAAAAAAAAGCCCATAAAATTCGAAGAAGTATAAGTTTCTAAACTAAAACCACTGACTGACGTTTCTTTAATAACTTCATCTAAAACATTTTTTAGTATAGATACTAATGCATCAGAATGCTCATCAGGTACCTGAAAATATATACTTGGTATTGAAATAATAATGATTTGGAGATTTGAAATAATGTATTTGACAACTATAAGATATTTAAAAAAAATTATAGTAATACTTGAAAAAATGAGACCAAGGTGATATGAGGCATAAAATTATGAGCTCCATTACGTCCACACTTCATAGCTGATTTATTCCAAAATTCTCTTAGTTCATGCATAAATGCTCCACTTGGGCAAGCATAAATAATATACTCTCTGCAAGTATTGGAATCTAAAGAAGTATCATTGACATGAGCCAACAGCCAATCAGCAGCTAATTGAACTCCTCGATTGCCAGTAGCAGCTAAAGCTTTTTCCCTATTTGTACAAAAGATAATATATAAATTTATGTTCAATTTAAAGAACAAACAGTTGAACTTACGCTCGATTTTTGGGAAATCCCATTTGTAAAAGCGTTTGTAGGGGCGTCAATGTTTGTTTATTATAATTATTTTCGATTGACATGGTCTTCGTTTTTCGGGGTGGAAGCATAGCCATTACAATTTATTTAAAGTAGACTAGAAAGTTTTAAGCTTAAATGCTTAGTTGTGAGGTTTAGAGGGTTATTTTGAAAATTAACCATTGAATATGGCAAAATAAAATTTAAATAATCATTCTCGTCTCCCGGGTCTTCAAAAGCCATGAAAACTGCGATAACTGTGATGAAAAAGGTGATACTATCTTACAACACATAAACAAGTTTACATAGTCGAAAAATATTGTACATTTTGAATGTTTGAGGTTATATTATATATAATGTACTGTTACAAGTATTTACATATCTTATCATTATATAATGTTTTTTGTGATAACTGATAAGTACTTCATGTGATTTTAGCGGTTTGTCTCACTTTTTGAGTTTGCTTTCAGAGTTCTTTTTTACTCTTAAAATGGCTCAAGGAATGGTATTTGAAGATATATTCAATGTGAAAGATATAGATCCAAATGGCAAACAATTTGACAGAGGTAAATTTATAATTAGTTATTTAACATTTTATTTATTTTACTCAATAATACAATTGTAGAGCAACAACTTTAAATTGACTGTTGAATAATTACTTATAGTTATTCTTAAATATTAAAAAAAAAAATCTTCTCTAAAATCCCTATAAAAAGGATATTTCCTGATTGATGAGTATTATATAGATTGTGAAAATCCGAAAAAAAAAAAATAAAACTGAATATTAAAATATTAATTTAATTTAAATAACCTAAGAGGTTGATTTAACAGTAGTGTTTGTCAACAAATATTAATAAGCTGATTGGAGTAAGTGATTGTTTTTCATTTTTGTGTCAACTACTATTAATTGTGAAGTAGCACATTTCATGAAATTGACAGCTTACACAGTTCAGGAAATTAAAATTATTTACTGATACTGGTACAATTCTATGTAATGTAATTCTAATGTAATGATTTAAACTAAATAGTTTTAAAAAAAATTGTATGTAGTTAGTAAAAAAATAGGCTATTTAATATTTATTAAATTTAAATTTTATGTTAAAATTTTTATGAAATTAACTAGACATTTTTGTGACCAATTCTAAAACAACATAGTACTTATTATACATACCATACATTAATTCAATATGAACCCTATTTTACATTCTATACTGCATACAAATTACCCTAGGGTCTATAAATATGGCAATATCTTTATCAATTTATGTGGATTTGAGTTAGAGATCATTAGTTTTTAGATGGATTATCATTCATTTACGTAGCTTTGAAGAGGTTATGGGTGAATTTCATACTAAACATTTTTATTAGAATACACAATAAATTTCTGTTGAGGTGTTATCGATAAAAGGTTGTACCTCATAAATTATGAGTCTTAATATAATACAAGTAATTGATACTTTATTGAGTTTTTCTATATAACAATCAAGTTGTTTTATATTGGTTTAACTTAGTTGTGTGTATTATTGATTGTTTAAAACTGATGGTACAGCTTTTATAAAAGTTTTGTGAACTATTTATTTATAGTTCATATTTTATTACATATTATAGTGAAGTTAAGTGACTATAAAAAGGTAAAATTAAAATAGTTGTAATTTTTATCAAACATTGTACAAAAAAAAGATGTTGAAATTACTTAGGACCAAAGAAATGTTCTATTGTAGACATATTTCTGACTTATTCAGTATAATTTTCACTATAATTTGCAACTAGTTAAAATAAAATGTCTATACATCTAAGTCAGGTTAGGTACTTACTAATTAGGTTAAATAATATTCAGCGTTTTATTTTAATTGTACTAATTTTATCACATTCTTAATATACAAAATTTGACCTAAAAAAAAATTATTAAATATTTTTTGAAATTTTTGAACTTAAGACTAAATGAAATATATTTGTATATATAATACATTTATATCTAAGAAGTAAAAGTTTCTCATTTTTAATGCATATTGATTGATCAAGATTCAATGAATTATTGATGTAAGTATATATTTATTACAATTGTAGAACTTCTATGTTTAATTCTCCCAACATTTGTAAAGTATAAATAGAAATAATTATATTTTTGTTTATTTTTTGATTGACATTTTCTCTTCAGTATTATTCGTATTATCATAAGGTATTATTTGAGTTATTGTTTGAATACCTATATTTATAATGTAATTAACTTAGAATTGCTATATACTATAAAAATTTAAAATTATTATAAGCAAGTAGTACTAAAGTTAGGATTTCTAATCCAATAAATAAAACCTAGTTTTGGATCTATTTAATTACAATTATAATCAACAAATCTATGATTATTTGGTATGATGAGATTTATAAAAATGGAGATAAATTTTCATTGTTGATAATATAAAACAATTATAATAGTACACATAGGTACCTAGATATCTATCATTGAGCATAAAGTTATACTATATACTACAATATTTTTTAGTTTGAATTGGTTCTGAATGATTTCTTTTTCTAATCCTGTCCGATTTATTCTAATCTGGTAAACAAACTTGCTATATTTTTGTCTTAATGTTTATATTTTTGATTTAGTTATGTAAATACACATTTGTTCAATTTTTTTTAAATTATGATTGGTAAAAATATGTCACATATTGTACTTAAGTGTATGTATAAATGTATAATATAAATTTATAAAATGTTTAATTACGTGTTAAAATGGTGGTATATTCAGGGATGTTCATTGTAATTCACTTTCTGAGAAATATAAATTAAAATGCTAGTTGTGTAGTTTTTAACCTAATATTATAAAAATTGTATATACATAAATTATAAAGCCAACAAATTATACTACAACAATTTACAATTTCGAGTAGTGAGAAGAATACAAACTCCTTTAACCATTTTAAATTAGTGATTCCTTGTGAATCACTGTAATATATTTGGGAATTAGAAATTATAATTAGATTATAATTATATACATATTGTCCTAAATTTATTATAATAAATTTAACTGTAAACCATCCTTATTAATCCAGTTCCCACAAAGAAATTAAAAGTCTTTGTCTTTCATCATTGGTAATATTACATAATTTATGTAATAGGTATGTACCAATAAATATAATTAATATACCTGAAAATATGATTATAATTGTATAATTGAAATGCATGGGTTTTGCTGATGATGCATATGATTTATCTGATAAATACTATTTAATGTAAAGAAATATTTTGCAATCAGAGATTTTAATAAATTATTATACTCTAATATAATCTAAATGTTAAATGACGATGTTCAACGTTACATTTTGTTGTATGTTTTTTGTTTTATTTCCTTGCTGAGATACCCAATAAATTAATATAATTTGAAATCTATAATTAAAAACCATATTTGTTATTATTGTAACTGTCAAGCTTAATAGTTTGTATTGGAAACAATAAAAAAAAATAAAAAAAAATCGAAATTTTTCTCTTCTACTAACAATTTCATTTTATTTATAGTTGTAATTTGGAGAATCAATTATTTATCAAGAATCAAAGATGATAATTATTATTTACATACTTGAGATAATAATTTATATTTTATTATTACATTGTTTAGTTATTTGTGTTGACTTTATTTAGAACACAAGTTTATATTACTTTATAATTGTCTTTTATTAAGAAAACTAGTTGAACCCGAGCACTTCGTAACCCGTTAAAAATCCTACCTCTTCTATCTCCCAAACTGTGTATTAAATTTGTTACCTGTAATTATGCTAGCAGTGTATTTTTATACATATAGGTAAGGGTATATACTATGTAATAATCTTACAACATAATTTAATTTAGTCGAACAAATTCAAGGATAATAATTTCTTTCACACTAATTATTATTATTGAAACTAATAGCAAATTAATACCATCTATAAATAAAAATGTCTATTGTAAATCTCAAAATCTCTGTTTCAGCACCTCCTGGAATTGGGCCTATCCCTTTTTACCTTAGCCTATCTTCTGCCCATAGGTCTAATAAATCTCTGTACCAAATTTCGTCGCACTTGGTCCAGCAGTTTAGGAATGCATAAAATACCAACAAACTGACAGAAATTTATTTTTATTTATATAAATTATGTTCCATGTTATTGTCATAAGCATGTTATAGGGCTTTCTTTGTAACTTTTACATTAACAATTAAATTTTGTCTTGTCTTTTTTTTTTATGAATCGAATCTCATTAAATGTTTATATAACATGTATCAAAAGTACTATAATTAATTAAAATTAAATAAAATTAATAATTATCTTAATTTGCTTATTTTATATAGTATTTTTGTTAATTTTAAGTGCAAATAAAATCGTTTAAAAAAAATACTTAGATAAACTGTTTCAATAATTATAATTAGAACTTCTCAAGTTTATTTGGATACCAGAATTGTGTGTCTATAAAAATTTGACCACTTAATTCATTTTGATTTTAAATAACTTATACATTTATGTTATATTATTTTTTTTATCATATCAAAAATAATTTTTTTAACGAGAACTTTCGATAATATATTTTATAATTTATAAGTACATTGTGCTACTTTAACGGCTATAATAAAGAATAATAATATTATAATTTGTTTATTAATTATAATATATTTTTCACTTCTTTTGAAAAATAATCAAAATAATCAAAGTTCAATGTCAAAAGTTCAAAGGGTGTGTCCATAGCATTTGTGAATAAACCCCTTCGGGGGGCGCATGCTCAACACTCTAAAAATCGATAGAGCCCCTGGCCCGGGCTTAAGCACGGTCAAGGTCTTCCCTTTCCTAATTCCACTACGGAATTTTCGCATCGAATGTGCGGGTTTTCTTTCAACTACATTAGTCTAAAAGCCACGCCTACACACTCCATCATAACCTTTATGTTCTTCAAAGTGTCTTTGATTTTTTAAATTTTTAACAACGAAAGCTCAGTAAAAATAATATTATTCTGCACAGTTAAATTAGTACTAATACATGATAATTATTTTTGAAATGATCTAAGACAATATAAAGTGAAACGGGTGTAGAAAATATGTTCACTGTTTATACATGCAAAGCATTAATTTTGTAAAAAATATTAATATTGGTTGAAAATATTTTAGTTAAAGATTTTAAATGATGGATTATTTTTTAATTTTGTTTTATTTGGTATATTGACTAGCTGTCGAAAAAATGTTTAACTATCGTATATTTTTGGCTACGATTTACGACTGACAGGATGCAGTTATAAAAACAAGTTATTCCCGGCTATGGCGTCACCTTTAAAGTAGTGGGACCGAGCCATAATAACTTTAACAAATTAAAACTTATTTTTTATTTTTTTTTTGGCAACTCTAAAGAAAGCATATAAAATTGTAAATATATTAATCTAATCAACTAAATAATATAATATCTGTACTCACTATTAAACTTTAATTGTATTGCTGTAATGTTTTAGATAAAATCAAAAAATTTAAAAAAATTATGAATTTTGTTTAACCTCAGTGGCGGTTTTACGGGGTGATTCAGAGGTCTGGAAAATGACCTCCGAAAAGATCCCGAGTTTTAGATGTGATTATTATTCGTTCGGGATGCTCGGGTTTAAAATGATATATTATGTTTTTTTCGTTTATAAAAATTAAATTAAGAAATATAAGAAATGTAATACAAGAATTAAAATGTTATGTTATGAATTATAAAAGAGTTAAACATTGTTGTGTCTTAATATGTTACAATATAATATCAAAGATTTCCCACTTGAAAAAATTCTAAAAATCGCCACTGACCTACTTATCTTAAGTGTTTAAAGATCTTCTCGATTATTTTTTAATTTGGTTAAATTAGTGTTAAATTAGGAACATAAATAAATAATGCATAATTTTAAATTATATATTAGAAATTAATTTGGTTAGATATGTTACACGTTTATAAGCATATTTTGAAATGCTGTTCTACGAACCTATTCGTTTCAATGTAATGAATTGATTATAACTATTTAATATAAATAACATTTATATTTTAATACCATATTATTTATTATTTTACATAAAATAAGCAAATTATTCAAGGTCATTCATAACTCATTAATGTTGATATTATGTTTATGAAATGTAATATAGGTATGTCAAAAATAACAGGATTTAAATCTGCTATGAATTAAATTTATTTCTTTTAAAAACATAATAAATACATCATTATTTTCTTCAGGAGAAGTTAAGGTTTAACAGTAAAAAACAATAGTGGGCAATGACCCTCCTTACTAACCCTACAGGCGATTATTCTTTTCATACAATTTACCATCACTCGATCACACATTGCTTCATCAAGTTCATTGAGGATATGAAAAATTTCTTGCTTAAGTTCCAAGACATTTCGAACATTGTTTTGGTAAACTCGTAACTTAGTGTATCTGTATAAGAAAAATCACATGGCGTCCAATCGCAAAATCGAAGTGAGTGGCTTTGGTCACTACGCAACTAGATTAGTTTGACCAGGAACTTCTCATGCAGCAGAGTGATTGTTTCTTTTGAAGTGTGACAAGTTGAAACCATACACTTTTTATGTTCATTTGTTGATTGTTAATTATTTTTATGAACACTTTTAATAAGACTAGTTTTTAAATTAAATGTATAATAATTTTATAACTAATCATCCTACTTCTATAACAATCTTAATCCTATAGAACATGAACATGGGTATTAGAATTGCTTATCGTAATTTTTAGGCAATAAATCTTAACTTAATATTTATATTATATAAAGATTTTTAAAAGAGTTTTATTTATTAATTAAAATAAACAAAAATGAATATTATAATTGTAGTGTATTAAATTGTAGTGTTCATGAAATAGTTTGATTATTAGAAAATGTAATATTTCAAATTATAAAAATGTATAAAAAAAATTTAGTTCTGTCAAATTTTTGCTTTTTTAACACTGTGTTAAATAGTTTAGTGTTAGTCTAGTCATAAAACACAAGGTTACTCCATATTAAACCACATTTTATTAAAAAAAGGATTAGTGATTGTGGAACAAAATTAATTTAATAAATAGTTTCAATTTTTTTTCATTTAATTTTAAATTATTGTTTTTATGTATATTTTATGAAGAATAAAAATATAATTATAATATAAATGTAATATATGTATATATATATATATATATATATATATTATGTATAGTACATTTTTGCGTTCGGTCTTCCATTGGTAACAATAAGCTGCAAACTATAAGTTACAGATAAGATAAATGTCCTTCGCTATTCTAAACATAAAGGTAATTTGCCAAGTTACTTTTTAAAATGTTTTTATTAACCTAATGGCTACCATATTTAAGGTTGGCTCAAATTTTTGGTGTTGCCTATCATTTCAATATATCAAACAGGAATTAAATATGGAGAACCATTTATTTTTCCATTTCGTTATTTATATTAGAAATATTAAATGTATTTTTTAGGAAAAATTAATTTTATATAGTTTTAAAAAAATGTATTCGTTTTTTTATGCTACTTAAAAATATACAATATTTTAAATCAAATGAAACTAAATATTATATATTAATTCATATACAACAAATTTAGCGTTTTTATTTTTTTATGGATATGTTCAAACTTTTAATGTTAAATATTTGTTGAAGATAATGTATAAAGATTTGGATTTAACAATACCTAGACTATTATTGAATAAACAGAACTAGTTTCTCAACTATGATAACTGCTTAGTGCTAGTAACTGCTAAGTGTCGCAATAATGTTGGAAATAATATTGGTAATCATTATTTTTGATTAAAACTACGAAAAATAAAAACAAAAAACTTTATCACCATGTTAATTGTACTTCACTTTTTATTTTTGACTTGTTCAATATTTTAAAACTTTTGTATTAATATTTGTTAAGCTCTATGAGAATAATAGTATTAAAATAAATTTATTATCCACTTATGAAAGTACAAAATATAAATATAAACGATAAAAATGTATGTCGAAATAAAGTTTAAATACTGTCTGAGTAGCTTTAATAATTTTATATACAATAATTATGATTATTATAATTTTTCATTTGTAAATTATTTTGAAATTAACAAAAAAAATAATTAATTTTAATGTTTTTGCAATTATTAATCATGCAACTTAAACACGATTTTCTTAGTTATTTTATTGTTAATTGTGTAAGCCTATATAATAATAATAATAATAATAATTATCGTATTTAAAACAAATAATTTTCTTATTATATTCACATATTTTAAAATTTGGATCATAAATTAATTATTTTATAAATATATTTGTTCATAAATCTATTTAATTAAAATTATAATTTAAATGGAAAAAATATAATTTAAGTGCTTATTATTTGTTAATTTGAGTGTCAAACAATTTAATTGATTAAAGATTTTCAGTATTGTATCTTATATATTACAATTATTAGGTTATGAATTATTTAATCACAATTTTCTCTCTCTCTTTCTATTTTTCTCTCTAATATAACATTGAAACCCAAAATATTCAACTGTTAAAAATTATAAATTTGCTATACAAATATTTGTGTCCAGGCTGATGAAACCACAGGGCAAATAAAATTGTTAACTTTAAAAAATTTAAATATAAAAATATTAATTTATGATAAAATTTTAATTCTTATGTAAAATAATCGATATTAAATAATCAAATACTTTTATAAACAATGTTAGTTAATAGAAAATCATAATAGTGGTAACGCGGATGCTGATTCAAAGCAATCAAAAATTAATTAACTCTTTTTCTCTTTGAACGTGTATCGTATCTCTACGTACTTTATACATGCATAGTTGGCGATTACAAAATAGTGTATATCTTAATATATTATATAATATATCAAACCCTTGCTTTAGATTACATTGCATAATTTAAATTCATATTATAACTATGAATTTTGTGTTACTTAAGTAAATGGTTTCGAAAATTATGGCAAACTATATAATAAATATATGACACAATAGTTAAAGCAAATGGTTAATATCAGGAAACAGTTTATCAATAGTTCGGTGAAAATAAGACTCCCTATTGCAAAAAAAAAAAAAAAAAACAAAAAAAAAAAAACGTTAATAATATTAAACCAAAACTATAAATTTAAAAAAGAAAATATACTATCATCAGTCATAACTCATAAGTAATATATTATAATAATTAAAATATTATAGCTTTAAATAGTATTAATATAGTTTGTAAAATTAATTTGAAAAAAATTAATTGCGATCATAGTAATTTAGTTTAATATTTAACGAGGATTTAATCACTCAACGTATTAAAAATATTTTTTTTTTACAAAACTATATCTACATGATTCTCTTTTCATTTTTATTTCATAATCTCGAATTTTTGGTTAATGTATACTGCAATCTGAGCGCTTTATAATAAAAGAAATTGCTTATTTTTAACATTCTCATTTGAAACATCGAATTTACCGAAATTTTCATTGACACGTTTGAACAATGCAAATAGCATTCATAATAATTTAGTTCATATAGTTTTCTTGTGCCCTTATAATTATGTGATGGCTCCAATCAAGCCAATAACCTTGAGGAGTTTTCGTGATGCAAACCTTACAATGAAATGTAATGATAAAAATTATTTAGAAAAAACTATCTATGAGTTAGTTATTATATTAGGTGATCACAGACATTCTTGAATAATGCTGGCGCATTGTGTTGTGCCTTTCATCTTTTCAGAAGTACGGTATTAAGATCATTGCACTTAGCTTATTGCACTATGTACTTGGTGTTTTATACATATTCAGTTTTGGTGGTTTGTAAAATAATAGTTGAATATTTGATAAAGCGATATACCTATCTAGTGATTAATTTACATTTTATTAATTTTAGCAAACTAAATGTTAATGGTTTTTGATTATTTTTTGTAATTTTATCGTAATCTATCGTGGTTTTGTTTTATTATATGTTTCTTTTGTAGTAAGAAATATCATTAGTTTTTTTTTTTTTTTATAGTATAAAGTACATACATGTTTAATAACTTAAAATTAATTGTTTTAGTTATAAATAAACCTTAGATGTATATTTTCCACGTTTTGGTTTAACTTAATATAAATTAAAAAGAATTAACGTATATAGTATTATCAAGAAAATAACATTTATAGTAACACATTTTGTGTTAGTTATAAGTTAGGGATCAAAAAATATTTAAAATGTTATCATCATTAAACATTTATATTGTATATAAAATAATATACTGGTACAATAGTAAAATATTAAGTAGGTATTTAGTAATGCTTTTTCTATTATATTGTTTATAATTATTTGCTGTTGAACAACGATTGGCTTGGTATTATTAATAATATTTTTTACCTAGTAATGGTATAATTTGTTACACTATTTCACCAGTATCTACATGACCGACCTTCACCGAAATTTAATTTCGTTCAACAGAAACTATACGGCAAAGATCGAATTATATTAATTCTGTGTAAAAATTATAAAACAGATTATCATGATATGATTACTTATTGTTTTGTATATTTTCTATAATAATAATTATGTATTTATTTTCAAGCCAAATTTTTACAGTATAGATAATGTTAAAAATTAAAATAAAATAAGTTGGTCAATAAGCCACTGGCTGTGCGGAAGTAAGAGTTCATATTATGGTAATAAATTAATATAATAAAATATAATAATTATAAACTGTACATATGAATATAGCTGTAACAATAGATTATCAAAAACAATGTTATGAATTCAAATTAAAAATTAAGATCTAATAATATCTATTTTATAGATTTCTATGAATGTATGAGGTATGTACAAGATATATAGGGAGAAAACAAAACATATCATACATATAAGGTGTTTTTACAATGATAAGATAAGACAATATAATAAATAAATGTACTTGGATAAACTTGTTCTAATCTACATGATATTATAAATAATAGTTGAAATAAATTGTTTAAAATTATTTTAATAAAAATTATGCCGATTAACTTTAAGTTTTACACAGAAATTTACAAATACATAATATGGTTATAACTGTGAAACAAGTCTTTAATATAGGAATAGTTATGTTTATATTGAGCTTAAACTGGGTACAATAAAAATGATTTGTTTATATGATTTTTTTTACTTTCATAACTAATATTGATAATACTGTGTATTTACGACTTATTCATAACTAAATAATATTCGATGAAACTAATTTTTATTTTAAAATTGTTTGTAACATTACGATTAAAATACGACACATTGGGTTGTATCATTCAAATATAAATATGTTATTAATGTTTGGATTTTATTCGAATTAACGTTAAATAAAACTGAAATTTCTCCTCCTTCAAAAATATCTCTTTTTAACAATCACTTTAATTTTCATTTTACATATAAGTATATATAAATAAATACGTAATATTGATCATTTTAAAGCATTTTATTTTTTTATTATTTTGAAATCTTAAGAGACGATTGATAAAAAGCATTGTTTTATTTATTATATAACCATTGACTAAAGATGGCATTTTTAAACTCAGATGCTTAGTTTTATCATTACATATTACTATTGCTCAATCATAACAACAATACTATAATAGTTGCATGTCTTTAACGGTAATACATATATTGTATATAGGTACAGTTAAATGGTTTATGCTTACGCAATTATTTTGATTATTCTTTATTATTTAATTAATATTGCCAGCATTTTCATTTTAAGATTTTATTGTTAACATTTATGTTACGTATTTAGCTATATTAATCTACCATGCCACGCAACCTTTAACATCAATATTTAATTGCATAAAAATTATAATCAAGAATGTGCTATATAAACTTAAAAATATCATAGCAACATGAAGACAAGTATTTGATTCATATAGATATATGTTATAATCTTTGTAAACCGTACTATTTTTATGGCAAATAATCTGTTTCTTTAGGTCACATTATCGTTTTAAAATTATGAATAATTAATTTTTACGTTTAAAATAATAATTTTGATAGAATATATTTTAGTCATAATTATATTATTATGGTTTAATTATTTACTATTTACTATAAACATATAATGTATTGTAGTCATGGTTTAAGTTTAATTCAATAATGAATGAATGCCATACTGCATTCTAATAATGCAATATATATGTATATGATATGCTATTTACTTTTCATACTCTTACTAAATTGATGACGTACATAGATTTGCTTAATTCAATGAGTGCGTTATTAATACAAATTTGATAAGTGTACACTTTTATTTATTTTTAACGATTTGTAAATCTAAGACCATTATTTTTTAAAAAAATAACGGTACTAACGATTTTTATTTATTTTATATGATTTTATAAAATTATTACCTAAATCAGTGTTGAATTTTTCCTGCAAAAATGTTTGATTCCGTTTTTTCATATATATATAATAACTATAGTTTATAAATGAAAAAAAATTGTTTTTAATACAAATTTGATTTATTACTTTTATAACTTATTGGCTATTGCTCATTACAGGGTTAGGTAATGTAATATAACCTATAGAAAATAAAACAAGTGATATTAGTCATTAATTATTATCACTGAATATAACAAATTAAAATAAAAACAAAAACGTATTGGTGTTACGAAAACATCAACAAGTAGTACTATACTGAGAAATTGTTACGACAAATGAAATAAATAAATTGTTCAAAATCAAGCCATCAAATGTTTGTAAAATTTAGTTCAGTTTTTTCTGCATTTTAAAAGATTGTTGTTTTTAATTTTTTAAAAAATTACTATTTTAACATTATTTCAAGGCTTGAGTCAACTTAAGATACTAATTATACTAACTCTGTGAATATTGACCTACACATAATTTTTACAGTAAATTCTTTACGAAATATATTTTGTTAATATAATTCTGCTTTTTTTTTTGATAAAATAAATAAGTTTTTTTTCTAATATTGGTGACAAATCCAAGTGGGGTATTAATGTGTGAATAATAGATAATAATTGGTAAAAAGTAGAGCAACTCTACATGTCTTAAGGTATTAAAACCTTAATAGTATGATGGTTTACTATTCAGAATGCAATAATCATGTCAGATGATATAGAGAATTCGTTGCGCTGTCATAAGCGACGTTGGCGGCTGTGTGACGAAATGAGGCCTGGGTTAGGTTGTTGGGCACGGTTTTTTAGCAACACTCGTCCTTGGCACATCTGTGCTTATGTGTGTGTGTATGTGTGTGTGTGTGTGTGTGTGTGTGTGTGTGTGTGTGTGTGTGTGTGTGTGTGTGTGTGTGTGTGTGTGTGTGTGTGTGTGTGTGTGTGTGTGTGTGTGTGTGTGTGTGTGTGTGTGTTTATATGTGTATCGCACTGCAACAACAATGGAATACCCGTTGGCCCCCCTTATACAACATTTTCGGCAATATGCTCTGACCAAACCAAGGACGCACATGTGCCAAAACAATATTATCACTAATAATCGTGCTCGCGGATCGTTAAGAGTTCCACGGGTTTCATATTATAGTATGGTGTAACCTTATAATAATATCGTATGTATATAAATATATGTATATACATGTATTTATATACGAATTTTACGTATCTAGTTTTTTTAAAAAAATTTTCTACTTTTTAGTAATTATTTTACTTGCGCAAGCTAAATATAATATATTATATTGACGATTTCACAACAGTATAATTCGCTACTACTATTTAAGATTTAAAGTGGAAATTGATTCTGCTATTGATGTTTATATTTTAAAGCTCATTGATGTTTATGGAACTGTTGATTTTGTATTTTGTATTATGTATTTGAGATTTAATAACTACAGAACTGCAATAATTGCTTTCACGTGTTACTGATTAATAACTATTAATTATATACTTTTCATTGTGTATGATAAATCGTTGTTGAACTTTTTCAAGGCTAAAATGTGTAGAAGTCACTCATGTTGAATTCGATGTTATACATATACTTCACATAATATATACAAGGAGATTAATAACTAAAATATAAATTTTTTTTATTCAAAGATATATAAATTTGTGATAACAAGTTAAGGTAGGTATTATTAAGATGAATATTAGGTAGGTATGTATTTATAATTAAAAATATTATTCATAAAAATATTTAATTCTCAGAAATATTATGTGTTCATTTATTATATATTTTTATTTTTGTGTTATTTTTGTGAAGTATAAGATTTTTTGAAGCTTTGTAGTTAAGAAATGTACTTATATTATATAGTTGATTGCATTTAGTAGATCAAAATCTTTTATGTTTTTTTATTCATTAAAACCTAATGTGTTTAAATTAAACGTTATATGTTTAATTATATATTTATCAATAAGAAAGTGGACGTTTATTAATTTTTATTTTCTATAAAATATTCTCTAACAAATATATCGAAATGTATTATATTAAGACGGACGATTGTAAACTCCGCCAGAATATCTGTTAAAATAAAAAAGTAATAAAAGGTCTAATGTAAACTCCATCAGGTTTTTTTATGTTTTGCCTATGAATCTTTTCATATTCATCTAAGAAATTTATTTTAGAAAAATCAACCGAATGTTCATATTTTTAGTAAAGTTCTTACCGAATTTTAAACCCATACTTATATAAAACTAAATGGCATATCTCAAGTAAATAAGCCAAAAAATTTGAAATAAAAAAAAAAAAAAAATGACAGTATTACATGATTCTATAAATAAGTACATTAATGGAGTAATACAAGAATATTTAAAAATTGTATCATATAATTTTAGTTTACATACATGACTATACTATACTTGATTATACCTGATATTTTTCAGTGGCGGAGTTTACAGTAAAAAAAAGTACTTGTGGCAAAGTTTACATGCGCCCACTAAAACATGTGGTATGTAAAACTGAAGACAATAAATGGGTTATATTACTTAAGATATCTATATTTTGGTATTCATTCTATATCCGTAACAATTAAGAGTTTTGTCTGAATCAAATTTGACAAAAATATAGCAGAGAAAAATTAATCTATTAAAAAGCATGCAGTTATGTATAAATATGCTGTAATGCATTCAAACACAATTGGTAGAATGAATATTTTTGAACAAAAATAAATGTATTCAATTTTATTATACTCATGAATGGAAAATAAAATAAAACATTTTAACTTAGTATTATATTACTTACTAACTTAACATATGAGTAATTCATAAATTTCTCTTATTGATGGAGTTGCATTTATTTACTGAACCATATAACATAGTGTATTATATTTTTCAAAAATATTTCATCGTTAGATAATATAATTGCAAAAACTCGTTGATTGTACACTTATCTTATCTAAACTTTTAAGTATTTATGGATTCAAGTCCTACATAACAAAATTATTAAAAAAAAAAAAATTTAAAAAAAATGTTGAAAACCATTTGTGTTGCTTATATGATCCTTTCTGTTTGTGTTTTAAAATACTTAATATGTATGTATATACGTATAAGTGATGTATTCGTATAAGTTCTATTGCATTTTAATAATCTAAATACCTGCCATACCTACTGTTTAAGCTATCTATAATGGATTACACTTATTTTGGCAACATTATATTTTATTTATTTATTCATACTCATATCAGGGATAAGGGGATAATCGGAGTGAATGTATAACTTTTAATTGTACAAAGTTTTAAAATTGTTTATCAATATTAAAGAACTACTAGACTTTTTTTGTTTGTAATTAATTCTATAGCGAGCATGATATTAAGTTGTGAGTTGTGAGAAGGGATACTCAATCTATTCTAAATAGCCATATTATAATAATATGTAAATGGACAAAATAAACATTTAAAATGCTTTAGTTTTTAACTTAAAAATGCTAATGAATTTGCAACTGTAGCAAGTGAATGGTTTCCAAACCTACTTTGAACATAATCATACGTATAGGTGTATAACTTGGTAAGATACATATAAGAAGGATTTCTGGAGGTTATTTTTAGTTATATCTTATATTTATTAATTAATAACTTTTACCATTTTATAATTTTGTTATGTTATAAATATAAAATGTAGAGTACAGTAATAATTTAATTATTTTTTGAACTATCATAAGTATTTAACTAATGAAATTTTACGTAACATTTAATATGAACCATAAGATATATATTTAAAGTATTTATTTTGCATACATTTTAAACAATTGGTGTCTCATCAATGTTCAAAATAATTTTACTGAACTTAATATATTTATATCTGATACCTATGTGTTATTTTTATTTAAGTTGTTCAATATATTTCCTACGGTATATCTTGAATTTGTGTGTCTTGAGTGAACTTTACTTTGCAAAATTTGTTGCCCAAGTTGTAATTATGAATACGAATACCAAATCTATTAAAGTGTTAGAGAGGGGATGATATTTTCATTTTCCACTGTCGTAAACAGAATAGTTTTTCTGTATATGAGTTTCTTACCACATACTACTGACGGAACAATCAATTCCGTTGCCCCACCTCGTAAAATTACGAACGGGTTATATTGTATACTCGTATGAAGTGAGAGCGAGATATAGAAAGAGAGGGTATAGAGTTTTTTTTTGGCAATCTAGGACGGACCTTGGGACCTTGGGAATATGAACGCGCAGTCGTACTCGTTTTGTCGTTGCGTGCTGATCGACAGCTGATTTTTATTTTTTATTTCATTTACATGTATATATATATATATATATATATATTTTATCATATTACCGGCATTTTATTTAAATTTAAGAATGATTTCTGACGTATCTTACTATTCAACAACGGGCAGTTTAATGGAAACAACCATATATATGAGGTCTATATTAAACATTATTTACGTCTTATTTGTAGTTTTAATAAGTGTATTAATTAAGTGTGATTTTAACTTCATTTAGATCATAAAAAACTATGCTTAGTATACTCTGCACGACATATGAATTAAATTAAATGTAATAATTCTATATATATATATATATATATATATATATATATATATATATATATAAATATTGTTCATATTTCGTTTTAATGAGTATTATATCATTTGAAAATTAAAATAATATTATTATTTTATATTATATTTAGTTTTAAAATGTTATTTTATTCAAATATTTATTAAAAGATATTTTACTTTGGTTGTTTTTGATTTTAAATATAACTATTGCGAAGTAAAAAATAGAAGGTAGACATAATAAATTCAATAAAATTGTCGAAATTGCATGCATTCAATGTATACAAAACCGTCAAAAACTTTGGAGCTATATTTGATCATTATCATTGCTATACACTATACGTATATTTAGTTTTTACCAAACACGATTTATATATCCTAATTATATATCTTTATGGTGATATTTTGTATGATTTAATGAGTCAAAGTGACCTTCCATTTTTCTACAACCTTGCAATTTTAAATATTTTAACAATGGAAGGTACATTAGCCTTTCTTTTTTAAATATAAATGTATAACATATTTAAGGTTTAGGCCATTTTAAAATTGAAAACATATGATTAATGAGTGTCAAAAGTTTAAAAACTTATGAATAGATGACCTTCGCGACGTGTCGAAACGCCTTTTTTATGTCATTATAGAAAACGTGATGAGTCAATTCATTTTATGTCTAACTTTGGTTATAAATAACGAACGTGGTAAATACTAATTGATGTTGTTTTTATTAATGATATCATTTAAAGGTGCACTTTAATTTATTGATGGATTAACTGCTATGAAACAGTCATTGTTTATTATTTAATTTTGTATACATATTTCTGATTAATTATTGCGGTCTTAAATACTAAACAATGTGTTCTTGACTATAATAGCTAATTTTAAATTAAAATTATTACTACAATATAATTAAAAAATAAAGATAGGTAATGAGTTGTAACAGGTTTATTTAAATTTTTCTAAATGTATTTACAAATTGGATTTCATATATATATATATATATGTAAATATCAATCTTCAGTTATTAAATAAAATAAAATATTTTTTGATAAATGCATATTAAATAATATTTTGATTATAAATATATACCAAAATTAAATGCTAAAATCTATAGTAAGATTAATAAATTGCAAAAATATCTGTCAATATAATTAAAAAAATTGTTACCTATACTAAAGAATATTTTATTAAGCAAGTTTTATTTGTTTTAATAAGATTTATATTTCATGAGAAATAAAAAATATATAATGTTTAATTTTAAAAGAATAGTTTTCTTGTTTAGGCAATATATGTCATACTAAACAAATTAAATAGCTGTTAGTATATTATATGTAGAATTTATTAATAATAATTTTATGTATTATTTTAGTTGGATAATGTAATATTACCTAATTACATTTTTAATCAAACATACATTAGAAAAGCGGTTTTTTTTATTTCAAAGATTATTTAATATGAATTTAATTTTATCCAAAGTATATAATTAATTACAAATTATATTATATTATTATAAAAAGTTTGAGATTTGAGGGTTGGGTGAGATACAGGAACGATTGACTGATGTAGGTGAATATTTTATTTTTATCAACGTATCATTGGTTTCGAAAGCCAATCTAAGTGAAAAATAACAAGTAGTTAAGCCTCTATAATGACTTAAGATAGTTAATATTTATATTAAAGTAATACCTTATAAAAATTTCGATATAAATTTGAATCCATTCGATCTTGTTAAAATGTAATATTAAAATTTTTTAAAAAAAATTGTAACTTTCCTGTATATTTTTTTTTTCACAACAAAGAAAAATTGAAGAAAAATTTTAAATTCAATTTGTAAATCTATAGTATTAAAATAATAGTTTTATAAAAATTTAAGTACAAATATAATGTAAATTTTCGTGATGTTTAGTTGAGTTAGCATTTAAAATTTAACAATTATAAAAAAAATAAAAACGTGTCTTGATATTATTCTATTTAAGTATAAAAATTGTATGTGGAATTTTATATTACATTTTCAAGATTTTTTGTGGAACCAAAGTTATTTTATTAGTATTTAAAAAAAAACTTAAGAAAACATTAAAATTTTAAATATATTTATGATATTTACAGATATCCTGTAATTTTTGTTAGTTTTTATAATTTGTTGATAGTCTTTCTCAATTTATTGAAAAACTGTTGAGAAAAATAATAAATTAATCTGCTAATTATATAAACTAAACAATATTTCCTATCAAAAACAATTCTTCTTTTTGATAATCTGAATTTAATACCTGTATCTGGTCGAAATTGTGTAGTTGAACACAAATAAAAACACAATCATGGTAAAATCAATACATTCTTTGCTCTTTCTCCCACCAGAATCTAAAATGTAAAATTATGCTCAAACTTAGGCATAAATAAATTTTCAACATTATAAACTGTTTTAAAGATATTCAACATTTTTTTTATAGTTATACTTATTTGTTCATTATTAAAAAAACTTTAGTTCTTACTATTGTACAATTGTATTATATTAATATTTATTGTTATTAATAAAAATAATGAATAGTACATTATTAAACTAAAATATAAATATTTAATTTATTGTTATGGCTATTTCGAAATTCCTAATGGTATTTATAATTTTGTAATTAAAATTATATATATTCACTATTCACTTATATAAAAAATTTAATTTTTTTTGTTATTTGTGACTATTTAATTTGACATTACTATTATAATTCATTTCAGATTTTATATTTTATAATTTTATATTATTATAATGAAATTTATTAAATCAAAAATGTAGTTACAACATTGTTGGTTATTAATTTTTTACTGTGCACTCTGGGCTGTGGGTTAAAGTTATCGATCTCTTCTGTGCCGTTCATTTTAAATGTCAAAGATCGTCAGAGTTCCTCTCTTTCATTTTACACCACCCGCAAGTTTCATGCTGTTTACGTCATAACCTCTCTACCCTAAACGATATCACGTTTCCTCCTCTAAACCACCGACAAACTTTCATCCCTTTGTATGGGAGGAGGAATAGTGACAAGGATTACGAAATATTGCGCCATCCACTGACTCACCTACTTTTTCATTTTATCTTTATTTATAAAATTTACGCCAAAAGCTAAAGAATTTTTTTTTTGTTATACATATTAATAATGGAAATATAATTTGTGATCGTGACTTATGATTCATCAGGAATTACAACAACAAACAATAACTATAAACAATTTATTATATTTAATATATATTATTTATAAAGTGTCTGTTCAATCGCACTCTGTGTAAAATAATGTATTGTTATTTTAATTTTAAAATACAAGTTTTGATATTTTTTTTAAGGTTATTAATTATCTGAGTGTTACTTGAATGCTAATATCAATAAAATAATATAGATGAATTTATAACCAAATAAAATATTCATCAATAATAATATGCAATTAAAAAATGTTGATTACCTAAAAAATATATTCATTTATTGAGATGTCTTGTATATTGATTTAAAATACTTTAGAAAATTGGGTGATTAAAATGGAATATTTTTCTAATCGATTAAGTTATAGTAAGTCCAATAATAACAACATTTTTTTTTCGTTTTTTGAGTATCTAGTTTTTAGTTTCTTTTATCAAAATGTCTCTTCTAATGTATTTTGTAAAACCATATAAAATTTTTATTTAAAATAGTAATTATTATTTTCAAATTAAAATTATAATACTATTTCTAAAAAAATAACACATTACTGAAGAAGTAGTATAATAATTATAAGTATTTTTTTATACAATTGTCATTTTTTTCATGGCTACCCTTTGCCATATAGTAATATTTCAAAATGCTATAATACTAAATATATACATTTAAACATAATGTAATTTAATTTTTCAACTTATAATATTATATGATATATTCTGAAATATTTTAAATAAAAATATTAAAAAAAATTAACTTTAAGTGTTATAGAGTAATAGAGTTGCAGAGAAATAATAGTATTATACTATGCTCACTCAATTCTCAAAGCTTAAAATTCTTAAAAGTAATAAAATTATTATAAAATAAATAAAAATTAAAAATTAGTATATGGCTAATATTCGTAAATTAATATAGAAATAAATAAATGTTTTATTTATATATTACTTAACAACAAGTTTGGATCTAGAAATGAAAAAAAAGGGGTGCTATTAAAGCGAGTGGCTACCATAATTCGTTGCGCATTTTGATTTGTACGAAATATTTTTTATGTCTAATTTGGCAAATATTATTAAGTACCTACATCTAATTATATCTATCTAAGGGGAGATCTCAGCCCTCAATAGCTTCCCCCCTTATAATAAACTATCCATTAGAAAATGAAATTTATTATTAAATTTTAAAATTATAAAAAAATCGTTTTTTAACCATGATATCGGAAATTAAAGGTGGTTATTTAAAATTCAAAATAGTATATAATATATATGTATAGAAATAAAAATACTTTTAAAATATGAAAGTCATTTGTGAATTATGATACTTAACTATAACCAATTTAAAATGGTTTAGTATGTGTAGTCGTCGACAAAATTAATGGATAAATCCAGTACATTTATCAACATGTTTCATAATTTTTTTATTTAGTCTAAATTGACTAGTATACAATGCCATTGCCTCTAATTTATTTTCGAATTATAATTTCACTAAAGATTTCATCAATTTTGGTTTAAAAAATACAGTCTAAATAGTTTTTAAGTGACAAAAACACTTATGACCGGCACAAGTATTTTAAATTGTGCGTTACTTCCTCGAATTCACTTGGTTTACATTTATTTTTTATTTTATTTTTTAACTTTCTGATCACGAATGATCATAGATCTTATTTCACTTAATTGGATGTGTAAGTACTATATTGTACAAACGAAATACTTAAATAAGAAAGAAACTGCATTTTAAATGTATAAAATTATACAAAAATGTATGTATGATAAATTAAAGATAATGTATAATATAAATCTAAGCAGTCGATATTTCAGATAATATGATTATTTATTGTAACTATTATTTATCATAAAATATTTATACCTTTAGACCATATTATATTGTTACAACTATTTTAAAATACGTGTGTACGTAATTTCTAATCAAAATATTTCAGTAACATAAAAAAAAAGTCATATAAATATCATTTAATTATTAAATATATAAATATATAAATTTCACACGTATGCATTATTATGCATATTAATTGTTTTGTTTAACTATAATCTTAATTAAAATATTTGATACCTGTATATTATATATTATAATGTAACTATAGCGATTCAACAATACCAACAAACCATAAAAAACACTTATCGTGTCCGTTGTCCTTAATGAACATTTTATTATAAATATATCCAACCATGACGCAGTTAAGAAGTTTCTTAAAATTATAATGATTTAATCCTAGAATATATGGCCCATATTTATTCACATATATTATCCCTTTTATCACTTTCGCTCTATACATAACAGTAAAAAAAATGGATTCAGACATATATATTTGTTTGTTCTTGATGAACAATATGACTGGGGGGTCAATATTACCCCGATGGGACGCAAGGGGTTTGTTGGGCGGCGTTGGTGGTCTGACGTCAATGAATTCGAGCGCCGCCCACAATAACTAAGGCGCGTACTTGCTCATCGGATCGAAGTCTCATTCAGCAAGGCCACAAGTGTCAACGGACATCGGTAGTCTTCCTGAGTAACTTTAAATTAGAACTTTTTTCTTCATTTTTAACAGTTTTTTTTTTTCTAAAAATAAATCATTGTATTTGTATTTTAAATTATTTTTCTTTGTACTATGATGGAACTCCGTAGAAATGTCATCAGGTAATATAGTCATTTAAAATAATCAAAACAAAATCATTGAGATGAGATCATATTTTAACTATTCATTTTAGTATCAACATATTACTTTCATTTTAGAACATTAATCATAATCCTGTTTTTTAATTTATTTTAAGCAATAAATATACATTGCTTAAGACAAATATTGATGTCTCATATACAGTTGTAATAATTAGCATCTATATATAATATAAATATTGTGTAATAGAAAAATAGTTACAATATTTATATTATAATATGGTAACTTTTATAAAATACTCCTACAGCAAGTTGTACTTGGTTTAATTATTTTTATTATTGATAATACAAGCTAGCTGGTCTAAATTAATTAATCTCTGTTAAGATATGTTGTATAGGAACATATTATTCTTATATTTTGAACCTATATTAATGAGCTGTATGTTGTATGTTAAATTATATTTTAAGTTCTTCGTCAAAGTTTTATTTGCGATGTAGCGAAATAGTATAAAGTGAAGTGTAAGTATTATTGGTACTACAACAATTTAGATAAGATATTATTCTATATATTATTGTTTACGTTTTATGCTAGTTGTAATTTATAAAGCAAGTATTATTCGTGGTAAAATAAGCAACTTAACAATAACATATTTTAACGAATAAAATCGAAAAAGACATTCATATAATTTTCTTTTGCTAGGGAAAGTATATATATTTTAAAAAATTTTCAATACCTACTACTGATTTTATAATTTTGAGTATCATTATTTTACTATATTTCAATGTAATCGAAGTAATATATTATATTATACTATGTAATTTTTTTCCGGTAGAAGGAAAGCTCCAAAAATGCCAATAGCCCTTCTATAAATTGGAAATTGATTAAAATGAAATACTTATATTTAAAGTAGTATATACCATTCTTGTAAAGTTACATATCAATGTTTAACACATTTTGAAAATATGTTTACAGTTATGTTTTAATGAATCCAAGGATATCGTTTTGAGTAATTTTTAATATGATTGAGTTTTTTGAATCTCAAAGATGTATAACTATAATGTAAGACTAATATGAAATCTAATATTGTTCCAATTAAACTTAAAAAGTTAAAAATTGATACTTGTATTATAAATTTGGTTTATAGTACCCATATTGAAAATTACTATTTTACGTGTTTTAAAAATATTATTAATTTATTATAATAAAGTAGTATATATTAGTCGGTTACTATTTTAAATTATAATTATTGTTTATGTAATAATATAATTTAATGTTTTAATTACAGCTGAAGTATTTCTATAACTATGTATAATTGTATGATTTAATTTGACTTTAGTTGATTGTATGGTGGTATCACATGAGCCATAAGTCGTGTTTTTGTGTTGGATTAATATTATTTTTATAACTTCTATCACTTAAACAATTTTAAAGCTGGATATTATTTACTTTTTTATTTATTTATTCTATTTTTATCTCCAACACGATGAAAAATTATGTTGAAAGATGAACTTGTATTCTACAATTGGTAAGGTAACATGGACATAATAATACGTTCCGCCATTCGTGGAATTCATTACATTATAATAATTTTAAATTTCGTCTACGTATTACTGAAATGAAATCTTATTTAAATTATTTGCCGGAAATACGTAATTTAAGTTTAAATAATTTTGTTTTTTGTTTGTTGTTCGAGTATTTGTATTTAAACGTTGAAACGAATCCAGCGAACCAAATCTCTCAGTTATTCAATAAATTAAAACAAAAACCGTAAATGAAATTTAAATAATTAATATACATGTTTCAAAAGTCTGTGTGATAGTTTAAATATACTTTTTATTAATCATATGTTAAGTTAACTTTTAATTTTAAAATCTAATCGATTCAATACCATCATTGCAAATTCTCGCATAAGTATGTTATAAAATACTGAATTACCAATTATAAACATTTAAATGCTTATAGAATTTTAATTTTTTATTTTTTACTGACCTTACCTTTTTAATGTTTTCGAACAAAATGTTTGTCTTAAAATAATTAAATGTGTATTGGTGTTTCATTATTGAAACATTGAATCTGTTAAGGTTCTTTTTTACTGTTACAAACCACATTATGAATTACAAAGAAAGTCTTTTGAATATCCATTAAAAAAGATTTACTATTTTACTCAGTTATCTTGTGTATTTCGTATGTATATGAAACTCACGTAAAGATGTGTTCCGAGTATTTGAGTGACAAAAAACCGCAATGCGATTTAATAAAAATAATAATTAGTTAAAAATAATGATTTTTACGAGTTTGTCAGCCATTTTGTTTTTTTTAAACTCTCCGACCGAATTCATTTACTCTACACACATGCCTCACACTTGTGTGTGCACAATGATATTAAATATATTATGCGTGTTTAGTGTAATATTATATAAGAGCCGAAATGCATGATCACATACCATTGTTTACAGACAGTTGTTATCGTGCTGAATTATTATTAATACAATATTATAATATATATTCTAACTAAACGTTTTTGATTATTCGCTACAATAATGAAATATCGAGCACTTATTTTTCAAGTCCATAAACGTCGTATTTAAAACGCAAACGAGTTAATTATATTTATTTTCTGTTCTTTTTTTATATTTTAACATTCATATACGGGCTTCTCTCACTTATGTTGTAAATAAATTTACGGAGTCTGACATTTTGTGCAGTGGTATCGTTTCCTACATGATGCTGCCAAACAAAAATGCGTCATCTTTGTTCGATTAAATACTGTATCGGTCAAAATAGCTTTCACATAAACTTAAGGACATTCCATTATCAAGTATTTTAACATATTGACTGCACAAATTTACTTATTGTACAAAGTATAAATGCGCACGCACATACACACGTATACATCATACATACCCATGTGTAATTTGTGAATTCAATTATTTTTGAGTTGGATAGTTTTTTGCCGTGATTGGGTTGTATGTTTACAGCGTCTTATCGAAGATGAAGTACAAAAAGATTCAAAAATATTATGTTTATATACATGCTAAAAAAACTATAATTATTATCAATTTCTGACATAAAGTCCAAACTGTTGTTGACATATTATAGGGTATTACATATTAGATTATTTGTATTCTTTAACAAATCTATAACTAAAAGTTTTTATCAAAATCATAATTTATGTTTTTGAATTCAAAACGGTTAAGTATGTTTTTATTTTATTAAATTTGTTATAGATTTTATTTACTTGTGTTATGTATATTTCTAGTATTACAAGAAACTTTTATTATTTCTCATGGCTTTTTATTGAAATTAAATAGTTTTTGTCACCTCTATGTTGGTATTAAGTTATATAGCTGTCTGCACGTTGACTATATTTCCACGGGAGCTTTTTAATTTTATTAAAACTCGTAAAACGCGTCATACTAGGAGTTGCCGCCGAATAACATATAACGTGCTCTTTAAAATATTGTTTTTATTTTCATACAATTATTCATTACGGTAATTTTATTTTATTATTTTTTTTTTTTTTTAGTAGAAATATTTGCTCTATCATTTCGCGATAACCTATTTGTATTTTCTCTTTCCTTTCAGATGGACTTGAATTTAAGAAGCTGACCTATTATATTTAAAATGCATATATAATATATATACTTAATATCTATGTAAATTTATTATTAACTAATATTATACAAGTGTTTCAATATATATATATATACTCCATTAGTGAATGAAAATAAAAACAATGTATTTGGCGTATGTATTTGTATTTATAAAACATTACTGCTTGCCTATATTATTGTGCATCACGGCGACCGATTTAACAGTGTTATTACGCTGCGTTTAGCAATACCTCCTATCGTATCAATATTGATAAATATCGTTTTTGTGGTATTTCAGTGAGCCGTTTGCATTGCGAGAGCGAATCGTTCAAAATGGAATTGATCTTGGATATCAACTCGTGGATTTATCCGATGGATTTGGGTGAGTGTGCTTAACAACGTTTCCACGTATACTTTTTATATTGTTTTTAAGGTTCTTTTGAAGTAATTAATATACATTTATAGATCTGTTTACCACTAGTATATTCAATTAAAATTTTCTCTTACGAGAAAAATTAAAATATGCTGTCCATTTGCGTATCCACAACAATCTGTTGGTTGTTATGTATGTGCTATGTGTACAATTCAACCAGTTACAGATTGATATAGGAGAGAAAAAGTAGTCGTGCCGCAATATTTAAGCTACGCGTGATAATTTAGATTTCTCAAAGGCTGTTGCAATTATAATCATATTATTCTCGATAACAATTAACATGTATTTATATTCATATGTGTGTACATAGATACAGCTCAACGGGAGGGAATCGATTTCCACAGACCTCGGCTCTTCGCTTCGCGCGCAAATACGCCGTACGAATAATTGAACGTTGGTTGTAATAATATTTTCAACTAGTTCGAATTTATGACGCGCAGATACACTGTAGTTTTAATTAATATACACGTACAATATGCGCGATTGCAACAGTTTTAAATATTTGATTAAACTGCAGTCTTGCATTGGCATTATCGTATGCGTCATGCGCTGTACGATGTGTACGTCCCAGCGATACGTTGTAATGAATACGTCACGGTCGATTGATTGCTGCAGGAATAACTCAATAAAAGGATATATTCGGGTGCGTTGTGTACCGTTACGAAACGATTGCAAAACACTGCGAAAAGACCGAATTCCGAAACGTACTGTCCCGGTCCGCGTTGTCTCGCGCGCGATGCACGCAAACGTTCAGCAGTGTACATTCGACCGTAAAATAACGTATCCGTTGTTCGATACTGTACGGTTCGGACCCGGGATTTTCGCGCTTCCCCGCGACGACAAGATTGCAATGTTTGGACTTTGATTCGCGTACATTTCGTGTGAATAATGCGTAAATGTCGTATGGTCACGTCACAGCAGTGTTACAGTATTTCAAATATACGTGCGCGTACCGCTAACATTCTCATCTCCGTAGCCGGTGGCGTTATGGCGTAAACGCCGGTGTTGTGCGTGCGAGAGCAAGAGAGAGAGGGAGAGTGAACGTAATAGGTACGTGGACGAGACATCAAGCGGCAGTGAGAGAAAGAGAGGTCACTCAGTTTTCGCGCACGCGCGTCCGCCGAACATCGCCCAAGTCGTCGTCGTCGACGGCGGCGGCAGCGGCGGCCGATATGGCGGCAGCAACCGGGGCGCCTAGAGTACTCCTACGCCCGCCCGCTCCCCCGTTTATTTGGCAAAACGTGCGTGTGCGCCGCTGAACGGGAGGCCTCGAATGGGTTGACGCGAAAGTTTTCGACACGTACGTTGTTATCCGCGCACGCGGGATTTTCGAAAACCTACCGCATTGTCGTGGAGTCGTGTGCCGTGCCGCCGTTGTTGTACATCATTGACCATCGTCGTCACCGGAGAGAGCGGATCTTTTTTTTTTCTGCAACAATATAACATCACCTCCGGCCGCCCGACGCTTATCATCATGACCACCGTCAACAAAGTGCGCGCGATCAACCAGTTTACGGTAATAATAATAATAATGTACAATAGTTGTATTGCGTTTAGAAATAAGGGTGCAACGTGAAAAAAAATTAAATAAATCTAAATTGAATGTTTGACTGGCATTAGAACACACATCGATGTTGTACGCGTTATTACAAGCGTATTAGCACATTAAATCGTATTAGGATTTCGTTCGCGCGATCGGTACACTCCGAGGGAACACGCCTACCGCGACGAAAATACTCCGTTACCTGTGTTGGAAAATATGCTCGTGTTCGCGTCCGGATTTCATAACGTACACGTCGTGTACAGTACACGAAACGTATCTTTCTGCCGCCAGATAATATACGTATTATCATTATTATTTACGCGCATTTTTCGATGATACTCGCTGACCATATCGTCACGCGACAATCAGCGTTTTGCATACGTTGCGGTACACGCGTACGCCGAACTATTCGTATTGCATTGTTATCATCCCGTACACACTTGACCAACGATATATGTCTCCGACGTGCGATCATCGTTTGTAACATATGTTTTTTTTTATTATTACTGCGTACGACGTGTTGTGCTCGTGAGGTGTTGCTTTTTCGTTTTCAATTTTTATCCGTAACGATCGGATTGCGTACACGCGCATCGCATAGCAGATGTTCGTGTGACGATTTAATAATACTTCTCTTTCCCTCTTAATTTATACATTAAGATTAATGTATATGTTTATATATATATTTATGTGTGTGCGTGTATATGAAAATACTTAAAGGAATTTCAACTGCCAAAATTTCTTTCCGATTATCCGATTTATACCGAAAATAAATCATTATCCCGCGCTTATATAAAATCCCCTTGACGACGGCTCGACCACCACGAGACCACAAATAATAATAATAATTGGCTTTATTCACGTACATCTCTGATTTTTGCCGACATAGACTATTATTTTTCACACGAAACGGTTTGAAACGCATAAATTATTAATTTAAAAGATAAAAACAAATTTATCGCTTCTTATGGTTTAAAGCATTTTTTTTTAAATATTTACAATATTACAATTTTATTGGATGCAACTTCATTAGTATCTGTTGTTTCGAATGATTTAGAACGCTGTTTTATTTGCAATTTTAAGTTTGTATTGTTCTATTTATTAATGTGTTTATATATTTTGAACTCTATAATTTATACTATGTGTATTATCTATACATTAACCGAGTCCATTGATTTGGTAATTTTTGCAAATTCGTCTAATTTATGAACCAAGTTATTTGTTTGGTATGCTGATAGATTAATAAAATATCATATTAGTTATTTTATTTCATTTTTGCTAACGTTGGAAATCACATTTATATAAATATGTATTCATGGATGTACATATTTTTTATGACAATCATTATAATTTATAAATATAGTCGATTGCACATAAATGGTAGTTAAAATAATATTTTTTATGAATAATAACGATGAATAAAAATGTTTATACAAATAATATGAAATCAAACAGTTTTAAATTTAAAAATAACATTTTTCATTGCAATTTGAAGTGTTTAATGTTACTCTGCGCTTGAGTTTATTACTGTATAAAACTATAAAGAGGTCTTCAGGAGCGATGATTTATAATTGTCAAATATGAATAATTCAAACAATTGCAGATGAAAAGTACGCTGCTATGTGTGCAGAATTCTAGATTATTTACATTATTTGATCATAAGAACACATTATAACGATAAAACAACAACAAATTGTTTAACCGCTGCAGTATTTCCGTTTTCACAAGTTGTCATTAGTTTTTCGACATCATTGAGCGATCCTTTTTTTTTTTATACAGTAAACAACTAACCTCGCACTTGCTATTAAATTGGAAACCAAAAATAAAATTTTTAAGTTTTACATGATTCTGGTCCAATTGCAAAACTGTACCGTTGCCAAAATTCACATGTTTTGCGAATATTTGTCTGCGTGCCCATCGCAACCGCGGTTCCTTTAAATATTCCGCGTGTCGTACAACATATACGTTTACGTGTACATTACGTGACGTACACAATTTTTGTGATATTGTCGTCATATACGTATACACCAGCGCATGTTTGTATACTATTATTTATCTAAGATTTGCGTATACACATACGGTCGTTTTCGCCATACACCCACGCAGTTGGTACTACTCATACGTTGCTTACGTGCCTACTTACCATACGTTCGAATACAAATGTGTGTGCAGTAATTCGGTACGAAACTGAAGTAAAGAAAAATTATTTCGACCCTATGAAACCGTTGTATTATAATATATTTATATTATACGAGTCGCCGTGTTACGAATGTACTCAAACAGTAAAATACAAATTTTATTTCGTTCGGCCCGCGGTGGCAAAAGTCTAAACGATATGTAATGATATTAAGAGTCCACAACGTCCAAAACTCTTGCGTTCTTATAATTGAAACGGTTGTTTTTGAGTGTATGTGTGTGTGAGGGGGACTGTCCGCTGTGCGTTTCTTTTTTTCGCGCGACGGCGAGTCCCTCGTTTGAAAGAAAAATAACATTATCCAAGGTTGCCGCCGCCGTCAGCTGCTTAATGGTACAGTGTGCGTCGCACACACCATCGGATCGATTCGCAGGCCCCTTTCCCTCACACATTTTCCCGACTGCTCCCCTAGCCCCTCTCCCCTATTTTCGCCCGCCCTTAGCCCAAGCGTGCGCACGTACATCGGCGGCGGTCGGCGGAATGACGCAACACCCGGCGTAGTGTGTCAGGTCTCTGGCGCGCCGGTCCGATCGCGCGCCCCCACCACCTCCTCTGCCCGTCACCACCGACGAAACGACGACCCATTCGCGACCCGCCGCGTCGCCAACCCACCATCCCGCGCGCTTCGACCGCACCACGTCGTCCGGCGGTTTCCATCGCAATTCGCAATTTCAAATGTACTCCAGCCCGCCCGCTCCGCTCGTCGTCAATTTCAATGCCAAGGTTATAGTGGCACACGGGCGGTTCTCAGTGCCAAGGTTGTACATAATAGAACGTTGTCGTCGTAGTCGTCGCACAACGCGCGAACACTTCCCCTCCGTCCGTACATACATGTATATAACACTCGTGTACCCGCCGGCCGTCCTCTCCCCCTCCACAACGGGGGGACACTCGGTCGCTTGGTGCGCTGCCGGTCGCCTCGTACTTCGCTGCTCCGCGTTAGAAAATTCGCGAGTTCACCCACTCCTCCTTCGTCCGCCACCTACGTCCGCTTTACAATTACGTTTCGTATATTGTACGTCAATAATAAACCACTGCGTATTTATACATACATCACGATCCGAAAGATGTCCATCTGTTACAATGCATACAAAACGATTAAATTTTATTTTAAAGCGTCGGACATTTTCCTCTGATGGGTTTTTTTTTAGTCAACACATCACACAATTTTACCGTTTGCCGTAACCTTAAAATGTTCCTCTTGTTCGACTCACATTTCTTGTTCCGGAGCAGAATATTTTTCCGAAAGTGTCTGTGTATATTGATATCGATTTGCATGGCATTGGCTTTGTCCCTCGAAATAATGACGCACTTTTTGACTCGCCTAAACGTAGCTTATATGGTTCATCGGATATTTCAGTTATAAGAAGTTATAACCAATATGACAACAACCGTACTTAAATTTTGGTTCGACATTCGATTTTTTACGTCGATTTTTAGTGCAGTCATTACTTCAAATTGCGTATAAATAAAAATAATTTGTTCAACGGATAAACTTTATGGAACTAAATAAATGAGTGCTAATTTTTCTGTTTTTTTTTTCCTGAATAGTTTATGTAAATATATACGTGTGTATGTGTATAAATTATTAAGAGTAAATTATTACAAATTATACAATACTGAACGTGTCCGCACCGTCGGGGGCTCCTCTCTCGTGACTTGAAGTTTTTTTTTCAGTTTAACTAGGGCGTGTATATTCGCTACCTTTTGTATCACAATGAAATTTCTTGCGAAAACACCGACACTGCACGGTCTAAGCATAATAATCGGCAAACGAAAACCATTATTTATGTATAACCGTAGTGCGGTCGGTTGTTAGAAACTGTTGGTAAACCGCTGGCACTGTATGTGTTGAAATAATAATAAAGACTTACGAAAACGTAGCATTTCGATTCGCAGAAATGTTTATTATTGATTCGCTGTGTAACAAAACCCTGCTCAAATATTTCATAATTTGTTGTCGAAAATGAATAATATTTCTAAAGAAAGAGCATGTCTATGTTATATAGATTTTTGATAGGTATTATTCTAGATATTTTGTTTGTTTAAATGTTACTACTATACATACCTGGTTAACAATTAATGTTATTTTCGTATTTCTACTCAATTCTTTCACTAATGATTTATTTTTTAAAAAAATAACACTTTCAATAGTAATACGCATTTATCATTAAAAATAATTTGATCCAACGAATTATTAATTCATATTATTTATAGCTTTATATATTAATAAGTACTTGTTTATAATTATTTTATAGTGAAATATATTATATTTTCTATGACCTTTGACTGCGTTATTTATTATATTATTTAATGATAAAACATTACAAAATTCTATTTGGTTCGTAAACAATTAATTGAAGAAAAAAATTTTATTACTTCATCTGTGGTTTTATTATTTATTTATTATTCTTATAAGTTATAATAATAAATTATTATCATATTCTTATCATTATTAATTTATTGTATATCATCACTAAATACTGAGTGAAATTATAACACTGAAAATATTTTAGATAATTATACTTAATACAATATAGTCAATATAGTCCAGTCATTCCTAAACTGTGAGGAGAGCGTCCATTGGGTGGCGTAAGCACTTATTGAGGGAATTGCAATGCAAATATTTATATTGTATTTAATACACTATTATATATTTATTTTTAGATCGAAGGTAATTTGTTTTTATTAAAATAATAAAAAAATGTTGTTTTATTTATTTATGAGAGATTAATTTTTTTTGTTTGGAGATGCGTGAACTAAAAAAGTTTGGGAACCACTAATATAGTCATACTTTATATTTCTATTAATTGAAATGTTTTTACTTCCGTTTTTTTTTCTAATAATATTTTATTAAAAACAACATGAAATATTGATTTCAATAGCTGACCTCAATTTATCTACCCTTCATTTCAATCAAAAACTATTCCTGAATAATTTATTTAACTTTCAAAGTTAAGCCAATGTTTTATGCATTTAGGTTCTCTGCTTTTTATAATATTAATATAATTTTTGGGTATGAATAAATTAAGTAAGGAGAAAGGTATAATTAAATAAGATGTGGTTAGAGTATAAGATAAAATCATAAAGACCTAAGTAAAGAGTAAGTATCAAAGTAGACATTATAGATAGTGTAAATACTACCAATATAAATTATGATTGTTGGATCAGTTATGGGTTTGAAACAAGGATTGAAAAAAAGCGTGGTCATTATATTTAGATTTAATTTAAAATATAATTAAAATATTAGTCGTTTAAAACTAAGTAAAATGTTACAAATAAATATTTTCTGAAAAATGAATCGAAAAATCAATGTACATAATGTATTATTAGGTTATTTCACACTGCATAGTAGTAAATATATATAATATATATATTTACTATTTTGTATATATATTATATATACCAAACCTTTACTTATAATTTAATTTTCTTAGATTTTATCTGCACTACTTTTTTTTTTTTTTTTGGTATAAAGTAGTAATAACATCTTAATATTCAAAAACTATGTAAAAATCTAAACAAAATAATGGTTTTGACCAAGTTTACTAAAAAAAAAAATGTCCAAAAACCAGTTTTCTTTAAAGAATTTAATTCTATATTAGTGAATAAATATGTATAGATATAATGATGATCAAAGCTCTGCGTGACAAAATAAATAATAACTATATAAACTAAAGTTATAAAAGTGGTTTTTTAAGTATGTATTTATAATTTATGTTTAAGTTTGAAGTTTTTCTATAAATCACATAACGAATAGAGACTAATATAATTTAATATTAATCATTGAAATGAATTACAATACGAAAAATATGATTCAAATATTTTTATTTGTATTGAAATCGGTTTTGGTTGTATTAATAAGTTGTTATTCGTAAGAAATTTAAGAATGAAATACACTTGTCTGTATGTATTATTCAAATTAAATTTCCTACTAAATTTGTTTAATCATAAACAACAAAGTAAATCGATCTGGGTTTTTATAAATATTAAATATTTCTTATTGTATTAAACCTATTCCAACTAATGCAGTAATTCATTTCTATATCGTACAACCATCTTATAATAGTTTTATGTTATTTTCAAGTTTCAAAAATATGGCGACATAAAAATATGTGCTACAAGTTGGGTTAGACGTAACGTTGGATTGGCAGTATCGTTTTACTTATTTTTTTTTTGGTTTTTATTATTTGAAACCATACTATACGATGAGGTAGTGAAATACTCGAATTCCAACAGTCTATTAGATTTCACAAACACGCACTAGGGTAGTGGGCTAACTAACTGTACATGAATACTTAATGTGCAATGCAACGCGAATTGATTAACGTTTGACATGGAGAAAGAGAAGTATTAGCGCATGAGAGAATATCCTAAAATATTAGCATTGCCTAATATTATTGGTACAGAGAACGAGCGCATATAGATATCTAATCATAAAATGTGCTATAGTGAAGAGAATAAATATATATATAAAGAAGAGAAAAAAAAGTCGAACCGGTTTCGTGGTACGATCTCGGGAGTTTTTTTTTTTATTTCCATCCGACCGGTTTCGTAGCGAGCATATGCTTCTGCTTAAATAAGCGGTCGGGCCGAAAAAAAAATTCGGTCTTCGGGAAACTTGGATACTATTTAAATACACGAGGAGACGAAGGAAAAAAAAACCAAAATTACGTATGGGAGATCTCAATTGTGTGTACACTGTGCATGCGTAATTAATTATGATGTTATGTTAATGAAACAGCGGTAAAAATCGCTTATTTGTTGCCGTTTCAGGTGATAAATTTCGACTGGTGTTGGCCACGACGTTACGCGAGGACGGACAGCCGGACGCGGGTGATTGGAATCCCATCGAAATGGATCAGAACGGTTGTCGGGCCGACAGTTTCGAGTACGTGATGTACGGGAAGATTTATCGCATCGACGGCGACGACAAGGTGAAAGAGTCGCACAAAAACAAACTGTGAGTACAATGCATATATAACCTATGGCAATCGATTACGTATTACATGATAACAGTAAAAAAACAATAAACGCGTTTCGACTGTGCGTGCGAAGCGCAGCACGCAATACCGAACGATAAAATGTCGCTAAGACTCGCGCGCACAGGGCCGCCGACTGGAAATGAGAATGCGTGTTGTCGACGAAACAGAAATAAGTGGACGAGCTGAATTATCATAATATACGCTATCAGTTTTCAGTGAAGCTTTATCACATTGCGTCATACGGTTTTCCGAAACAAACGGTCGCTAGAGCCCTCGCGCTCACGATGTTCACAATTCGTATTGTACCAATCGTAATAACAATAATCATCATAAATATTGTTGCTGTCACCCCGATCGGGGAACTCGGTGTGGAGGTATTCATTTGTTTTTTTCTGCACTTTTGATAATGACACACGTCGCGCGCATTACAAAACGCACGTCGTTTTTTAAGACGTCCCCCCCCCCGAAACTCGCCGAGCAGAGCTGTAGGCACTCGTCACGATAGTAATAGTAGTAGTAGTAGTAGTAGTAGTAGTAGTAGTAGTAGTAGCAGCAGTAGTAGCAGTTGTAGTGGGTACTCGGAGTATAATAGTAGTAGTGGTAATAGTAAATAGTAAGAAGTAGTAGTAGTGGTGTTTTTAGTCTTAGTTTTAGGTACATCGTGTGTGGTTGTTGGCTCGGATTATTTTTCGGGTTTTTTTTTCCTCTTCCTAAATGGTATATACAGCGCTATCTGTGTATGCGTAACACACGGTACGCGCGCTGCCGACAACCGACGACAGATCACGCTGGCAGTACGACCGTAACCGACCGACGACGACGACGATGACAACATTCCTCAAGTTCGCTTCTTTACTCTTCTGTTGTGTGGGACTGGGAACCTCGCTGTGTTAACTTGTCATTATATTGTTTCGATTTTATTCGACGAAATCAGAGTGAACACAGCTGGTGGTATCTCAGTCTCATCGCAGAACAATATCTACGGACGAGAAAACGGCGACGACGACCTCGTTTTTATAAAATGTTTAGTAACGTACACCGACAGACGAGTGCAATTTTAACAACCATGTAATATTCGTATGCGATAGAGAATAGAAAATACATCTAATATTGTCGTTAATGGGACATTGTAATTGTATTTTGTTTTTATTTTTGTTAATATTATTTTATGATATCTCGTTGACGATATCCGTTCGTCTCCGACTGACGTGTTACGCGTTTCTTATAATAATACACAATACCTATGTTTACATTAAGAATCTTAATATTGTATAATAAATATTAGCTAGAAAATGTTTAATATTTTCTGGTCCAGTCTCAAGTTATTACGCGTTGCCATAACTACGATGTAACGTACGATTGGATGGGTTTAGTTTGCCAGTGAGTAATAATATTGCTATGAAATGCGAAAATGAAACGCCCGTCATCATTGTCACAATAAAATACTCCGTGTTCATTGATATTGTAACTTGAAAGAGTTATCTTTCGTGGTACGATTAATCAGACGCTCGTATGTGAGAACTCTTTCGTCTTCCGTTTATAACCTATTTTTTTCCCCTATTATCTCTTGTGTAATAAAAAAAAATAACATTATCATCCGTCGCAATGGTGTGTAAATTGTTTTTTTTGCGTTCCGACCCGACACTCACGTTTCGCGCGCATTAATTAAAACGATAAAAATATTATATTCCTCAGGATTATACTTGTATAATATTTTTATTGTAATCCGCGATGTTTATGATATTAATTTTTACATATACGTATGTCTTTAGACGTTTACGAGCGAATAACTAATAACGTTATATTTTCTACATTCAGTGTCGTATCCGGTCGCCAATGCTCGCGCTCGTTTTCTCCGTCAAATTTTTTCACCCGTTTGAATTTCATGTGCAAGCGAACGGCTAGAATTATTACCACGATTAAATGATCATCAAGAATATTGGGAAACCAGCAGTTTGGAATAATACGTATCGCATTTGTGTACCGTATTATTATGCGCCCGATGCCGCCAATGTTCCGCTCTTGGTTTATTTGACTGTACATTATAATTAAATATATTTACCGTTAGACATCTTAACTCATTCGGTTAGTGGCATACATGGATATGTGTGTGTGTGTGTGTGTGTGTGTGTGGGTACGAGTTGCAGTCAGCGATTAATTTTCAAGTGTTTATTATGCATACACTCTTACTCATGTGTAAAACAGACTCCAATCGAATTCAAGTGATTATTTTTAAATAATAAATAACTATTAACCATTTGGTTATTTAAAACAATTATAATATTCTGTAAATATATTATATGATTACTGATAAATTGCAATTTTATTGGGTTTTTACTGTTTAATTTTAATTTATACCATCGATTATATTGTTTTGTATTTACTTGTTTATGAAACTCATATTAATATTTTAACTCAAAAATTTTATAGTGTTTTTATTGTACAGTTTATATTCCACTTTAATTTTTGTTGATTTTTTTTTTTTTTTTTATAAAAAGACTATACTTCCGGGTTCGGCAACCTTTTCATAGGAGGAAGCTATATTTTTTAAAAAGTTATAGAACCATGATGGTCTAAGCATTGGTTTTGAACAACTATTTTTTTTTAACTATACACATGACTTACATACTAAAGAAAAACATTTCGATTTTAATGCGTATCCTAAAGATCCGCAGACTGCCGACTCCTGGTTTGAATGAATAGTCAGTGGTCAGTAAAAAATAAATGAGTTTAAATTTAAGATATGGTACAATAATTTATGATATTACTTTAATTTTCATTGAAATAATACTTTGACATCGTTCTGTGACAAATTCTTAGGTTATTGTTATGAAATTATTATAAAAGTACTGATTCATTTTTCGCTTAGAAATAATGCAATATATGTAATGTGGGTTTTGAATTGACTAAAGTAAAATATTTTTCTAAAATAATAAATTTCATAAATTGTAATTACTAGTAAATCTATTCGTGTATAAGGTAGTCATTGATGGGTTCAGAATTATTTATCGTTTTGTACTTATCGTATTCTTTTAAATTCAAACTTTAACTAAGTTGCGTTTTTCAAAATATAAATTATTGTTCGATTAAATTTTGTTCATGATTCCAAATAATAAATCAATTTATCATCATTATCTTTAATCTGTAAAACATTATGAATTTAAAACAAACGTCTCAAGCGTTATTAATTTAATGAAAATTAACAACGACTATAACTTATATTTTCCAAGACAAATTCGTTTTATAGGTACCCTCATACATTTTTAATAATAATTTTGATATTTGAGTGAATTCTGTATTAATTATTTTAATTTTATTGTATTATTAGTGATAACGTATAAATATATTTATATAAGTCACGTTTTATGTAACATTTTACACAAAATTGTTAGTAAAATAACTGCTATTCAAAGATGCTAATTTCCAATTTATTGTATTAAAAGTTAACGGATTCGTTTCAGATAAAATAATACCGAAAATTACGTAAATTGTTTTATTTTGTCGAAAATTTTAAATTATTTTATATCTATTTTTAGATTGAAGTTTCACTATTTTTGAAAACAACTTATTCTATATTTGTTTATTCCCTCAAAACAGAGTTGTTGACTAGTTACATACTCACTGTACAACTAATATACGTCAATAATACAGTTTGCAGTAATTGTGAGTTCCTGGAAAAAAAAAAAACACTTAATTTTTATTTAATTATAGTCAAGTGATTTTATTAAAAGAAATATTTCTACAATTGTCACTAATGGAATATCAAACATACGTCAATTACATGTTTATAACAATTTAATTGCTATTTTAATAATTTAATGTTAATTTATACCAAAACTACTTTAATAAATTTAATTTAAAGAAATTGCATGCCTATTCCTTGGTATAAATTTAAAAATTTTAATACATTTTTATCATAGAAAAATTCTTTACGTACAATATTTAATTGCCAGATGGTCAATTATTATACTTTGCTTTCTTCAATAAATATTCATAGTAATCCTCATTTTATGTTAATATGATTTTTAAAAACAATTATACATTTTGTAAATTATATTATATTATAATACTGTTGTTTGTAAAACTACTTTTTAAACATTTCACATTCAATTTAATTACCTATGATCATTACCTATTCACTGTTCACTCCAAGTGACAAGCTTAACTCCATATAGATGACTAATTGGCATTTTTAATATATATTCCTTTATTTATTATGTACATTTCCTTTACCAATATAATCTAAGCTTGATGAGGCTAGATTTAAATTATTATACATTATAATTATAATAGCCTTATTCTTCATTAAAATAAATTATAAATGTCTTTATAATTATCGTAGATATTAAATTTCCAATTAACTTTTTACAAATCTTAATATAACAGTATTTTTGACTTTTGTTTTTAATAGCTGTATAAAATATATCTTTTTTAAAGTAAAAAAATGTCAATTAAAATTATTATCTTCATATTACATTTCCTGATATTTTTTTATAAAATAATTGACTGTTTCTATAATAATTAAAATTATATTAAAAATATACGAAAATTATGTTAGGAAAAAAATGAGTTTTACACATGGTAGATACGAGTATTTAGATTTTGCAATAAATAAACGTCTATTGTTATTTACTATTAAAAATTATATTTATAATTATTTTTGTAAAAATGAAACCTATTTTTTTCATTACATATATAACTGTATTTAAATTAAATATTTAGGATATTTATATGACTGTCCCGAAAGGCTAGTGGAATGTGTGGAATGAAAAACTGTGTATCAGGAACGAAGCAATAAATTGTTTTGAATTTATAGCGTTAAGTAATTTGTTCAGTAATGTATAAAACCAACAGAGAAAAGCCCTAAATTAAAATAACTGAGATCGTCTAATTTTAAATGTGTAACAATTTTCTCTTATTTAAAAATGTTTTCGTTGTTTTTTTTTGTTAATTTAATATAATGTAAAAGACTACTTTGAAAAAAAAAAAATTACATAAATATTATAAGATAATTTAAATCAATATGATATAAAAAAATTAGTTATTGTAATTAAAAGTTAATGAATGATGGATACAATTTTGAAAAAAAATTATACTTTTTATTTGTATAGGTTAAGTAAAGCGTATGTTTTAATTTATATATTAATTTACGAGTATTATTTAACTATTTAATCATTTTTAATTTTAATTTTTTTTTTATTATTATTTTATTATTTTAAATTTATATTTTGTTTTAAAATTAGAAAATATCAAATTAAGAAATTGGTAAATGAATATTTTGTCTTACCAATTGTTTATATATTTTATATTGATATTTACTCAAATAAACTTAAGTTATGTGAAGGTCTTTTGATTGGTCATTCAGTCCTGTGCAAATTACATAAACTATTAATGGCCAAGGTTATTGTTGGTCTATATATGGTATCATATTTATTATAATAATATTATTATTTAAATCTAAATAATAATTTAAGAAACTAAAATTATAGTTGTTATTGAAAAAAAGTATAACACGAGTAGATATTAAATCATTGATTTTTGGTATTTTGTGAAAGTATTTGTCTCATTTTCTCAGAAATTAATTCTATATGTACGTATTCAAGCTTATGGATTATTATTTAAGTAATTCTTTATTTTTTGTATGTATACATGTATTTATAATAAATTATATTACAGAAATACTAATTAGTATTTTGAATCGCTAATTTTATTTAATTATTGCTATACTTAAAGTCATGAATGATAATGAAATATTGCTATAAACATACTAATTCATTGATTTTTAATTTTAACGTATCTATACATTTATTCTTTGTAAGATATTTTATAATTTTAAAGGAAATGCTTACCTCCCCAAAAATAATTTTTTATACATAGAGCTCCTTATTTTATTATTGTATTCTCAACAACATAAAAGTGCAAAAACATGACGATTTCGTTGCACAACGTTTAGTCGAGGGCGTTTTGAGTAGGCAATTCAGAGGCTTTGGTGTATGCAAATTCAGCATAAAATGATTTTCATGTAGACCTTGATACCGGAAACGACCGTTCCTTTCATATGTTCTCGTTCACTAGCTGTAGAGTGGTAAATTATTAAACTTTCGTATTGGATATGGTTTCCCCTCTTCCTTCGTCTCACCATAAAATTAAAGTTTGTCCGTATAGACTTTGAAAATAAATATCAGTTAGGTATTTCGCAAGTTGTTGGTTTCAATTTAATACGATTGTCATTTATATTATATGACCACACATCCTAGCATAAAAATTCTTTGATATAACCTAAATCATAGATTTTTTCATACTATTATACCATTTTTTTGTCGAAACGTGTCACATACTAATACTGTTAAAAAGTTAAAAGTTTAGTTTCTAGATTTTAAAGTTTTCTTATTAAAACGTACCTCCACTGGATTCTGAATGACGTTTGCGTAGAATTGTATGTTAAAGCATAATAGTAATAGTAGTAATATTAAAAATACTTGTGAGAGAGAGAATGGTTAGAGAAGGGCCAAGAGTCGCGTGGCACGAAACCCCACGGTTGAACTGGGTCAGTGGTGCATTGCGGCGAGTACTTAATGTTATATATTCTCTCTTCAACCCCTTCCACTTACTTCTTCTATCCATGAACTTCTTCTAAAGTTTTTGTATGTGTGTGTGTGTGTGCGTGCGCGCGCGCGTACGTGTATATGTATACATTTCCCCCTAGTTCTTTTTTATTTTGCCACTGCTAAAGCTTGTCAGAAAATCTATTGTGCAAAAGAAAAAAAGACAGGTGAATATAAATCTAATAGAGTAGGTCGATTGTATATATGCTGCTGCATACTTAAACTCTTTTGCCAAGTGGGCCACGTCCGTTTCGATTAGGACGTTTATTGATAGCACTTATATCGGCTGCCAAAGTTTGTTATTTCAAAGTTTACTGTTGCTAATTTAAACAGACTATTAGAATTATATTGCGCATATGCCAATTTAATAATTGAGAACCCATATAAACAGGTCTTTTAGTCCGACTTTTAAAATAACTAAAATTATGATCATCAAAATAATTATTATAAGTATTATCTGAAAATCGTTTCGAAATAAATGTATCAGAGCTAATACTTATGCTTTAAAAGTGGACTTTATTATTTGATAATATTTTTAGATATATAATACATTTACAATCAATTTTTATAAATAAAAGGAAAATTTTTTTAAATTATACTACTAAATAAAATAGAAATTACTATAATTTTGGTGAGGATGTTAAAATTTTTATTTTTTGGCTAGTAGCTATTTTCACGAAATACCTTTTTTTTATGGATAGTTTGCGATGTTAACCGCGTTTTTATTCAAAAAACGATAGAAAAAATTCGAAAATTAAAGTCACAAACTATCAATAAATTTTCCCCTGTATATAAAATAATGTATTTGGAGGATTTTTTGGATTTTTAAAAATTTACTTTTTCTTTGACATCCGATTGCTTTACAAACCACTATCGATAGTCATAATTTGTTCGCCGCCGCGGTAGTTTCTTTATTGGTCGCCGTTTACCGACACAATTACACGTACACTATAAATTATGCAATACACAGTTATTATATACTATTATTAGGTTTACAAATTGTATGGCGAACTTCGTGGTACTTTAAATAGTATCAAATTCGGTGTGATGGTTATACTCATACTCATAGTAGATACTTAGACATTTGATTGTTATTTCCCATAGCGATTTATGCGTTAACTCAAAAAATAAAGAATTTATATATTTTGTTAGGAAAGAAAACACTCCATTGAATACTTTTTTGTACTGTCCGATTATTTATTCTTTTACTTGACTTTATACACGTATAAATGATTTTCCCATCGTAACTTTTCGATGTACTTTGACCATAATTTTTATTTATGATTTTCGTCTCATACATATTATACATTCTGCGATTAGGATGTATTGAATTCACACTCATTAATTTATGCAAACCGAGAGAAGTAAGGGAGAAAAAAATGATTTACGTCAGTCGATGCCAATGAACCGAAGAAAAAAATGTTATTTTATAGCATATTATACAAACAACGTGTAGCATAATTTTTTCAATTAACGATCAAATGAACGTTAGATGTAAACCCTCGTATCAATCCTATTGATTCAGCACCCCTTCTGTTTCTCACTCGATTCACATTTTTCTATTGGCACTCATCGTAATATTTTAATAACGAGTATTTAAATTGAGTGCACCCGTTTACGTGGGTACGATGCATGTTCTCGCACGTCACGTCAAACGTTTATGCATCCATGGCAAACCATAATTCGGAACCCATGTATGCCCGTGTGTCGGAAACGGATCCATAGCTACATAAATGGTATAGGGCAGGGGGGATTCAAAGATGAAAACTCGTTATACGTTCCACGTTACCCGATTCGCTCCGTGACTTCAAGTATATTATAATTATTATAATATTATATTCCAAACAATGATCGGTCGTACGTTTGAATTTTAGAACGTCTTCAAAGCCTCGAATTCTTACTGCATTAGAGAACAGTGGTGAGGGAAGAGGACGCGAAAAGCAAGCGTTAGGAAATCACGCACGTGATTGTGTATGGGCGGTTTGAAATTTTTCGAGTAGAGCCAAAAAGTTAGAAAAGAAAAAAAAACAACATCACCGACAATAGGTTATGGCTTGACACCCGCGCCAGGGCGACGGACTTACGGAGTGCAAGCGGAGAGGGGTACGATACTGAGCTGGTATTAGGGCGCGCGCGCGCGCGCGCGTACATATAGACGCGTCGTTCAACGTCCTGTGCGGACAATAGGTCCGATGGTTACGCGAAAAGGACGCGCGCGCCGTCACGCCTCTCCCGACCGGCCGACAGAGTAATACGCACGGCCCCCATGTATTGCCGTGCCGCAGTTTTTTCTCGCGTTCGTTCCGTGCCGCCGTTGTTGCATTACGTTGGCTCGATCGACGACGGAGCGTCGCGCGCGCATTAACGATATTGTGCAACGTTGGTCATCGCCGTCGTCCTTCCTGAGTTCCGCGGCCACTCCGGCTGTGGCGCCCACCAGCTCTGCCGCCTCGTAGTACGTGTTGTTTCGTTCATTCAGTCGTTTGCGCCAGAGACCGACCGACCGATCGTGTTCGCCCGTCGTCCCGGCTCTCGCGCAGTCAGTGTACGGGCGCGTGTGTTACGCGTGCGTTGTCCGTTCCGCTCGGTCGTTTCGTGTGCGTGCGCGTATACGTGTACGTGTTCGCGTTTTCTGTTTCGCTCGTGCGTTTTTTATTTTCGTTTTTCCTCTCTTCTCTAGCCTCTTGGGACGTCCACTCCGCCGCAGCCGTTTGTCGAGGGTGCTCGAAGACCGTACCAGAAGTGTTTTTGACATGGACATGTAATTTTGTTGTTTCGAAATCATGTAAATGCACTATCTGGTACGACACTTCGGCGCCTTTTCTCTCATGTCCGCCCGCCCGCTCGTTGACCGTATCCGTCTCTCGTATCTGTCTTTCATTGCCCGTCTCATCGTAGATCACACGATTTATCTTCGTTGATTTTTTTTTCTGTTAACCGATATTTTTTCTTTTATTCTTGTTATTGTTCATACGTTTTAATATTATTCAAATATCTATACCACCTATAACTCTGTAATACAGTCTCTTAATTATTATTCGTGTATGGTCTATTTTTTTTTTCTTAGTTATTATTGTTAAGGCGATGTGAAAATCGAATAATAATGTACGACCAATACCAATAATATTATGTATTTAATAAGCGTATTGTGCGCTCGCGTTCGATATTACCGTTGACGTGTCGTCGTTCAATTACTGCGCGGAATTTGGCCTGCGTTTTCTATTAGCAAGCGGCCGTAACCCAACCGAGTCGATCTATTTTTAGTCGGGTCGTCGCGAATATAATAAACTTATATGTACCACGTAACAACGTTCGCACTTAGCTTCACGTATGTATAGCAACGCATGTCCGAAAGCCGTACATAAGCTTAATCGGCCTCCGTGTCCAAGTCGCGTTTCTCGCGTACGTTTGCCGATCGATGTACGTACAGTAATCGCACAAAGTTACGATTGCACACCTTGGCCGTGCTCCGTAGTGCCATTAATTGTAAAAAAAAAAAAAAATACTATAGTATTTATAATCAATGGTTAGTGTACGTACACAGCCGCGCCGCCCGCGTTATGTGCATTCGTAATTAAGCGCGGCGTGTCCGTCCTGCCTTCGCTTGTGTTATTTTCCTCTCGCCGACGCCAATACCGCGCGCGTAAATTATAATATATGTTTTAATTAACATCAACAATAATAATAATAATAATAATAATCATTATTATTATAATAATTTACGACCGCGTCCGTATGTGTACGCGATTTCATACGTCCTCCTCCCGCCGTCCTCGCACCGTTACCGACGTAACGTCATCGGCGCCGGGGTCCCGGTACGCGAATTATGATAATCGATTCCAAGAGTTCAAACCGCGTGTTTTTCTGTATACCACTGTAATACGCGTCCGTCGTGTCTTGTACGCGTTATAAACCGCGACCATTGTGAACGCTCTACATAATCAACACGTTCGACTGGTTAACGAGCTTATATTATGTGCACATAGTCGTGTCTATAATTTTAGACTGTTAAACATTGTACATACCTACATAAGTTAGTGGAATTGACTCTATTTAGTGTACCTCAAAAATTGCGCGTTATTATTATTTTTCGTATATTTTATTATACAATTATTTTATTGTATAGTTATACATTTTATGTGTACGTTTGTTGTATTGTATTATTATTTATTTGTATGGTTTTCTAACATTTATTTATTTTAATTTTTTGATTTTAAAATTATGTTTATAAATGATTAATAATTATTAGAACACTGGATGTAATGTTTATAATGTTTACGTAGGTAAATTTTAATATAATATACATTTTTTTATTATAATTGATAATGTAATTTTAATTTTAAAACAATAATAAAAATATTCTAGTTTTCATTTTATATATGTATGTTTTTCATAGCTGGGAAAGTGCCTAATTACGAGATCGGCTGAATTCTCGTATTTTTTTATTTTTTATTAACTCTGTCCCCCTTCAACAAATAAATGTTCATGTATACGCATAATACTTATGTTTGCATGTATGAGGAAACCGGCACATCACGAATTATAATAGATTTCATTCAAGTCTGGATCGTTAACAGTGTAATTATTTTACATATATGTGTATGTGTGTGTGTGTGTGTGTCCAATTATACCGGGTAGAGTACTTAAATGGAATCTTATGCTTGTAATTTTTCGGGAATTAAATTCAATAGTTATTACTTATTACTTATTAATGTACAACTGTCAAGTGGCTGACTGGTCATCATTATAATATGTATGTACGTGTGTGTGTACCTATAATGTTAAATGGAGAGACTACTGCGTACATAAATATGTACAATATTGTGTGTGTGTGTGTGTGTGTGTGTGTGTGTGTGTGTGTTTTAATAAATGAACAATTTACTGTCATTTAACGACGTGCGGGTAGAGAGGTCGACCTCTGTTTTAATAATAATTGTCGTTGTAAGACACTACGAGCTTGTAGCTCGTTGTGATACACTTTTGCTACTGTAGTTAGTGACGTTGCTACATATATTTATATATGTGTTATATATAACTGTCAAATATCCACCAAATCGCACACTACTACTGAGGTACTCTCCAAAAGGGTTAAATTATAGCAGCAGCCGTTTCTTCAAAATAGATTTATATAGTATTATGGTATTATGTATAAAATATACATAACTATATGCATCGTCCGCATGTGTTACCGTTGTGCGCTGTTAAAAAAAAAAAAGTACTACTTCTCCAGTATCCTTAATATTCAAGACCGCGAGGTGGGTGCTGCGTTTTCCCTTCCGAGCGGTACGGTTATGAACGTATTCACGAACTCGCTGTCCTACTGCAGTCGCACGAATAGTGTGAATGCACGCGACATCATCGCTAATATTATTCAGGTCTTCGGTATTGGTCCGGGCCTCATACACACAAATACACAAATGTGTACAAATACCATCCAACGATAGTTGTTCAGATTGACCGACTCGCCTGAATATATATACATTATTATACGCATTGTCATAGTACATCGCAAAATGATCCCCTTAACGCCATTTCATGCGTCTATTTTTTATGATTTAAATCGTATATTTATTTCAGTGTGTTCATTACACTATGTACTTGCACTGTTTTCAAAATACGTTTCTCCCTCCTGCGTGTTCTTATGCATTTAATGTTCGTTTAAGTTTCCAAACGGTAATCTTTAATAATAAAAATCCTTATTATTTATTAGGACCCGGAAGATTTTATTTCCGACAAGTTCATCGATTGCGTATATAGTGTTTTAATCCGAGTTCATCAACATTTTATATCGATCGATGTTTGCGTTTAAAGAATCACCCTACTACGTCGGTATATACCATATACTGCTTCAAGGCTTTTTTTTCTTTCGAAACGTTTATAAAGCATTAAACGACTTAATGTATGTTACGGGTGTGTACAACACGGCAATAAGTCGCAGCGTGACAATATCGATCTGAGTCTTGACATCATATTTCTACACAGCAACGAGCTTCGATTAGTTGGGAATTTTTGTTTTTTTTCTTCTTCAATTGACAGTGTTCGATTGATCATTTTTTATAAAACGTGACGGGTTGCCGGAGTCGCTGCCGACACTGAACTACACACGTACAGACATAAAAACACTCATATGTATATTTATATAAACACTTGCGTGTTTAATTTTCGTGTGTATCATGGTGCAGAATGTGGTATGTGTACAGTATTTGTAGAGGTTGTACCCACGTAAAACCGTTTCTTTTATTCCCGTGACCTAAGTACATAATTATTTTATGTTAAGCAAGTACACTCAAGTAATTATTATTATTATTATTATTATAATAATTATTATGTAATCGACCAACTCTTCAATTATTTTCGTTGCTGTGGGTGTAAATGTATTGCTTGGCCCGATGAGTTCAATCGATATCAAACTCGATTCCTCTGCGAAGACGATTATAAAACCTACAATATAATATAGCTATGTACTTGATTCCATACTACTGCATATTTTTGCCGAATCGAATATTATTTCACAGCGATGCGTTATATGTATTGTAAATGCTTTGAAAATAATGATAAAAAACTTTATATCGGCCGTTGATCTATAAGTGAGTTTCGTACACACTCCTGTACAGTATAATACGAATCGAAGTATTACGGTCGTTCAATTAAAAAGCGTCTAGCGACTAAAATAAAGTAACTAGGTTCTTAATCGAATTTTCTAGCTCTTTTTGTACTATCTTCGAAACCGTATTACTACTCATAGCATATATATAGGGTGTACTCTTTAACAACGTTTCTTTTTGAAATATATTTTGACGTGCATGTCACCACTAAAGAAGAAAATTACATTAACAACGTCTTCGCTGACGAAATTTCTAAGACTATACTGTACCTATGTTTATTATTTCTCCGGCGATCGCGTAAAACGGCGCATAGTACAAACTGTACGCACATTAAAAGTTTTCCGTTTGTATAACACAACAGCAGCTATCCGAAAATGTGCAGTTAATGCAAATTTCGTTTTTGACGGCTTCTGCACTTTTGTATAAAATATATACCTATTGAGGTTATATTCGGTAAGCCTTTTAAATCGAACTAACGCGCAAAAGATATCCTGCTCGCGTGATAACTAATTGATAGAAACGAAAATCAAACGCGAACGTGGCTTAAGGGATCACCATGTCTGGTTGGTGTGTAAAATATAATAAATGTACACGTAATAATTACTGCGTGCAAATAAAATCGTGTGTACGTATAGGTACTGCGTCGCACACGATCGATATAAACATTGTGTAAGCACCTTATACTTTTGCCCTTTGTTGCGGTTGGTCTATCCATTTACGCGTATACGTTTAATACATATATTTACACTGGTAAGATACACCAATGCAAGTTTATACAATATAAGCGATGACTGTTTGCACTAGGAAATATTAAAACGAAGTTCAACCGGGGGAACGTGTATTGCGAGAGAAGAGACCAATGACCAATGACGTATTATTATCATGTGTATAAGTGTACTATATTAATTTAATACAATTATACCGTAATATAGTACGGTAATAGTACGATTTATGATTTTACGATCGATAAGTATATACTTTATCAGATGTAATATTTATCAGTTTATCGTTTTAAAGTGTTAATTTTTTTTCTCATCTAATGTTATCGCGTTTTTAGTTATGCTATATTCTATTTATGTATAGTTATATTATATAACAAATAATAATTTTATATTCATAAGACTGGATGCCCCATATCATGGCAGTGTTTTTGCCGGATTTTTGCGCCGTGGCAGTGTGATTAGCTGGTTGTGTACACATTTGATAAAAAACTCACGGCCACTAAGCACATTCCACTGGGCGTCCGGCTATTTTCGACGACACTACGCCTTATAATGTAGTAGCTATTGAGTTTAATATATAAGTTTTACCTGTGTACAATATGTATAATAACAACGTTTAACATTTAAATTATAATAACGATATTATACGTAATTAATTTATCGTGTATAATAATAACGATTGAAATAGGTAATCAGTGAAGTATAGCAGTAGTAATATATAGTGTACATAGTTCATGGTAATCAACGCAAGAGTGGTGCTAACATGATTCACAAATGTATATTTGCTTTATCAATTATCAGTGCACACGAATGCTTTTTTTTCTTATTTTGTTACAATGTTAATAACTATCTATAGTGGTGATATGTATAGAAAACACTCATTTGTTTTAGTCGTATGTACGTATAGAATCGATATGATTTCGATTTGTATTACACATATCCGTTTTTTATCGATTAAATATTCAAAACTTCTCGCGGCGTATTTACACATTCCTTTATTGTTACGCTTGTGACAAAAGTTTATATTATGAAGCACTTGCTCTGCTCTGGTTTTCGGACAAGAATCCGACGATGTTGCAACTAAACGTTTTATCTGAATAATATTTTATAGATTTATAGTTACGATCATGTTTTATAGATTATTTTTACCACCTATTTAAAGAGCTAGTATACGTAGTGTACTAGAAATCATTGCGCGTCGTAGAAAATTTTAAAACCGCAGATAAGATACTGGCTTATTATTATTGTTTTATATTTATTGTTTAAGCACGTGTGTCTTACAAGGCGACCGTGCACAATTAAAAAAAAACTCTTTATTGAGAGCCACCACACACTTTAGATATACAATATCATTGTTATCACCTTGTATCAAGTCTTTTTCATGCACGGGGCTACTTCTTATACGGTTTAAACTTACAATGAAAGTATCTTGAAAAAATCCCTAAGCGAACGTATAAAACCGTGTCCCCCATATTGTTGTTGCTATTTTATTATGTAGACTTAACGTCTACGTTTGTGATGAAATGTTTTCTAAGACTTTTACTTAGGTTGAAATGTATGTCTATTGCATCTCTAAAACAGAAATCTTACAATTTTTTTGCTTTATCGTGACCTGCAACAAACGAGATGGAAAATAATAATAATCTTACAAACCGCTAACGCGTTCTCTTATAACGATAGGTTTGTACGTATAGACACACACCAGTGGACCCGCGTTCTTGCAATTCTAGGTACATTGTTTCAAGTATTGCTAGTACAGTACACTGCACTTATATACATATTATATTACTTATTATACAAATATTATAATATATAATCCGTTTGTGTGTTGCAATTTGCACACACAGTTTTCACGGCACCGCGTAACCTGCCGCCATTCACTTTACACCACTGCTAAACTCTATATATCTAATTAGTTCACGTACTGCATTAACTGCGTAATAACACTTTTTTTATGGTGGGTGTGTGTGTGTGCGTGTGTTTATATCCGAGTGCTGCGCATACTCCATGTCTAAATAGCTTCTTGACGAAATTCAATACAAACCTAATTATATTTAGTTTTCGCCTTTTATATTGTCTAGTCATATACGTGTAAACGATAACGTGTGGTCGCCTCGTAGCCAGATTAATATAATTTATAATTATAATTTTTGACTTTAATGAGAATACATGCGAGTTTAATTTCCCAAGAGCGGACACATGATGAGAGATGGTTTTTATTTCGTTTCGAATTTGAAACGTTCAGACACAAATTAATCGACTCATGCGCCCATAACAATAATGCAGTCTCGTTCGGCGGCCGTAAGAACGGCGTTTATATTATATTACACAGGGAAAAAGAAAATCGTCCTATTTTGGAGAAATGTAGAAAATCGGGAAACGTTAATGCCCCTGAATATAAAAACCATACCACGATTAGATTTGACTGTATGAAACGATTGAAAAAGTTTTTTTTTTTCGTTTCACAAATAAATTTGCTTACCGCGGGTATACTCACTTGATAAATATTTGTATATAATAGCGTATATTATACAATAGTGGTTCTAAAAATCGTAGGCCGTTGTTGCGCGTTGGCGACAAACTAGAAAATCCGGAGTCTCTGGTTATACTTAGGCAATAAATAAATTGCCCGTCCCAGCTTTCTGAACCCGAAGGTTTTCCAGTCCTTCATGACCGCATAAATGTATATATGTATGTATGTATGCATATATATAATTGGTATGCCCGGTTTAGAAGCATAGAACCAATTTATACTCATAATGTATGGCATATATATTATATTTTATTCATCGTTCGTGTTTTTTTTAAAATCCGACACGATTATACGCGCCTACCAACAGATAATGAAATGACGCGCGCGTACGTTCCTCAGTAGATAAATAAGCTGTTTGTATTTATCCTGTTCATATTATTATCTGAGTTATTTTAACGGCTGTACGCGCGCCTAAACGTGAAAATGAAATCGACTATACGATTGTACGAGAAGATAATGAATAATATTATCGACGAACGACTCTCTTCGACCGATATAGGTACCCCTATTACGTGTGCGCTGATGTATCGGTTCGGTATGTACGGTGTATAAAAACGAAAGGATGTACATTATAGATTTAAATTTGTACGTTGAAAAACATTTAACTTAATTTACTGAACGAACAAATTTATTTTAAAAGTAACATATAGCTTAAGCAGTTAGATTTTTCCCGTACAGATATTAATCAGTTAATTCATTTTATAGTCACCTTGAACTTAATATTTTCCTAATCTGAATTCCAGAGATTAAAAATGTAAAATCTTATAATTTTTTTTTCTTTTTGCGCAAATTACTGTTTTTTAATAGAATAATCGAGATCATTTCTATGTAAGTGTTTCTTTGTTCCTGGATTTCAAAAGGGATCAAAATAACTTATACATATAGCTTTTAATATTCATCTGTTTAAAGGGCTGCATCTGAATTTCATGCCATACCACGTTTTAGAGGGGCCTGTCCAAATTGTATGCCACGTCTTAGAGAGGTATGGCCATGTACCCATAAGTTTATTTATCATGCATTTGTGTGCATAACTTAAACTCTATTTTGACCTAAACTCTTTATAATATGGTTATTACTACTGATTAATTTCTAGATTGAAATATTTTTTATATCCGAGTAAACATTTCCATAAATCAATATTTTCATTTTATTTTATTATTGTAAACTGTCATTTTTTATTATTATTATTATTATTGTATATTGTCAAAAAAACCACCAAATTTTATAATATTATTATTTATTTGAAATACCATGCAAAAATGTAAAATACATTTACTTGATTACCCTAAACTACAATCGTTTTATTTAATGTTTAATATTCACAGTTTCACCTTCAATTTAGTAAAATGTTTAGTCTGATATAAAAATATTTCAATCTATAAACTAATCGGTTTTTATTCATCCGTTTTTTTAAAAAAATTGAAAAGTCAAAAATAAAGTTTAAATTGTACACATGATAAATAAACTTGGGAGTACACGACATGCAATTCGGACAGACCCATCTAAGAGATGGCATGCAATTCGGACATTCTAATGTATGTTAATTTTTTTGGCATGAAATTCGGATGCACCGGTTTTAAGTAATTTTTTTTTCTATTAAACTTTCAAATTTAAACCAAACTTACATATTTCTGACTTATTAACTTAACGAATTAAAAATAATTAGTTAACGTGCAAGCTCAAAGTTGTAAAATTAATGTATTATCAATTGCAAGTTCCATCGTCTCCGACAACGTACTAATATTTCTCCGTTTCGTTGTTTTCTTTTTCAGTGCAGCGTACGTGTCATTCGGAGGATTGTTGATGCGACTATTAGGCGACCCGAACAATTTACACGGATTCGAAGTGGATCAATGCGTATACTTGTTAATGAAGAAATTAGCGTTTTAATGTTTAATACATGTATCACGTTGAAGTTTATTTTGTCGTAATTTCAAAACGGGCGAACCTATCAAAAGACTTTTGTAAACATATTTTACTTTACACGTACACGGTTAAGTAATAAAGAATTTTTAATACATAAATCATACACGATGCGTTCATTTTATTTTTGATTACGTTGCCGCAGAGGGGACATCCGTCGAGAATCGCTTTATGCTTTCGACAAAACTGCGCGTGAGACGAACGCAATTCACCATAATGTTACGGTGGACTGCCGTGGGTTAGTTATATTATTTCCCCGTAGGTACGTGATGTAATGTCGACGGACTGCATAACGCCGTGCAGGTGATCGGTGTACTGCAGTTGATAATGATGTCAATCGGTTGCTGCCATTTATGTATAGTACAAACGGGTAAACAGCTCGTTCGCGCATATATTTACTAGGTACACGAACGGGCACGACAAATTATAACAATAGGAATAGTGTTTTATCCGGTAGGTCGTAAGCGATCGTCGGTTACAACGCAACCAGAGGCGGATTTATCTTTTTTACGGCTATAGGCACCAACAACCTAACCTAATCTAAATATTAAATATATTAACATAGCTACATCTATTTGAATTTTTAGACTATTGTCTTCGCTTTTATTAACTAAGTCTACTTTGAAAGAAATGTCAATGGATGTCCACTAAATTTTAATAAAAACAGATTTTCGTAATAACAGCATAGGATTATTAATATACAGTTGAATTAGTAATATAGTGTGGCAGTGTGGGTATTTATTTTTTCTCGAAATTCCGACGATAACATATGAACAAAATTATCACATATTATAATACAATTATACTTCGTAAATATAAAGTAATTAATTTTCCAATTTTTTTTATACGTTTGATGTTTTTTAATAAAACGCTACAGAATTTGCCGCCCCCTAAATTTTGTCGCTACAGTGTCTAATGGGAAATCCGCCTCTGAACGCAACATTGTCTGCGATCTGATCTGCCGATTTGAATACGCACGAGAATTGCGAATATTTTTTAATGGGACAGTACAATATTATTAACGCAGAGGATAACGAATAAGTCGATACCCTTCACGTTTATCGTGTTGGATCATTAATTTTATACCGTAAAAATATCTAAACAATAATTGTACCATTATTAATAATATAATCATTATTATTGCGTTGATATCGGTTACGGCCGCTAGACGTTCCTATAATCGTTGACATTCGATTTGATAAAAATTGGTTTTCGACAATACGGAACAATACGAGAAAGAAAACAAAACCCTTTTTTTAGCAAGTCGAATGCAAACGATTACAACAATGCCTATTAGTCTCTATCAAGTTTAACAATACAATTGCGTATCCATGATACAAAATCAATGTTTTATTAAAAACTCAGAAAACCCTACTCTTTAATTATAAATTCTAATTTCGAAATTTCTACAGTCCAAATAATATTCTTCATTCTCGAGGCTAGTCTGTCCATTTAAATAAATTTAATTATTGTATTAATTTTATTTGAACTTAAATATTTTAAATATTTTGTTCCATTATTGGTCGTACACATATTTTAAGTAATTGTCGAAATAAAATGTAATACAAAGTTAGGTTTTTTAATGAACATTTTTTTTTTAAAAATCAGTTGTTAGATTGTACGCGAGGTTACTATTCAATGAAAACGGGAAAGTACGTTAAAAAAAACGAAGGGAATTTCATGCGAAATAGAATTATACATCGCGTGATATAATATAATTGATAAGTTTACAAAGACGTGGTTTCTATTGTATATTTGTTGTGCTCGTTCTCAAACGAGTTCCCGTCTGTGCCGGCAAGTTCCGAAAGGAATGAAAAAACAATTTATCCGATTGCACAAAATCAATAGCGCATTTCTTGTAGATAACGAAGGACATGCATCCCGCATCCCCAGTACGGTCAGATATAAAACAGGGAATGGAAAAGAAAAACATTTCTGAAATGTTAAAAAAGTGAAAAGTGAAAAGTGTGTGATCTGTTGATGATTTTCCCCGATGTAGTAAGAACTTAAAATATTTTTTTAAATAAGAAATTATCGTTATTTTGTAAGTATACGAAATTGCGAAACTTAAACCAATATTTCGTATTCAGTTCTGCCGTCAATAGTCAGGTTATGTGCCCATTTAAAGTGGGCGTAGTATAGTAGTGTACTTGAGACGATGAACGGTCAATGATATTGAGGGCGTTGGGGTTGCTTATTTCCAATTTTACGCCGGAACTGCCACCTTTATGGTAGAACATTTTGTTTATTTAAAAACATTCCTTCACATTTATTTTCGTTTCCGAGGTTTCTGTCTTGTTTGTCATACACATGTTGTATATATCAGTTTGAAATGTAATTTTTAACTTAAAAACATTGTTTTTTTTTACGATTAAACCAAAATAGTATAAAAAATGTTCATGAAAAAATACTAGTTTATTTAGTTTTTGAATTTTGGATGAAAATATTTATTAATAACTTAAATATCAAGCAATAAAAATGTTTGCAATATTACCGCTTAATAGAAATATATCAAATTATTTGATTTATCACTGTATAATTAATAGTTATTAGTAGATTAATGTATATTGTAATCAGTAAATTTTAAAACGTCTGTGATAATAATATGATAATATCAATTTGATTATTCCTATGGAATATATATTATGAGTATATTACTGTTTATATTTGAATGCGCGGATTAATATAACATAACCGTCGGTAGAAAAAATGGATCGATTGAGATTTAATAATCAGCGCTAGAACTTTTATCAATTAATTACGTTGACTGATAAATAAAATTTTTTCTCATTGTGCAATTGACGTTAAAAGAGTATATTTTTATCCTTGCATACCTTGATCAAATAAGCAACACACGTCTGTGTATGGGTCTAATCCAAGCTAAAACTGGTACAAGTAAAAACCAACAACGCAGTGCTACGGCACATGTATTAGGTAACGGAGTATAACTTTGAAAATAAAATGTTGATGTACCCAAATTTTAGTATAAAAAAAAAAAAAAAAATTGTGATTAATCACAGTAATTTTTAGCAAAAGTTTCTGCATTGTAGATATACTTTTACTTTTAATAAAAACAAAGATGGTAAGAAGGTAAGATTTGATTGATTATGAAAGCTGTTACGTAATATGATTATAATTTATTACCAAAAGTTGTATTTAATTAATTTTAACACTATTTTCTCTTTTACTGTTTATGTTATTCAAAATCAACCGATAAAAATTGGAAAATTATACATCAACCACATTTATCCAACAAACTTTTTCATGTAACTCATATTGTGTACTTATACGGCGATAAATAGTAATCGAAAACGAAATGTTCAAAATTTGTAACATGTTATCCTTCTGATTTTCATCCGCAAAACTTCATTTGTAAAAACTTTCTGGGGATAATTTTATTATAATTTTAGATTAAAAAAAAAAAAATAATTCAAAACCCTTATTGAATAAAATAACAATTATTTTGTAAACCAGCTTCAACCAAATCAATTACATTTACTTTATTTGATTGTACACTATTGTTGGAACAATATATCTAAGGGTATTCCAACTATTTTAACCTGGAAAATATGTATTTTCCCAACTTGTATACGAGTACAGTCTGATGTATACATTATATATCATACTCATGTTAACATTAAAACACACTTTAGAAATGCACGTTTTACCTATATGACGTATTATTTGTGTTTGTCATGACTAGGGCTTGGAAGATGTCGCATTTGCATGTTTTTATTGGACTATTCATTTTATTACTAAATAAGCTTGAAATTATTTTCATGACAATAAGAAAAATATATTTAAAGTTTATAGGTAGAGTATATTTGATGATTATTGATAGTAATTATAATTATAAATTATTGATAAACTAATAAAAACATTTAAAAATGTTGCAATAATAAAATAATACGAGTATTTATTTTGAGAGTTTTCATTAAATATTTTTTATTTTATTATTTTTTGATATAAAGGCATTATACATTGTACCTATCATGATTCTCAAATCCTATAAATGACACAAAATATTCACTTTTATTTATATTGACCTGCATTAATTTAATGATTATCGTTGATTGCATTAATCAGATAATTGGCGATCTTTTAGCTTTTGAAAACATTAATTTAAGAACTTAATTTAATTTAATTTAATTAAGAAATGTTTAATGGTTCAATGCAATAGTTTTTCAGGTAATAGCAAAATTTATTTCTTACTTTGAATTGGGTTCTAAGCGTTTTTTCTAATTTTTATTTATGCTTTATAGATACATATCTAATTTAATGAGAACATTTTGAAAGAAAATTTCAAATTTCAAGCTATAGGGTGTTTCAAAAAGAACGCAAGATTTAAATTTGTTATAAGTTAAATTTATTTATTTTAAAAAAAACCAACAAATATATCATTATCTTTAGGAGAAGTTAAGGTTTAGCAGTAAAAAAGAATATCAGGCATATGACCCTCCTTACTTTCCCTACAGGCGATTATTCTTTCCATAAAATATACCATCACTGGATAACATAATGCCCCATCAAGTTCGTGAGGACACAACGAATTTCTTGCTTAAGTCCAAGACATTTCAAACTTTATTCCGGTAAACTCGTGACTCAATGTATCCCTATAAGAAAAAATCATACGGCGTCAAGTCGCAAGATCAAGGTGGATAGCTTTGGCCCCGCGACGAGATTAGTCTGTCCGGGAACTTCTCACGCCACAGAGTGATTGTTTCTCTTGAAGTGTAATAAATTGTGCCTTGTTGTAATCATATAAGAATACCTACTGAGCTCAGTAATTTTCTTTGGCCTTATTTAGATCAAATGAACATCAAAAATGTTTGGTTTCAACTTTTTACACTTCAAGAGAAACAATCAGTTTGCTACGTGATAAGTTTCTGGACAGACTAATCTCGTTGCATGGAGATCCAAGTCACCCATTTCTATCTTGCGACTGGAAGCCGTGTAATTTTTTCTTATGGATATACTCAAGTCACGAGTTTACCAGAACAAAGTTCGAAATGTCTTGGAACTTAAGCAAGAAATTCGTCGTATCCTCAACAAACATGAGGGTACAATATGTGATCGAGTGATGGTAAATTGTATGGAAAGAATAATCGCCTGAAGGGTTAGTAGGGAGGGTCATATGCCTGATATTGTTTTTCACTGTTAAACCTTAACTTCTTCTAAAAAGAATGATATGTTTGCTATGTTTTTAAAAGAACTAAATTTAATTTATAGCAGATTTAAATCCTATGTTTTTTTTGAGACACAATGTATTTATTTATTTTAATTTTATCTTATATATTTATACCTAGAAATTATATTAAGCTGAGTAAAATATCTTTATTTATGAAAATAGTTGTATTAAAAAAAAAATGAAGTACATATTTTTAAAACATATTTGTACTTTTTTAAGCGCATAAGTGCATGCATATTTGTACTTTTTATGTGCATTAACTTACGATATGTGTTCTAAGAGAATATTTATTAATTATTCCTATGAGTGCATTCCTTATACATGATGTATACTATACATATATTTTGATAAGAGGTTTTAAGATTATAAATGGTTTCGGTTATAAAATTAATTAACGATTGACAAATCCGGTTAGAACATCTGATTTAATTGTCTTTACCAATATATCTGTTACATGAACAACAACTACTGATTATGAAGAAGTTAAGAATCACATGTATAAAATATAAACGCACATGAAATGTCAAGGCAGGTTTGAAGTCCTAAACTCCCTCCTCTTTCTTGTTTGCGCTTAGCCGGTGTTGAATAAATGCTCATGCAACTGACCACGAAGCACCTAGTCATCTATTTGATTTCCGGCACAACGCGAATAAAATATTCTGCGGCGGCGGACAATATCCAATCGTGTACATTGCGTTCCGCATTATTTTATTCGGGTGTTGTTCGTGAAATTTGAGAGCTATCTTCATATGTGTGAAACGAATTGATAAGAACTCGAGGTCATCAAAATGACATGAAAAATAAAAACGGTTCATATATTTACTCGTTTCTTTCGAACGGAATATGCACGCAAACGTGTTAACGAATTTGACTTTCGTCAGCTTTCGACTTTTCGATTTGTTCAAATTGTTTTAATCATTGAGTTTAATAAATTGTAATATTATAATTGCTTTTTGTAATTATGTTTCATAATATATTTCACCGTTATTACTTTTACTTTTATAAAATTATAATAAACAGAATTTATAATAGTTCAGCCGTGCAACGTCTCATATGACACGTTTTTTATTAATTAATTTTAAACTCTTAATTGAAACTAAAGCACATTCGTAAAGGCCTGTATAGATAATGGATATATTGCTCAATTGTTTTCTGATGCTGCATTCAGTGTACAATTATGTTGGTAGTACAGAAAAATAAATATTTTAATTTTCGCTAGTCCATGACATGAAAAATTTTCAAGCTTATTTTTAATACATTTTAGAAATACGACCTAAACACACACGAATACTTATTTCCCATCCAAGCATTATTCAATGAGTCACTTGAAAGTAAAATATCTTATTCAAAGACGACTTAACGGCTCTAATGTATTATTCGAATTTATTGTAACTGTTAAACAAGTCTGAAAAAGTTTTATCCTATACCGTGAACTAATTATAACATCGTTTTGTTTATTTCATGCACTAGCTACTTCTAATATTGCGATAAAATTACTACGATCAAAATAATATTTAGTTAACTATATATTTTTTTTTTTTTTAATATTTAAATTTATAATATAAATTAGTTCAAGCACTTATTATTTAAAGGTTCTCTAAATCTTTCTAGTTGTGTTTACGATACTTAATTGAGATCGTAATTAATTCGTATCTTTATGTATACTTTTAAACTATGTATGAAATTTTCTTTCTCAATTTATTTGGTTAAATACTACGACGTTTGTTAATTTTAAATTTTATTTTTAATCCAATCATGATATGATCAATTTAATAAAAAACATAAAATTATTCATTAATAAAAGTTGTAAGTAATTTTACAAAATATTACGTTTATAATTAATAATTTTTATATTAAAATCGATAATGTTAAAAATATTTCATAATAACCAGTTTTTAATTTGCTTAATTAATGATTTAAAGTACAAAATAATAATTAATTCTGTTCAAACTGTTTCAGAACTACCTACAGTTGTGTATTAATTTGGCCTTTATGGGATAAGTGAATAAATTAATATTTAGGTTTAAATGTCTTATATTTAAATGATTTCTTCAAAAATCTAAAAAAAGAAAAACTAGGTATCATTAAAAACAATTCCGAATTTCAAACAAACGAATTTTAATTTATTTTACTTACCTATGTTTGTGGCTGTAGTATCAAAAAAGATCACTTTTACGTGATCTGTCAATACCCAACTGAGAAATGATTGATATATAGCTTAAGCATGTGATTTCAAGTTCCATCCAACAATTTTGGTACTCCTAATAGTTGATAATTTCAATTGTTAGAAATAATTATAGGTAGTCTATCAACTGTTTATTTGCTACATAGCTCGGGTAATATGTTGTCATCCAATTGTAAAATAAAGCATTGAGTTTAATAACTGAAAATGTTTTGCGTACTCGTATTTCCGTAGCTATAATTTTACGTATTTTTTTTCGCGGTACCGTTTAATTGATGACCTATTAACAATCATATTGCTTTCGTGTGTGTGTAATATTTTCTTTTTTGCCAAACAAAAATACAAGTATTAGTACAACAAAAAGCATAATTTGTTTAGAATATGTCGTCTGACCCTCTGAAGAGAGATTTGAATCGTTCTAAACAAACCCGAAAATCGTTGTCCCATAAACACGCGTAATTAGGGTTATCTACAGTATTGTACCAGTCGTATATAGACACAAAACTAATGGGAGACTGGCCTAGGGTGCTAAAGTATGATCTCTTCCCTTCCCGGGCCGGAATATGAATGGTACAACAATGTATTTTGTTTTCAAATAACGCATATTTATAGTGCACTATGTTAGGTGTATTTTTGTTTCGAAGTCAATTTCGGGTCCATTTCAGAAACACCGAACTGAACACTCGTTGAGTTATTTAATAAAACAAATGATGCATTTTTATTCGGAGACGTACGATCATGGAAAGGTCGTGTTGGTTAAAAATCAATTCATTCACAGCGACTCGGTGAAAAACATTCGGAGGACGCGCCGTCGCGTCGGCTTTTGGCTTCCGCTGACACGTGACGGAATCGACCGGCTTTCGTGAACGCACAATTTTATGCGTGTATAGTCGCCGCGGCCGCGATGCGCGTGAAACACTACGCGCGCGTTCCTCAACGGTACCGCCAGTCCCTGCGGTCATCCGGGCTCCGGTCACGGCCGTGGATATTGATTTCCTCCGCGTATCCCGGACACCGACGTTCCGAGATCCCTTCGCGTGGCGGTTCGAAAACGGTTTCGCGGCCGTTCGCGTCACGTAGTCGCGCGGTCGCCTTCCGCCGGCGGCGGTCGTCGTCCCGTCGCGGCCTCCGACCCGACGACGGCCGTGCTGCCAACACCGATTCCGATGGCGACGATTGTTGCCGCCATAGTTGGCGGCTCGCGGCCACCGCGGTCCGACCTGGGCGCACGTTCCGGGACGCGTGCAGCAGCTGGAACGTACATTTCGCGTACTCGTCCACGGACATGACGGCACCCGGCAAACCGTATCCCCTGTAGTCGGGCGCGCTGAACACGGTTACTAGCTTGCGTTGCGCGAAAAACTTGTAACCGTCGTCCACACACTGTGACCATGAAAACGACCATAAAATTAATAATTTTTTATTACCTTTAGAAATCTTGTGAATCGTCCGAAACCTCCCGGGCTACGTCCGAGATAATCGTCGAGCCCCAGGTTTTGTTCTTTCTTTTTTTTTCCCTAACCTACGTAACTGCGCTAACACGTTTTCTTTCCAGTTTCAACAGACCTAAGACTATGTCTGTAATCGACTTTCGACCACGGGTACAGTTAGAAATATTCGTTTTTTTTACCGACGTGATTTATATTTTTATTGAATTTTTAACCATACCTGTGGTTGACAATGGATCATAGACCGTCCCAATACTGTTAGAACGACAAGGAAATTGTCGGTTTAGTGTGGTACCAAATAAAAAAAACTCAGGATCCGACCTGCAGTATACATTAGTAACCTTTTGTTACCGCCTGGTGTTTGAGGGGGCCCGACTCGGTTGAACGAAAACCCGATCCAGTGCCGGATTAACAAATTTGACGCATGGGGGGAGATTTAAAAATTCCGCCCTTCAACCCCCTCCACAAATCAAAATATATATATGTATACAACAAGTAACAACATAGTTAAGATTGTTTAATTAATTTATATTGATAAACATATTGTAACACCAGTAGTTTTCAAATTTATAGACCTTAGTAGGTACTAAATATAAACATTTTAATACAAATTTATTCAATATAAGACATTTACAACTATTTTTTAGCTTTCTGAGCAGTAAACTCTTTAATAATATCATTCCAACTTATACTTCTTAGGAAAATATTTTCAATAGATATTAGGGACAACTAGGACATATTTTCATTAGATAATTATATTTTCTGGTAGTTCTTGGCTCTTTTTAAAACTGAGAAGGATCTCTCTCCGCTAGCATTTGAACATGGTATAAATATAAAAAGTTTTAAAACTATTTCTACAGTAGGAAATGAATCATTTAACTTTGATACTGTTAATACTTCAAGAAAACTGTGTACAGATAATTTTTCATCTTCTGAATAATACTTCATTATTGTTTTAAATTGTATAATCTCATTCTCAAGGTCCGGTTATAAACACTATAAATATTTACTAATTGCTTTAATTTTTCTCATAAAATATTCTCGTGAGAGAGAGAGAGAGAGAGAGAGGTAATAAAAACAATTGCTTGGTAGTGTGTAAATAAATTATTTGATACTAATAAAATCAAATTTAATAATCTGATGGTTATAAATTATAATACACACATAGAGATATATAAGAAATACAATAAACACAATTTTATATTAGTGTAACAAAAATAAAAATGCATAGGTCCGAGCGCTAAATAATAATAATATGGTTTTACTCTTATTATGCTGAACGTCCACTGACGAAATAACTCAGCGGTTTAATATAACTATTATAATTATAATATTATATAATTGTTATTAATATTTTTCAATAATAAATTAATAATTTTTCCAAAAAACTAGTATAGTCATTAGAAAATTTCAAAACTTTTGTTGACACCGTCAAAAAATTGCCGCCCGGGACAGCTGCCTCCTTTGCCCCCTCCCATTAACCCGGCACTGACCCGATCTTTTGCGGGACGAAGTACAACATTTTATTCTTAATTATATAACGCGTGTACGTGCACGTACTTAATTTTCCTATATAACGTTGATTATTAAATTTTACGGATAGATATATAATATAGGTTTAAATTCTACTTAAAAGTCAAAACGTTTACGGAGAAAATGACTTGTACATAAAGCCACGTAGTGCTTAATTACTAAGAATTCTTGATTTAGCCATTATTCACCCGATACACACATCATTATTATTTCCACCCGATACACATTGCCTTCTTGCGTAATATATAACATAATCGCTGCAGTTACGCAATCAATAATTGTAAAGAGGAATAAAACGTTTATATATTTTAAAACATTGACAAATTAATACGCAAGTATTTGAAAATCGCGGGATATTTATTTCATATATTATTCCTGCGCCGTATAATATTCATAAGTTAATATATAGAAATATATTCAACAAATGACAGGGCTCTATACGAATACATTACCTATTATTAGTTATGACATTAATTTGAAGTTATCCGATCTAATGATCGATTATAGGTACTGACTTAGTAATTACCGGGTAAATAATGATTATACCGATATTGGTATGATATAGCAATAATTATTGTAAAATGTTTAGTTAAAAATTATACATAAAGAAATGCCAATATTGGATAGAATCAAATTAATATAATATATATATAAGTATATAAATATGAGAAATATTACAATTAGGCGTTCAAATCGAAGTGTTGATAAAAGCTCATTGGTATATACACAGAAAAAAATATTTACTACAATATTTAAGGTAAACAATTTATAGTTTAAAGAATCATATTTTTACCTATAGTAACTAAAATTGCATATTCAAATAACTAGTACACAAATAGTTAAATTTTAAATACGTATTCAACTAAAATAATGTTATAATAGGTCATCCAAATACCACGGTATAGTGCTAAGTCTTATAGTGAGTAAAGCCGGGTTCACACTACACCGTGACGTATATTTTACCAGACCGTGTGCTTTGAAAATGTGTGATACCTATATATATCTTATGGTGATACTATCAAATTTTGGTTACATATTTTCGCAGTTTTTTATTAGATATAAAATATTTTCATAAGTTTCAATAAATAATAATTGATAAATATTATATTATATAGTAGACAGCATGTATTATATTATTATTAGGACTCTGTTGGCGCGGTAAGTGCCCAACAATATAAATAAACAATAAATAATAATAAATTGCCTACAATGGCATACAGCAGTATTCAATAATGGTAATAATAATAAATACAATTTGGCCCTACAGCGGTACAACAAATATATAAATAATAATGTGTGGCCCTACAACGGCACAACAAAATGTATAAATAATAATGTATGGCCTACACGGCACGCAATACAAATAATAAATTTAATTTATTTAAATAAAATTTAACATGGCGCACGCAAAATAATAATTCAATTTATAATAATTTGCCTATGACGGCAAGACTCGTTGACCTTTATGCAATAATAAAAATTAACAAATATGAATAGACCTTTATACAATAACAAACACAAAATATGGTTGACCAATACTCACATGTGACTATGTTGAAATGGTTGATTCCATCCACGCGACCGCACCAACCCTGTGATTAAACAATTGCCTATTACGGCACACCGCTGTGTATAAATGAAAACAAATCACAGAATTGATACGTGCGACCATTCGAGCACAGTCACCAACGAAAACACTGCAACGGTCCACAGCTCTGGACGATGACACAATGAATGAAAACCACGTTATTCACAAAACGACATTATACGGTATACCTTGATGTAACAATATGGTTCAGCCAATTAGAGATAATTATTTTAGAAGACACGACACGACACGGTGTAGTGTGAACCCAGCTTAATAAGTATAGTCTATCGTGTAAGCCACGTGCTGTAGTCGTTTGGATATAGACGTGCGGACGTGTCTGTACTCTGTCCATCTACTGACACTGGGACTCAGGTTGACATTTAAAAGTATAGTACATTTTATATATATTTATTTTGTCATAATAGTACAAGTAATTAACATATTTGCAACTATTTAATTATTTGTAGAAGAAGAAATTGATTCTACGGACTAAAAACTTAACAATCCTTTAAAACCTGGCAAGTGAACATATTGGTCAGAGCCAAATTAGAAAATATGGGCCCTAGGCATTATAATCTTAGGGGCCTTTAATATTTGTTTAATGTGATTTAAAAATTACAGTCAACATTAAAATAACTTTATTGCATTAGTGAACAAAAGTTTTATTTACAGACCAAAATTAATTGTTAATGCTCGTATTATGTTTAAAAATAATTATTAAGTACCGGTAAAAATGAAAAATATTAATTATATATTAATGTTTACTAAATTATATAAATAAAAATTTAAGTCAATGGTTTCTTTCGAGATTTTAGTTCACTAAACTTCTGAATTCGATCTGAAAAATCCAATGTGTCAGTTATTTCCCTTTCAGCAGATAGACGAACGAGTGAGTTTAATTTTTCTTGGTGAAGGGACGTTTTTCTGGCGTTTTCAATAAGTTCTAATTTTGAATTTATTCTTTCTGCTTCACGATTCGAAATTGGCAAAATTAAATAAATTTCTAGAGAAATGCACACGATTGGAAAGACTTTTTTTAAATTATTTTCATGTACATATAAGTAAATATTTTGAGGAGTAATTATTGGTAAATTTAACTGCATTACACAATTTGAAAAGTTCTCAATCTCTTGTTTTATATTAGTTATATCAATATCATCTTTAAATGTGCTAATGAATATGTCGGCAGAAGTCTCTGATAATAATTCTGAATCAAATTTTGTAATAAACCCAAAAATATTACAAACATTATCATATGCGTTTAATCTTTTATCATGTTCAGTAACTAAACGATCAATAACGTAAAAATTATCAATCTCTAACTTTCTTATACCACAAAAGTTTAAATTTCCTTATATTGTACCAACCGAGAATTTTTTTTTTCTTATATTTTTTTCAACACAGGGCAGAATATTTGTTGATAATACCCTTGCTTTGTTTTCAAAATATATAAACTTCTCTCTTAATGAACTAACATAAGTTTTTAATCCTTTCAATAAATTTACGACTGTAAATAAATCTATTCCCGGTTTTTAAAGGTATTTACTAACACTATTAAACTACGATAAATTTTCACTCCACATAACTGCCATAAAAGTTGTTTTAAATTTTATCATTTTATTTTTCATTGACGATTTTCTTGTTTTTCATTACAATTTTTAAAAATATCTGTTAATGTACATATTATTTGGTCATAATTTAAGATAATAAATATACAAGACTCCGCGTGATACTCCCACCTAGTATTACTTAAAGTTTTCAAAACGATTATTTTATTTTTCTCTTCCGATTTTAGACCAGCAAAGAGCAAATTCCATCTATGTGTTGAGGCCGCAAAATATGCATACAATTTTTGAACAACACCAAAAAAATTGATTGCTTCTAAACAACTTTTCACTGCATGTGACCCTACTAAATTTAGGGAATGAGCAAAACAAGGTGCAAATAAAGCAACACTACATTTTTTTTTATTTGAGCCTATAAACTCTCATATATATCAGTCATATTATTAGCACTGTCGTATGATTGACCTCTACAATATTGAAAATTAATATTATTATTTTCCAAAAAATGTATTACTTTTTCGGCCATTGAAATACCAGTTTGATTTAATATATGAATGTATGTTAAGAATCGCTCAACAACTAACCTTTTATAACAGTATCTAATAACAACAGCAAATTGATCTCTATGTGCTCTATCTGGAGTAGAATCTAAAATTAAACCGAAGTATTTAGTTTCTTGTAACTGTTTAGTTATTTCTAAATAAAACTATATTTGTCATTAGGTCTGTTATTTTGTTACAAATTCGCATCGAAAAATAAGATACATTGCCTGATCCTTTATTAACGCGTTCATTCATATGTTTTTTTTAAAAAGGGATCAAATTCGAAAATAACTTCAAGAATTCCAAGAAAATTTCCATTACTCAGAGAACCCAACTGCTAGTCATTACCCTCAAATGCTAACCAACGAACAGCCAAAAATTTAACAACAGATACTACACCGTGCAACACTTAAACTCAATACTTTTTGTCATTCAACATTTTTTCGGCTATAGTTTTGTCTATACGATGTTTAGTGTTTACACGATCTAATCAAGTTAACATTGATTCACGATGGTTTGCACAATTTTCATGTTCTTTAACCTTTTCATAAGATTTTTTCCAATTGTTAAAACCAGGATTAATAAAACTTGAATTATTTGATTTATTAGATAGTTTACAGACAAAACAGAAAACGTTGCCAGTGTGTTTAGAAAACATAAGCCATTTACGTGAGTCTATTTCACCATTTAGCAATTTTAATTTGAATAATGAGATATTTAATGAACGATTATAATTTTTAAATTTTTTTTCGAAAGAATGAAATTTTTTTGGATTCATATTCTGAAAAATGCTGGTCCTTTTAAGCAGCATATTTCTATAAAAGTGTTGTTTAACACTAAAAATCACATTCCCAGATCTTGATATGATTCAATATCAATTTCAAAGTTATGAACATCCGAATTAAAATTCGGCAATCACTGAATTTTCTACTGCAGAACAATTGTCAGATTCATTTTCAGAAAAATTTAAAGCATCATAGTTTGAAGTGATTATTGTATTAGACATATTATTAATATCATTATTTATGTTTTAAACATCAAGATAACTATTATTTAGAACCAAATCATCTTTATTATTTATATTAGCTTCTACTTCTACTTCGTTTACACTATTGACAGTTTTAAAGAAATTTCTTAATTTAGGTAATTTGCTTACTGCATCTTCAGCCTCCTTCTTTAATTTTCGTTTTGCATAACCACTGAGATAAATCCTTTTTTTGTCTAACATTTTCAAATTTCAATAGTTTTTATTATACACTTATAACGAACAAAACTCACGAACTCTACTTAAAACCAATTTAAAATCACGAGTCACAACAGTCAACAGAATACTAACTAACGTACCGATTGTATTAACGATGTAAAACTAACCAACAAAATGTATGTAATAGAAAATACCTTAACGATTTGGTAGAGGTAAACAGTAGACTATATAGTGTATACCCGTGTTTAGATAAACTGAGCATTCGCAAAAATCCGAGATATTTTTAAATAATGCGCGGCTTACAACTGTTGCGATTCGTGTTATCATACAAGTGTTTAAATTTGGGCTATAGGTATACACGTTGATGATTAGGTGACAGGATGAGTAAATATAAATGGTAAAGTGTTTTTGGCCAACTTTATCTCAAAATTGAATAGCTTTATTCTATCAATTAGATAATAATTTTAAATTCCATTACGAAACATGACTAATTTGTTTTGTAAATGTTAAACGAAAGAAATATCTTAAAATTTTACAATACCACTTAAATATTTAATTGTCAACAGAGGCCCGGGGCCCCAAATAATACCAGGGCCCGGGGCTGTAGCCCCCTAGCCCCCTTCTAAGTTGGGCTCTGATATTAGTAATACATTGGTAACAAGTATTTTAATTTATTCAATTAAATATTTTATAGGAGATGATGAACTCGCTTCACTATTGTTATAATCATTCATGTTTCAACCTACAAATTCAAAGTTTTCAAAAACAAAAAAACTCATCGTTCTTCCAAAATTGAACAATCAAGATATTTAATGAGTTACATTGTATACTTTTTTTTTCTAGTGTATAAATGTGCTCAAAACTTTGTATTAATAAAATAAAAATACTGTGCACTTTTGTTTTTTACTTTTGTTTAATAAACATTGTTTATTACTAATTATTTAAATTTATTTAATATGGTGGTTGAAAAAATCTTGAGTGAAGAGGCCATCCATTGTTGATACTCCAACAAATAAAAATATAGCTATTAATCTAACATATATACAAGATTCTATTTACGATTATATTACTGTTTTTTTAAACATAGATAAAATACACTATGACACATATGTAAGATTAAAATTCAAATAAGAATATTAATTTAGCTGAGAAGTATAATAGGAAGTACATATATACTATAACCTATAGTCTATAATATATAGACTACATACTCTTAAAGCTAATAATAAAAACTAAAAAAAAAAAAAATTATAGAGTTGATAAAACTTCAAAAAAATTTCAATTAATCAATATTATCATACTTTCTATTGACTATCTAAAAAAACATATGTTGTTTTAAGCTTATTATAAATATTTCGTATAATGTACTTTAAAGTTGCACTCAAGGTAGTAAAAAAGAAGATAGAAAAGTTTTAAATTTACAGATTTTTCATTCTCCGAAAATCACAAAATAATTTAAAAAATACATTTTCAAAATGATTAATGTACCCAATTTTTGTTGAAAACTTTAAAGTAAGCGTGATTGGTAAAATCTGTTATATAAAATTAAATATAAAATATAAAAATTTAAAAAAAAAATAATTGAGTAAGTTTTGGTAAGATTGAGGATGTAAAAAAGCTATTTAGAAAAGTTGAATTTTTCATCATCAGACCAATGAAATTATCAATAAATTGTGCTTTATCGTAAACTTTATGTATGTACTTTATTTTTGTACTTTATGTATGTTGTACCTTTATCGGTGTTTAGTGTTGTTTGCCTTCTCAATATAATAAATATAATTAAAAAAATGAAAATCTAGTGCTTAACTAGATTCGTTATTTTTTTATATTATTAAGTGTAAGTAGGCTCGTATTTAGGGGGACACGGGTAGGCACATGCCCGAGGGCGTCAAGTCTCAGGGGTGGCAAAATATTTTAGCAAAATTAATTTTAAAAATGAGTACCTAATGAAAAAAAAATAAAACAATAAAAAAAAGAAAATAGTATTTTTTATAATGTTATAATTTGTATAATTTGTTAATTAAAAAAAGTAATAAACGATTTTCGTTTATAAGTTATATTTTAACATTAAAGAATCTCAATTATGGACGAAATAATAAGTGTTATATTATTATTATTTATTTTTTTGGGGGGGGGGGGAGCATAAATAATATGCCGGGGACGCCACATTTTTAAATATAGGTCTGAGTGTAAACAAAATTTAATATATGAATTTATTAAATTCTAAAACGGACAAAAACTTTTCCCAGGAAATATGTCTCGCTGTACTTGTTCGCGTTACGGAGATTGGGAAATTCCCTTGGACTCTTCGAATTGGAGGCCGTGAACAAGCGATCTCCTCGAATAGCTTCCCGGGACCGGGTGTTCCGAGGAACGGTGAAACGCGCGCGCAATCGTTTACGGGACGTAAACCTGACGTTGCGAGGCCGAGAGGAATTTCACTTGCCTGATGAGCCCTGACCACCAGCTTCAACCGGAACCGGAAGAGGAACTCGGCCACGCGATCGGCGCCATACTCGTAGGACACGTGACGGCGGACGTTCGCGCGCCAACCCCGGTCCCCCGGACGGTCAGACGGATCGGACCACAGCAGATCGCACATTAGGCCGCTTTTGGGCACACGGGCAGGCCGCGGCATCCGGTCGATCTGGCCCATGTACCGCAGGTGCGGGCTGAGGCCGCCGTGCGCGCAGAATATGATGCCGGCGACGACCGCGGCCACTGGCATGCAATCGAACGTTCTGTTGAACGCCTTCCACAGACGGCCGCCCAGCATCGAGCCGTACCGGGACCGGCACTCATCGTAGAATCCGTACCGCACGTTCACGGTGCAGCACTCGTGGTTGCCGCGCAACAGGTAAACGTTCTTCGGGTACCGGGTCTTGAGCGCCAACAGGAGAGTGATCACCTGCACAATGTGTACGTTACGAAAGCATTACAGTTGTGTGCACACGATGGAAAAATAATTCGAACCAAAGCGCTACGTTATGATATTATGGATCGTAACAGTTGTCGATTTTTTTTTTTCGTCTTTTACATTTGCATGACCTATTTTGATGTCGGGAAGAGTATGATCCCCAAAAACACCTTTATCGGTACACTTATTTGTACACGAATACTATACAAACGGTATGCCAAAAAGATTATCGATGTAAAATCGTCAATCAATGACACGGGTTAGATCTTGTTCTCAGTAAGTTATCCTTGTAAGTCAGTGATTTTCAACCTGGGGATCGCGAATCATAGGTTTAGGGGTCGCTTAAAATAATGGATGAAATGGTTTTTCCATATTATTTAAAAAAAAACAAAGTAAATTATTTATTTTGTGAAATTTTTAAGTGTTAATTAATCAGAATTGTTAATCATATAAATATTTTACCGGCAATTAAATCAAATTTTGATGAATAAAATAATATTTATTTTTTTTTGAAGGGGTTGCATTACACAAAAATAAAAAATGGGGGGTCACGATCCGAAAAATGTTGATAACCACTGCTCTAAGTATGCTCTTCAAAATATGCAAATACGTATTATGTAAACATGTGCACATAGGATTATGCTCACGTCGTGTGTGGAACACTTTACATATTAACCTTTACAGCTTTTTAATATAGTTTTATGTTACTTCGCTATAATTTGACTAAACTCACAAGAAAATAATTTTTCGTTACCCCGTGGTTATTTACCGTAGTTCTTCAAGTCCATTGAGTACGTGTTAAGTTCGTATAAGGACAAATTATTTTAAAACTTATATAATTATTGTACGGTCGATTAACTAGGGTGGGGTCGGGCGTTTACCATACAATTAAGGTGCACTTATATGCGTTTACGAACGACTCTGTCATAAAATTGTATCCAGTTGTACACATAAATGTATTGTATATAATTTACCATATTATTTATTCGCTAAACGTACAGAATTTTATAAATAATTATATTTTTTGTGCACAAAACTGTCGAGTGAGTGAGATAAGTAAGTTAAGCACGATAGTAAAAATAAAAATTGAAAATAACAAAACAAAAAAGCGTGGAATACGTTTTCTGTGGTCATTTTTTTGATCTAATAGTAAAAAATAACTACTATAAAAAAAAAAAAAAAACATTTAATATGTAATAAATATAGACTTGTAATTTTTTTTTCTCAACTGCATATCATACATGTATAATATTTTATTTCCCGCCATAAATCGTGAAATACTTATCAACCTGACACCAAGCGCGGATTTAGGATAGGAATTCAAGAGGTCAACTGATCCACAGTTAATATTTGTTAACAAAATTGGCCTTTTGTAGATTTCTTAGATTATTTAAGTGTACCGACTATAGGTTGAAACTAATACTAAACTGGGACAACTGTCCCAGTTTCCACCTTCCAAATTATGCCACTGGTTTAATTGTATAGTACAGTGAAATCATGACTAGCCCATACACTACCCCCTACCCTCCCACTAGTGCACTTTCGTCTTGGATCCCGGTACAGCCCACTGTATCTCCAGCCCTCACCCTCTCACAACATATGGTTGGTGCGCGTACGCAGTGAGTACGACAGGTACGCGGGGGATGGGGTTTCCTTCCCACGGCGCATACTTCAACGGACTGCGGACCACGGTCCACGAAATCGCCCAGGAACAGGAAATCCACGTCTGGCGGCCGACCAGCCGCTTCAAACCATCGGAGCAGGTCGCTGTACTGACCGTGCAGGTCGCCGACCACTTTGATGGGCGCCCGGAGCTTGAGCAGCATGGGTTGCTGGAGGAACGCGCGCCGAGCGTCCATGCACAGGGCCCGAATGTGATGTGCGTCACTAAGGTCGGCGGCGCCCGACAGCAACCCTTCCATCATGTGGCCGTGGCCGCCGACACCGGTGTGGTCGTAGTTGAGACTCGGACGTCGTGACATGTTCTACGATCGAGATGTGTGTAGAAATTTTGGAGTGCGGATTCACGTGACGGGGAATACCTTTATTCTGCACGTCTTATTATTTGGTCACCATATTTATGGTTCCTATTAATAATACCACTACCACCACTACTACTACTAATACTACACTATTAATTTTAATACTACTGTTGTTATTATAATATTATTATGATTATTTTTATTATGTTTTCGTTATTATTTTCTTCGCTTTCGCAATCGTTGCTGTGCATATGTTTTTATGTGTGTGTGTGCGTGTGTGTGAGTACGTGTGTGCGTGCGCGCGCGTGTGTGTGTGTTTGTATGAAACCATTTAATATTTCGTATCGAACAATCACCGGCGCGCGCTAAAGACGCGGTCGCTATGGCGAAAAATAAATAAAAATAAATATTGAATGAAAAATACATCGGAAAATCGGTCATGTGTGTTGCGATACCACCACCTCACCGTTGGCCATTCCTAAAAACGTTTTCCCAGACCGCAGACGCGTTTCTCTATAGTCTTTTGAGTCCATTATGACAATATTATAATCGTTACACGATATTTAAATATAACTCACTCGGTCACTCGCCTATCGAAGTGTATATTTTAAAAATTACGAAAATTATGTGCTTGAGGTTTGACATGGAGGTTTCCTTAAATATTATGGATGTATAATAAGATACAATATTTCAAAAATCCCATTTTTTTAAATTTGAAATAATTTTGGGTATGATGATTAGCATTTTTCATATTCTGATTGCCTAGGAAATACTTTAATTTGTTTAATAAGATTATTTTTGTATATGTAAATCAATACAGTACAAATAAATATCATTAGAACCTATGACGATTGTGCGTATATTTCGACTGCAAATTCTTAGTTTTAATAATTTTCCTGAGCCTTATTAGTAAAATATGTCTCGAGGAGTACCAGTAATTCACTTATAATAGATCCTGCTAAATGTCTTGCAAATATTCCCATTTTTATCGTCTACTACATTACGCAAATATACATACTTAATCGTATTAGGCAGAGCCGGATTAAAGTGAAACAGGGGGGAAATCTGCCTTCAGGTCCAAAATTTTAAAGGTGCAAAATTTTGAAATAATGTAGGTACTATTTAGAGTGGAAAAAATATTAACGAAAAAAGTTCTGAATTTTAAGAAGGTTTGCTCCGGGTCGCAAAATGTCTTAATTCGACCCTGACATTAGGTATAAATAATCGTATACGAAAATGTTTTCTTTTTTTTAATTTTTTTAGATTTTATTAATGATTTTCCCCAAGTATTTAATAATTCTATATGGATTATTACATTATTGCAAATTATGCTAAATTATTTTATTTAATTCAATCATTAATGAACTCTGAGATACTATAGAATCACTTAAACAAATTTTATATTTAGAACACAAATAACTGTTTTGAATTAAACATTGACAAATGTAAAATTATTTAATTTACTCGTTTCAAAAATCCAATTATATTAAATTATAAAATTAATACTAATGAATTAAACAGAGTATTATTGATTAAAGATTAAGGTAGATGTTTTGATTTGGACCTTTCATTTAATTCCCACCATAAAATAATTTTAAATAAATCTTAAAGGTGCTAGGCTTTATTAATAAGAATACCTAACATTTTAAACAGATATCAAGCTTAATAACATTATATTGTTCACTAGTGCGATCTACTTTAGAATTTAGATCCATAATTTGGTCTCAGAATTTGTGTACATACATAAAAGATCTTGAATTAGTCCAATATAAATTTTTAAAAAAGAATTTCTTCTGTTATTAATACACCCATAAGTGTGCACAAAATTACTGGCTGGGTAGTCATACACAGTGGCGACGAACCCATATAGTAGGGGTGACAGCCGCCACCCATTTTAAATGGGTGGGTGGGTGGTGGTCGGTGGGTTTTGTTATGCAGATGGGTAAATATTAAATATCTAATAGAAAATGTTGACGGGTTAAGCCGTTGAGTGCCTCGATGTAATCGACGTGCGTTGCCCGTGTAGCCGCGCCTAAACTAGACTGCGCACAACGTCGGTCGACTACGTGTCGACGTCGGCCACCAGCGCAAGACCGTAATTTTTACAGCCTATATTCAATATTATTTATTATTTGATAAATGATATATATTAAAAATTTATAAATCGTTTTGTTGAACTTATGTATTGAATATTATGAAATAAAGTACACTTAAAATTCAACTGAGTTTATATTAAATAGTTATATCTATTTGTAAAATTACATAAGTTTCGCTGTTAAAAAACTATATTTATATAAAATTATATATAATAAGAAATGTACAGAGTAAAAACATAGATTTAATAGGTGCTGTTAATTTCATTGAAATAGTGTTATTTAATATTAAAGAACTGAGAAATGACAATAAATTTGAATTAATTGTTTTAGAAAAAGAAAAATGTATTGAATCAAAAAAGATAATCTTTTGTTTACATCTTTAGTTAATTCTAGAGTAAGACGCATTAAAAAAATGCCTGGTGAAATTGCATTTGATGAAGAATTTGCTGATCCAGTTCAGAATTTTAAAATAAAATCATATTTTGTCATATTGGATATTGTTTCTACACAGATTCAGGAACGATTCAATGAAAGTTCATGACCATTACTTAAAGATATTTCTCTTTTTCAACAATAACGTTTAAAGGATGTATTAAATAATGCTTCAAGCCTGCCTGTGGATGCATTCCAAGGATTTGAAAATATATATGGAAAATTTGTGTCTGCCATAGATCTAAGACGGAAATATGTTCAATTTGCAAATGCATATTTTAATTTTGAAAAATTCATAAAACTTCCAAAAAGAATTCACAATGTTTCAGATAATATTTTTCTGGAAGATACCGATGATGATCAAGATTTTAAGGAATCTAGATTTGGACCTTCTGATCTTTAAAAATATGAAGATTTGACACCAATACAAACAATTTTTAATATATGTCATACGACTGGTCTAAAAGATGTTTTCCCTGCAATGTACTTCATTAATTGATTAAGTTAGTAATTATTTGTTACATTATAGTTACTGATTGTTAACTTATAAAATATATTTATTTATTAAATAACACTTTTATATCATTATATATTATATCTACCTATATTTTTTCATTCTACAAAAAAAATCATGAATTTTCCTCAGTTCCTCACTGTATTTATTATTTTATATTTCATATGTATATAGTTTTGATTTATAAAAATCAATGTGTAAAAAAATGTATACAACAGAACTAGTCTAGCCAAAATTAAATTAGAAGTTAACAGAGAAGAGCGAACCAAATACATTCATACAAGAGTTTTTGTTACACTTACGAAAATATATAAGAACAAAACGTACAAACATTTTCATAGGTATTAATATTTTTTTAATAACAAAAAATGGATATTGTGGTACTCTAAAAAAAACATATCTAATATCAAAAAAAAATTTTTACTGGATGTGAACTATACCATACCCTATTATTTATGAATAATTGTACAAATACTAAATTATTTTACGTGACTGATGCCTGATAATAATGTTGAGGTTTAGTCATTATAAGGTATAATGTATAAATATAATTTTTGGATTTTGGATTGGTGGGTGTTTGGTAATTTTTTCCTAGTTTGCCACCACATTTTACATTGAGTTCAGCGCCACTGGTCATACATAACATATCTGAATGAATCTGGATGGGGTAATTTTATTTAACTTAATAATTATGTTTTTCTAATATTTTTCTATATGTATTTACCGTTTACGGACGTTTCAAAGCGATTGAACATAAAATAGTTATTTATTATTGTAACAATATTGAATATTTTTTTATGGAGAGAAGTTGAACAGAGTAGTCAAGTGTCTACCCTGACTACCCCGTTCGCATACTTATAAATACACTTATATTTAGTTAAACTTATCATAGCTTCTAATTATCAATTGGTTTAGAATCGATAAAACTAAAAAGACAGTTATATAATATTTTATTTATATATGATCTATTAAATGGTTTTATTGATTTCCACATTTATTAGTTTTATTAGGAATTAAAATTTTCACATATTTCTCCAGAACAAATGATTTGTTTGTCATTCCCTTTTATCGAAAAAGTATTGGTGCTGACTCTTTTTGTTCGCATACTTTAATATAATAAAAAATCCACATCCATAGATTTTTTTTAATTCTAGTCATGTTAAGTTTGAATCTAATGTAATTTCAATATTAAGAATCATATCTAATGTATAAAATGGATAAAATTGATAAAATTGATAAAATGGATAAAATATTTATAATAATATAAATATGCTTTGTTAAATTAATGTTTTTATATAATCATATCTGAATCACGTTTGTCCGTTCATGTATAGTTGTCAACTTTATTATATCACCTATAAAAAGAGCTCAAGCTCGTTAAATGATCATAAATTAATATATTAATAAAAATGATTAATAAATATAAAATATAATATAGTCACATGTAATAAAACATAAGATTTCTTGATATTTGGCACGTGTAATTTATAATTATTTATTGCTAACGATTTATTGTATTTTACTTTAACAGTGCTATGAAGTAACATTAATTAATACAATATTAAAAAAGATTTTATGGAATGATGACGGTATAAGAAATAAAATATATAGCTTGAGTCTATTCACAATTGTTTTTTTCAATTCAAGCACAGTATTTATGTCATATTTATACGACATCGTCAGAAGCGAATAGCCATAATGAGAGGAGGAGTTGATTTAAACGATGATAGTTCAAAGTGCGTTGAAGGACTCTTAAAAAGGTTTCAGCATTTTACCAGGATTCAATATTAGAGTGCGTTTCGTGTTGAGGTTTTACCGTCGACTATTGGTTAGTGAAAAATTTTAGCTAATACTGTATGTATTGGGGGTTTTCGAATAATAAGGCACTAATAATGACGTTTAATGTTGTTGTTACTTTAAAACTTTCCAATAACCAAATAAAAAGTTGAACTCTAAAATCGAATAACATATACAGCCATATATAACGGTCATTAATAATATAAGATAATATAAATAATATATTATAAGTGTTTAATTTAATTTTACTTCTCTGGGAAATGTTAAAAGTCTCTTCCAACTAGCGCCTTTAAACATAACTACCATGGTATAATTTAAAGTGTAATGTTATAGAAGAGCTTAGACTATTGTTCTACATTATATGTATACCTTTATAGCGATCATTATTGTAGCAAAATATATATGAACATAATAATACACAGAATATAAAAATTACATAATTCAATGGTATCCATCGAAGATGATTTTATATCTTTATAGTTAAGACGCACAGCGACAGACAAAAACCAATATTCATACCTACGTATACCATACACATAACGTGAGCTGCGTTTATACATTTTTTAATTAAAGTACGTGTACGTATAAATGTAACACAACGTTAATGATTGCATTGTTTAAAAATAATGAGAATATTTATTTTTTCTCAAAACACTTATAATTAAAGGGCGGATGTTCATGCATTTGGATATTTTTTCCTTTAATAATAAAAGTTGCAGAGTAGGATAAAAATTCGTTTTTTGACATATAGAAAACGAAAGCAAAATTTTTATTTTATTTTATTTTAACCTATGAAACCTAACATCCTGAGATCTGAAAAACAGCCAACAATCTTCTGAGTTCAATGAAGCGCTACTGAGGCTGCTGGGCTGACGAAGGTGTTGGTGGTTGGACAGTGATGGGCCAAGTCCTCGTTCTCCAGAACTTAGCTATCCACGGAGACTCAAACGATGTTTTTTTTTTTTTTAAATCATTGAAATATAATTTGATTGGCGGGTAATATTTATCATTTGAACAATGAGGTACTAACGGGGGGAAGCGAACAGCAACATTATTTGCAAACCACGGCTGTGCGTTGGAGCAATATAATAATAATCAGTGCATAGGTATTCGCAACGTACACAACTTTATGTATCGATTCTTGAACGTTACAAATTACCTAGTTACTATATTAACTACTTACATATACATAAGTTTATTACGAATACTACTATCCGCAGTTGCGATCTATGCACAGATTAAATGCACTTAGATATTAGGTATATATTTAATCTATAATCTAGGTATGATGAATCTGAACATATATTTAGGATGAATGTGATTAGGGATTGAATAACAAAATTCTAGCTGGCCAGAACGCCAACAAAATAAGTCGAACTTGCCATACGGTAACTTCGTGGTGAAAACAATAAATCCAGTTGTATATTATTGTGCATTAGAAGTTTGTTCATTTCAACATAATTAATTTCATTGATGGTGTTGTGCGTATACAAATTTGAAACTAAAATATTTATGATATACAGTCGAGGCTTGTAATAGGTAAGGACGTAATAATCAGTACAATCGGTGCGCGTGAGTGTGCATCGTCAAGCGGTCAAATACTTAAACGCATAACTTGCTTATTTACATACAAATGATTGGCTATTACCAATAATAAGGTCGAGTGTACATAAGCACATCGATCGTTAATGTTTATGGTCAACTTAATTAGTGTCACATGAAGTCCATAACGGAACATTGAACTTGAGCTTAAATGTTAAACAAACACACATTTAGGTATGTCCTAGCTATTACCTAGCGTCGCGAAGTCGGAAAATCGGAATGAAATAATATTAATTTCCGAGAAATAAACGGCAACGGTTTCGTTTCATTCGTTTAGTACCTGCTGAGTAAAACAATATTACAGTGTTCCGGGGGACGCGGCGGAATCGTATTTTCGCGTAGTGTGTTTAAGTGACTGTACACAGTTACACGCATATTTACCCGGCAAACACTTTTTCGTCACGTTGTCGGTCTCACTAATTGCAATTATACAGAGCGGGAAATTATTCCGACCCGTAATGATTGTTTTCAGTACACACATAAGGGTTTGTTAAACGTTACTTTTTGCGTTCCTGGGTAGCGATTCTGATACGCTCGTAACAATCATGGAAACGACGAATAACGAGCCCGATGATAGTAGTACTGCGGGCTGTATGACATAAGCGCCAAAAGTACAAAAATGACCTATCATTTGCGCCAAAATCTGTAGAACATAAGCGCCAATCTAATATTGTTACCTGTTATACCCTACATAAGACATAAGCGCCAAAGGTGCAAAAGTGACATAGCATTTGCGTCAAAATTAATATTTTATATAAGTAGGTAGTTATTTAAAAATTAAAAAAAAAATGTCGATAGTAAATTATAACGATATAACGAAATAGGTACTAGGTAACAATATGTTGTAACACAAAACTTGCTCACACAGTCTATGTGACAATCTATCGTAATCATATAAAACATTTGTCAATTAAGATTAAGCGTTTGGAGTTTTTGAACGATATAGTTCTAAATTTAATATCTGTTATTTAATAGATATCTAGGATTTTGGCACTTTCGTACGATACGACTAATTTTTCTTATCTCATTTTGGCGCTTATGAACGATACGATTTTGACGCTTTTGTACGATACGACTTTTTTTTTTTTCTTATCTCATTTTGGCGCTTATGTCTTCCACCGGTACTGCGGCGCGCTTAACACGTCGATCGTAAAACTTTACACCAACATAATTTTGTTTGTTTGTACATGAGGTACCTTGGCGGCGTACTCGCACCAATAATTGTAATTCATTATCTACTGGATCCTCGGGTATCGATCTCCCCACAGCCAATGTATGCATACACCACGGTAGTTATTATCGTAAAATAGTCATAAATATTGGGATTTCCATCCCGGCCTCTTGAAACTTAGATCGGACACCGTTTTACTATGTCTGAATCTCATACATAACAATACCTATACGGGACGTATAAATGTTCCAGTAATGTACGTAGGTCAGTAGACGGTTGGAGTTGCGTAGGCAGCAGTGACGAGAGCAACGGTAAGAATTTCAACGAATAATCCAACGGTCGAATCACGCGCACGTTTACCTAGCTAGGTCCTAGTCTATGAACTGTACACGTATATAACCCTCGGATGTTATTCCGACTGATTTTTGTGATGTTTTCAAACCATACGTGATGCAATGAATACACGTTGACGTATATACGGTACGGGGTAACCGAAGGAGTTATATACACACACGTAGCAGCTGCGCACGACCGAAACGCGCGTCACAAGTGCAAAAAATAATAATAACACAATGCATGTCCGTCGAGTATACACTTCAAGATGACCCGTTCTCTCTGTCGGCATCACGGCTGCAGAGAAAGAGCATTCGATCAGAAACGCGCGGGAATAGGTTTAATTATAATTTGACGTGAGCGCAAAGAATGTCACGCCGCTCTTGCTCGGCCGATAAGAGGAATACAATGCAAAATATGGAGCAACTACACATAGCGCGAGTCCGTGAGGACGAACTGAGGCCAACTTAATCAGCATCAGAGTTCCGTCTCATCAAACAGGCGAAATAGGTAGGTACTATAGCACCGGTCGGAGAAGTCTATCCTACAACCAATGACACTATATTTTGACACATATATCTACTATAAAGGGTCCTGTAGCGAAAATAAAAAGTTAAAAAATATCATACATCAAATGATTAGCATTGTAATAAATGATATATTTAAATTATTAATTAGAACAAACATTACCTACATACAAGTGCATAGATAATTTGCTTCACTGCAGCAGTTTATGATCACTATTAAATAACAAAAGAATTACATATGAGTAAAATGAGTCTGAGAAACTCAGAAATATAGCATGAAATAGATAACGTTAGATGTATAAGTGTTGTACAGATTTGGTGTATTTCTATACTATGGAATGCAGATGATACTCATACAGGATACATTTATTTTTGATTTAAAAGCATGATATATTATTAGGGTAGAATAAGAAAGCACATAGAATTTGGATTAATATTCTTTTCATCTGTATTTGTTTCAATGAAAATGCAGATTTTCTATTTCTAATTTTTAAAGCAGAGAGCTACAACGAATATGATTAATGTGAAATATTTAGATTTGTACTTAATAATAAAAATCGAGGGCCCGGATAGAAATACTTATTCTCCTGCACTTTGTAGTACCTAAGCTTGGTAAGAATCTAAATAAACTTTATAGATGCTTTATCCTATTAAAAACAAATTGGGTAAGAATGTAAAATGATTGCATATTTATTATTATAATAATAAACCATAATACACAATTTATATTGATATAGTAAAAGACTGAAGCTTTATTCTAAAATAATAGATTTTCAAATGTTTCAAAAATAGAGCTGAGATACTTTCTGAAAATAAATTACTATTTTTACTGATTACATTGATATAGAATAAATTATTAAGAATTTAGTTTTAAGTAATGCGTGAATTATTTTGTACAAATTAAAAATAAAATATTATACAATATAAATAAATATAAATAGAAAAAATGAATACAGATATTATAATCTAACTACCTACATACCAATGAACCTATTTTGTAATTTATAGCTCTAAGTAAAAATATAAAAACTACAAAAATTAGAGAAAAAAAAAAAAAAATTACTAACATTAAATAAAAACAAATTAAAGAACTTAATCTTTCAACGATTTAGCAATTGAACATAAAAGATGCAAAAGAGTAACATATTCACTACAACCTTCTTGTAATCTATAAGCACAAATACTAATGGATTTAGAAATTAATGACTTTTGTTTGTCTTTTAAATCAGTGGCAAACACAATTTTGTCATGCAACTGTTCTAATATCTGAGATGCTGAATAGGCCTCAAATATAAGTTCTTCAACAAAATCATCCATTTTTTGATAATCATAAAGACGACCAATGTCTATCATACGGTTTAACCAGATGTCAGGTACAGTACCAACAACTTCAAGTACATCTGCTTCTTCAATAACTTCTCCACCTTTTAATCTAGCTGTACTTTGAAGTGACGTGATTGCTCTTCGCATATCACCTCCTGAAGCATCTACTAATTGTGCCAGCACTCGTTTACTACACTTTACTTCTTCTTCTTTACATATATGCTCAAGACGTGTCAATATGATGTCATGTGATAAAGGTTTGAATCTGAACTTGGAGCAACGAGATGTTAATGGGTCAATAATGCAACTTACATAATTGCAAATAAGACAGAATCTAGTAGTCTTGGTTTCTCGTTCAATAGTACGCCTCAAAGCTGCTTGAGCTGGAGCTGTCATTGAGTCAGCTTCATCTAGGACAACAATTTTGAAAGATGGACATGGTTTACCATCAGGTCGTCGGTCAGAAGCTGTGAGTTGTGCAAAAGTTTTGACTTTATCTCGAATCACTTGAATACCACGATCATCAGATGCATTAAGTTCTAGCATGCGGTCCTTGTACATATCTCCAAACAGCTGACGAGCAGCCGCAATTATTGTACTAGTTTTACCAGTACCAGGAGGGCCATAGAATAAAAGGTGAGGCATATCAGCACCTTGCTCCAAACATTGTTTTAGTACAGCTACAATTTCTGACTGCTCAGATACCTCATCAACTGTACGAGGGCGATATTTTTCAACCCAAGGTGTAGTGCTGTCAGAGATTCCTCTAGATCCCTTTTTACTTTTAACACTGCTACTAGTAGATTGTAGTTCTGGATCTATTTTTCCAGTTTTTAAAAAAGAATCCATACTAAAAACAAAAATTCATTATTTAAAAACTATATACTGTTAAACATGATATAATTATAATATATAAAATATTATAAAATTGTTCATCATAAAATAACTTCTGATATAAAATAAATTACTAAATAGAAAAGAAATTAACATAAAATAGTATAGCATATTTTAAAATTACTAAAGAAATTACAAGCAATGCAATACAAATATTATCAAAGTAAAAATAATTAAAACATTTCTCAAAATAGTTATTTTAACTATATTTATGATAGTTTACTGTATAAAAATTAATTAATTAATGATAGTTTACTATATAAATTAATAACAATATATTTCAAAATGTATATTAATTAATGTTTTTCTCTTTTTTTTTTTTCTATATTAATTTATTATTTACAATAATCACTCTAACTAATAATATTTTTCTCTCACTATTTACAATTTATTTATTAAGTTAATACTTAATTTACAAATTTATGACTTACAATTTGTGTATTAATTAATATTTTAATACTTATTGAACACTCACTTCCATGGAGCCAGTAGATTGGAAGTGACAAATTTCTGTTATTTATATTAGTATTTTTTTTATAATATTAATAATTGAAAAATAAAATAAAATCTTATATACTTATTTAAAATTATTTATTAAACTATTTTATTTTCAAATAGCTAACAATTATATATAAGATATTAAAAAAATTAATCTAACATAATTAGTATATGTAAATGTAAATATTAATTTTAAATTAAATGCTAATTTTTATAGTCTTATTTAACTTACTTTTATTTTTTAACTTAATGAGCTGTAATGCCTATTTTAGCAACGGTTTGATCATAAATATGGATAAATTTGTAGAAAAATTCAGCAATTAAATTCACTTTATCTACAAAAATTAATAAACAATATTATTAATTAATTATGAATAGAAATTAATATTCTTTTTTATAAAACATACTATTAAAATGTATAGATTAAAAATATACCTAAATATTGTAAAATAATCAAGCAAAATTTAATATCTGTTCAACAACTGAACATAAAATATTAAAAAAAAAACCGGTTTTTACACCAGTTCCTATTAAGTAAAATACTGCTTATTTAAATTAAATAAGTATATTAAACAATAAAAATTGAATTATTATAATATTTTAATGAGATCCTGGTGGGCAACATACCTATGCAGCATTCATAGGTGACTATTTTGGATTTTATTGATTAACCCATGTACTAAAATAACAAGCTTAAAAAAATAGCGCTAATATTATATGCTACTTAAGTAATAAACATTTATTGTTATTGATGTAACAGGCAGGGTGTTCTAATCAAAATTAAATAAAAATTATATTGAATCAAGATATAAATTATGGCAGGGATTTAGAGGAAGATCTAGAGAACAGGGATTTAAAAATATTATGTAAAATGTATTATATTTTTTTATTTATTTATTTTTTTTTAAAGGGGAATTAAATTAATACTTTAATATATAAATTAATTGTAATTGTATTGATTTGAATCCATATATAAAAAAGATAACAAATATGTTGTAAAAATAGTCCAGAAGGTAAAAGTGAACATAATGTGAATGAAATGAATAATTAAAAATACAAAGGATTCAGGATTGAACAGATGCAAGATAAGACACTTAAAAACAAGTAAATGTAACTGATAGTAGAATATATTTTAAATTTTATAGTAAAATACCTAATTACTTACAAATAGGTATGCATAGTTGAAAAATATTTTATCATAGTCGTACTATATATAAAAGAATGGAAATATTTGATAGTATTCGGACTGAAACAAATCACAAATGTATTAAGAACTAGAGTTCTTGCATATAATCCACATTAGTAGTCCAAAAATCAGAAAGGAAAGATGAAAAATTAGAAAAATAAAATAAACTCAAATAGTATTTCCTCTTGAATCCGAGCAGTGAGCATGAACAATGTGGTCGTAACAACAAAGCATTTGGTGTACACACACGAGTATTAAAAAATAAATCACAGACTGATAATTTAATAAAATGGTATTAGAGATTTTACAAATTCAGCAGCGAATTAACGATCTTATAAAGGGTGAATAAATATCTTCCAAATTATAGCGTGTTTTCGAACATTGTTTTAAATACAGCGGTCACTGTACACAATAAATAAATACACAGAAATTACTTACAATTTAAACATTAAGCACACAGTGATGATTGTAGTGAACTAAGGATAGTTAACGAAACAACTCGATCGTAATTTTACGTTTTAGAGTTGAAGAAAAGCGTTCACCTATAACAATTGTTAACTATGACGGGCCAGTGTTTTAGCTGTGAGTTCGTTGCCACTGTGATAACATCACATTTACCGCCAAAAAAGATATTTTTGAAATATATATATATATAATATATATAAATATTATTTTTTCCATTGAAATGGTAACTTGTGTTATACGGTCTGTGGTTGTAAACGTTATCATCGGTGATCAAAATTTAGGTTACGTTTTTAATAAGTTATACCACGGTTTTAGATTACGAACATCCGACTAGATCTTTCTTTTCAAATTTGATAACATCCATGAAAGATCGCGAGATCTTTCAGAAGTTGTGTACAAAAAGTAATTTCAACTTCCAGTTTTGAACTATATATTTAATCATTGTATTATAAAAGTTTATAGTTTGAAAAGTATCGTTCAAATTTTATTTATTTTTTTAAATAATTGTATATAATCCTTAACATAATATATCGTTTTAAGTAAGTTCCTAAACTTAATTTTTTAATATTATCGTGTCAACATTGTAATTTATAATAATTTTTGATATTCCTTTATACATTATTTAATTTTTTACGACATTATATCGAATATAATTTATATAATTACTTAAATAGTCATTTATATAACCTAGTATAAACAATTTACTTGTGTTTGTAAACAAGTGTTGATTTACTAAATAACTACTTGCATAAATTTCTAGTTCAACATTTTATTTTAATGTTCATTTACTTTAGTTACTTTTAATTATGGCTGAAGAGGAATCAAGTTTGAAACCATCTTATCCATTGAAAGTGTTGTACTGTGGAAATTGTTCACTTCCTCCTGAATATTGTGATTTTTCTTCAGACACTGATCGTTGTAGGGAATGGTTAGAAAAATATTTACCAGATGAATTTAGTAGACTGATGACATCAAGTGGGGCTGCTGGTGGAGATGATTCTGATGAGAAAAAACGTCAAAAACGTGGCGGTAAAGGTATGGTAAAGTCAAAGAAGAAAGACGAAGGACCTAAACAAGTAAGTGTGTTTCTTGTTTATATAAAAGCTTTAAAAAATGTAATAGTTTACTGAAATATTTAAACTGTTTAGGTATGTCTCTCCAGAGCACCAAGAGGCAAGAAGAAATCTGTTACAGTAGTCACTGGCTTGAGCACATTTAATATTGATTTAAAAGTTGCCGCTAAATTTTTTGGTACTAAATTTGCTTGTGGATCAAGTGTGACTGGTGATGATGAAATTGTCATACAAGGAGATGTGAAAGACGACTTGTTTGATATTATACCTGAAAAATGGCCAGAAATTGATGAAGATTACATTGAAGATCTTGGAGATCTTAAACGGTAATCAAAATAAGAAGATCATTATTATTTCAAACAAAAAATTTTCAAATGCTGAACTTAGTGTTTGACAATATCCAATTCTCAATTTATTGTCTACATAAAATAATTGAATTAAAGAAACTAATATAATTCAGATTATTTCCATTCACTCAGTTTTTCAATTTGTATACCCCATTCCTTTACTTCCTTATCCACCTAAAATTAAAATATGCATATAATCAATTTTTAAAGTATTTGTAAAATGAATCTGTTCATTTTTAGTAAAAGTATAAAATTGTTTTATTTATAAATAATAAAAAATTAATTTATTTAATATATTTTTTTCTTTTTGCCAAAATGTATATAAATTTAGAGGGCCATTGAAACTAGTATATTAAGTAAAATAATGAGAAATAAATTAAATATAAATATAGCTTTCTTTAAAATAATTTAATGTTTATTAAGTATAATAATGAGAAATCAATTAAATATAAATATAGCTTTCTTTAAAATAATTTAATGTTCTAGTACAGTGTTTCCCAAATATACACAAAATAAAAAAAAAATGAATCGTGCCTCCTAATAAAACATTTTTATTATTTTTAATATAGCAAATTATTGTCGATGGAATAATAAATATATGGTAGTGCCTTATACAATATAAATATTTTCCTTGCACATACCCTAATAATTGCCTTTGCTTCCCGAGGGATGCATGCCTCACCTTTTAGGAACTTCTAATCTGTTACATAGAAATAAATAGTAGTTTGGTAAATGTATTAATATCTAAAGTTTTAACAATAACATAAAAAAAATATCAACAAATATTAAAGGGATATTCTAGTGATTAAATCCAATATTATGATATTAAAAAATTTAACAAGATTTGACTTATAATCTAAATTTAATGACAATTTAATTTTATATTTTTCCAGCCGTATAATTTAATAAATCATATTACCCTAATTGAAAAGGTTTTTTATAAAAAATGTGATAAATTAATTAATTACAAAAATCTAAGTTCTTTATATTTATTTTTATCTAGCTACTTTAAGATTTAAAATCAGCCTGCGGTAGTACTTTAGAGAGATAATTTTTCAAAAATCTCAAAAGTTTTCCTAGTGTTAGGAAAAACCAAGTAAAGATTATAAAAATGCACTGTAAACGAGACTCAGATTTTAGTTGAGTCAGCCATAACTAAAATTAATGTATAGAAACCTGGAAACTTTCTCTATATCAGACTTTTTCTTTCATATCTAACAAAAATTTCAAAAAAGTTAAGCCTTTCTAGTATTATGCATACATAAAATAATGTATTAGATGAAATAATAGTGAAATACTTAAAACAAATTATAACTATTAAACTAGACACCATAAAATGTTGAATTGACACTTTTAGAAGAAACATTAGTTCATCATTATTATTCAAACCGATAGGTATAATAATTACTAGAACAGAGTTAATATAAAAAAATAATATAAAAACAATACCACGAAAATTAAACAAATGTAAATTAGCATGTAAGCATTTTTTAAGTAGGTTAAGTTTGATGATAAAGGAGAGAAATATGTAATAAAGAGGACTCTTATGGTGAGCGTGTGATTCAATCATGGTAGTGAGACAGCGTTTTTCTAAGTATTACTTTAATTTCTTTTTGTGTTTACGTCTATATGTTTGTTTTAATTTATGTATATAATATCCTCTTTAAACATTTAATATCAACTCTCATATACTTACCTATTTAAAATTATTTAAAGGATATATTTTTATACTGAAGTTTTGCTCGGAATTGTTAAACTAAATAAATAAGTTATTATTTCTTTAAAAATCAATACACCCATTACTAGTGTCCAGTTCTAAGACTGAAGAGATAAAGAACAAATTTTCGCCTCCATTATCTTACTGGCTTTTTTGATTCTGTGTTTATAATTGATACATATACTTTTCTTGGTATTTTTGTTTCTAAGATTTTTTTTTTTTTATTGCCCTGTGTGAATGATCAATAGCCAAACATTTTTATAGGAATACCAAAATAACTTGAAATCCTATTATGTAAAAACATTTTACAAAATATTGTAAAACTATAAATGTTTAATAATAATAATAATAATAATAATAATAACAAAAAATTTACTTAGTTTATTAGTTATATTATACAATTTGTAAAAAAAAATTGCTAATTTACTTATATGAAGTAAATGAACGTACCTACATCTTACATATTTGGATTTTTAATTTATGACATAGATATAATTTTTAATAATATAAACTTAAAAGAGTTATAAACCTATTACAGTAGATAATGATAAATTTGAATCCAAAAAACTTGTTAATATAAAAATATGAAGTTATAAAAACTTCAATATGATAAAATTTAATAATTAATTGTTCAATATATCAGATAATTTTAGAGTTGTTGTTCAGTACTAAATATATGTAAACGACCAGACGAATTTCCTCCAACATAAATAGCCTGAGTTGGGTGTACTTCTATGACTGGACAATAAGTAGTCATTTTGTTAGAAGTTAGTGTATGCAACAACTTTCCGTCAGAGTGAAATACTTGTAACTGAAAATAAGTAAAAGATAAATTTGTAAATAATAAAACTTAAAAACATTTTAAGTTGTACACCTATGATTTGACATATCATAGAAAATGAATCTTAATATATTTTTAAGTAAATAATATAAGATTTTGAATTTAAAAAATCACATAATACATATCTTCAATAATATATGTTTGATTAAATAAATAATTTAACTTTAAAAGAAAATTACAATTACCATTTTTATAATTTAAAATTAAGGGTGAGAATTCATATATGTCTAAAAATGGATCTCTCTCAACTATCTCCCTGATAACTATCCCTAGTATAAAAATTGAAAATATTGATTTAAAGTGAAATACCAATCACACTAGTATAAATTATAAGATACATATTTGTCTATAGCTGTTATTCACATAAAATGCAATTTACTTTATAGTTTAGTTAAGACATGGTTTACTATTTAAAAATATTAAATAGTCATAAAAAGTAAAAATGCACTATTTCTTTACTAAAAAAATTAAATAAAATTTATTATTTATTATTATTTGGTTAATATTTCACTTACATCAGTATATTTCATTCAATTTCACTTTATTGTATGAAGTTTATATAGTATACCTGTTTAGGTGTTAACATTGAACCAATAAAAAAGGAGTCGTCCCTATTTGGATTCCATTTTGCTTTCATTACTGAAAGCCATCGCCCTGTATGGTTATTATGATTAATGTTTACAAATGGTTCTAAAAAATAATATTTTATTTATTAAAACATGATTAAAATTTTATAGTATAAATTATATTTCTTTTTGATTTTTATTAATATGGATTCAATTTAACAAGGTCACTAGAATGACAATAGTTATTTAATCATAGTTAATAATAGTTAATTATTATTTATGTACTGAAAACAAGGCCGTAACTGGAAAAAAATTTGGGGGGGGGGTCTAACATTATTATTTAATACAATTTATAGTTAATAAACTATATTCACCGCTAAAATGTTTCTACTTTTGAAAATTTTGGGGGGGAGGGTCCAGACCTCTGGACCCCTTTAGTTATGGCCTTGACTGAAAATAACAGTTTGCTTCATTACTCCATTCAGATTTCTTCACACATGCTACCTCCAGTATAACTTAACCAATTTTAAATTAAGCTAGTACTTATAAAGTATATTTGAAAAAGCATAGTATAAAATAATATTACAATTATATTTTATTTAATAATTAATTAGTTTTGAGTCTTCAAAAATAATTAAAAATATATAACTCATATAAAGATCAAAAATTTTATTTTCAACTTACTTGTATATTCTGAATTTAATTTAGAAGTATTAAAGATTCTAACTTTATCATCATTACTCGTTGAAACCATCTTAATGCCAGTAGCAGAAAAAAATGCACTTGTTAATGATTTTGAATGATCATACTGTAATACTGGATTAATTGCTTTGTCGGTCATATTTCTTATGTCCCACAAAGATACCTCGCTAAAAATAAAAATAAATTGATACTAAATATATTGTTATTAATTAAATTTTGTAATTGTTGATTACCCCACTCCAGATGAAGTCAAAAAATAATTTTTTTCCAAAGGATGACACTGAACTGTACGTACAGATCTACTGTGGCACCAAGAAGTGTTCATTATTATATTAGGTTTTCGTGTATCAATTAAATCTACATGACCAGAACCTTTAAAAAAGTAAGAATAATTTTAGAATTTTGAATAAAATTTAATCAACAAATAAAAAATACCACTGCCTATAAGAAGGTTTCTTTCATATTCAGTATGCCAAGTAGTATGATAACCATGTAATCTTGTTTGCAAATCATTGTTATAAATCTATATAAATAATGTAACATTTAATTAGTAAAGCTAAATAGCTACACAAATTTTGGGTGAATAAATTTTACTGACAATATCAAAAGTCTGTTTATTAATATCACCACATCTAACTGATCCATCATGGCTAGTTGAAAACAACTTATGTGGATCCCAAGTGCAAAACGAAATACAATTCACAGGAGCACCATGTACTTGATAACTTCGTGAGTCATTATCAATTTTGTTAAATAAAGCTACAAAATTTAATAATTACTGAATAAGTAAACTTATTAATCATAAAGAAGATTTGAAATTTATTTTAACTTAAAATTAAAAGAAAAAATAATTAAAAATAACCTTACTTATGTTTCCTTTAATGTCACCAACTACAATTATCAAAGATGTTTCAGAAGGATGAATAGCAAGCGAGTAGATGCGGCCAGCAGATACCTTTATTGAGTCATTGTTCATATCCAGGCTTTTAACTACTTTGGTAAATCTAAATAAAACATTCAAATATGTTATGGTTAGATTACCTGACCATGATTCTAAATTGTTAATAATGTTTAATTAAATGCATACCTATCAATATCGCATGTATGAAAATCATTAACTGCTTCTTTAACAACTAAATCAGCACTTAATTTTTTAAAAAAAGTCGAATCTTCATTTGGTGTAAGTATGGAAACTTAATAAAAAAAAAAAAAAAAAATTATAATTAATAATAATTAAATTTGATTTTGATTTGATAATTATTATTATACACTAGCTGAAATTGAAAAAATATTCAAAGGTGTTTTTAGAAATAAAATAGATAAAAATAAATAAAGCCTATTTAAAAAGGATAAATATAACCTTAGAAATTAGTTAAATGCATGTTCTGTAGTTATTTTAAGTATTACCTACTAAACAAATCTTTGATTGTTTATTTACGAAAAACTCTAAATCAATATTTAAAAATATATGCTCAGAAATAATTTTTTAATTATTAGTATTTCTTGTGTATTATTAAACTTTTTATACTTATGAAACATATCAATGAATAAGAATGAAAAAAAAAAAAAATAGCATAAAAAAACCTAGAAATTAACTATAATTTAACATAGAACTTAAAATGTAAATACATACTTTGATTAACAACATTATTATCATCAACATCATTTGAATCTAATTCTTGCGTTAGACAATTGGGTTTAGTTGTAGAATCAATCAGGTCACTTAAAGGTATATTAGCTAATCTTAATGAACGTCTAGTAGGTCTAAATAAAAAAAAAAAAAAATTAAGGGTCTTAAATATAAAAAATTAAAATATAGGATTAAATTATTTAACACTCACATCATAATCCCTTTAGTTCTTAAATTATATTTTTTTTTTAACAGTTTTTTTCCTTTTTTAACTGGTACAGTATTTTTTAAATTATCTGCCAATGTATCTGCAGCTTCGTTTACACCAAGAATTCTAAAAAAATGTATATATATATACATATAGATATATTTAAGGAAAAAAATGGTAAGTAATTTAAGAAAAATTTCCTCAATAATGAACAACATTTTAAAAATAATTTAACTCACTCTAAAAGACTCATGTTTTCTTTCATCCTTTTATCTCTAAGTTGTGCATATGTCAAATTCTCATCTTCTTCATCAGAAAGCATATCATTTTCAGTCAGTTTTGGAGATGAAACATTTTCACTTTTGTTAATTCTAAAAGCAAAACAAACATATAATAGTCATAAACATACAATATGAATACTGAGTAATAAAGGCCAATAAAATAGCTTACTTCAACTCGTCCATGTCTAATTTCATTATTTTTATTTCATTCCGTGGATTTGTTGAATTCCAATTTTTATTTTTGGGCATTGTTACGGTTTTAGAAATTTATAGGGTACGACACAGATCAGCGTAATATTCACTGTCCTTGTAGGTCTCGGTTGTAGGTATATACTCGATTGAATATTTTACGAACGAAATATAAATTAAATAGATAGTTAAATCGCCAAATTAAGTAAATAATTCACAAACAAGGCAACGGAAAAGTGGTGAAAAATCGCCGGACACAAAACGAGTAACAATTTCACATATTGCAATGAATTATAGACGGACTTCAGACAGGATACAGGAAAATGGATATCGGACACAATTGTTGTTTTTATCCTACGAAATTCGAATAACCTATAATAGTTCGGTAAATTGGCGCGAACATTTACAACCTCCTGGACATCCGAACTGTGTTTTTTTTATCTATCCAGTGTTTTATCACCGTGAACGTTTGCAGTGCTTGCACATTATTGTTGAATTAATTATCGAGGTTGATGTTTGACATTAGACGCGTTTCTTGCATACCTGTTTTATTATTGCGTCTGTGCATTCTATCAACTTTTTGGCGTCCAGCGATTCGGTTCCCAAAAATTTACGGTGGCCCGATCGAGTCGACGACGGTGTCACTCGCGGTCCGTCTCCAACCGGAATTGCTGAAAGTGGTACGTACGTCCTTATTTTTTAACGTGTTTTACTCATTGTTAAACTCTTACATAAACGCTCTCTTGCGGATCCCCGGCCGGCGTTCGGTTCGACAATCCTATTGTTAGCATAAATTGTAATTATAACATTTGTTCTGAAGACAACTGTCGGTTAAGACCGACTAATAATGCTCTTATATGTGATACGTGTGTTTGCTACGTGTTTACAGGTATTTTTATTTCGTTGAGAATTTTGTAACGCAACATATTGTTTTTACAACTCTACTGTTAAACAATAATCGTCATCGTCATTTCATCAAAAATAACTTAAACAATCATTTTATAACATGTGATTGGATGTAGGTATATAGGTAGGAATTATCTTGTGACTAACTTGAATTTACAAAAAAGTACAACATGAGCCATGACTTCACGAGTGTTCTGTGTAATATATTTGAACGAAAAAATGAACAATTATTGTATTATTGTATTGAGATATTGTACATCTATGAAAGTCTAGAATACAGTTTAGATTAATTTTAAAATTCTATATATTTTATTTATTATTTACTTAAATACAAATTAGAAAAAATAATGATTCTCTTTTTTGTTGATTTGAAATGGTATTCAGACAATTGATACCAGGTAGTTTTGTTGATATCGGACTTTCTGCACCTGATATTTTTAGAACGCGAACAATTGACACTAAGCGATTATAATTACGATAACCGCGAGTAGGTGCCTACTACCTATAGTCTATAGTTATTAGTTACTATTTAGTGCCTGTACTCTGTAGTGTGTTCATTATCCAACCATTTTAACAATTTAATTTAAAAGTTATTCATTCAGTATGAACTCAGAATGCTCAATAGATGAAATTTAAATAATAAAAAATTAATTATTTGTAATTACATTTATGTTTTTCAAAAATAAGTGGATGGGCTATAGCATTGTAAAATTAGTGTAATGACAAATTCATTCAAAACTAAAGTTATAATGCTTAAATGTTGATTATTAATTATTTTATTGTATTATATTATATGCATTCATATTCGGTATCAATTGTCCTATTATTGGGTGTCATATGTCTCGGGTATCAAATGTCCTAGATACATTTTAAATATGATTATAATAACATGATACAATTACTAAATATTATTTATTTTGTATATTGTATATGTATTACTTTTGTGATATTACTACACAAAACCGATGGTAACTAAGGAAGAAATTATTAGGATTGCATACATTATTGACTTAATAAAGAATTTCTACCTATTGTATTTACGATAATATATTAAATGTTCAAAAATGATCTATTTATAATAATTAATAATCTGTGTATCAAAAATTATGCCAAAAATGTAAACAAAACCACCTTTTATTGTTTTTAAAATTGATCCTTTATGTAAACTAAATTATTAATATTGCCTTTGAACATTATCTATTAAAATATGTGTAATAGATTTATATATTATCATTTAAAACTTTTTTTTCGTATTTTTGATATATATATTTTCTACTTAGGTGTTGTAATGATTAATTGCATCAAGTTAATACCATATGCTACCTCAGTTGTTGTTGGCTTATACTTGATAAAGTAATAATTACCATTGTAAATCGTTTAATTTTCTTAAATAAGATAATTATAAAATTCAATTCATAAAGTTATTTCTAAAATTAACTTTTATTGACTAACTATTAATTGTTATTTTATGATTAAAAAAGGTATTTTATTTTTAAAAAAAAAAAACTTTGAATTTATATACTTATGCAATGTTTATGGTTATTTTAGGCGTTACTTTGCTGGTGGTGTTTGTAAATGTAATACTGACCTAACTGGTAAAACTGTAATTGTTACTGGAGGTGCCACTGGTATTGGTAAGGAAGTTGCTCTAGCTCTAGCTAAAAAAGGTAAATCATTAATTGTTATCAATAAGTCTTTAAATTATATATATATATATATAGGTACTAATTTATCTTTTGTATTTTAAGGTGCTAAAGTGGTGATAACTTGTCGAAATCAATTTGAACGGTTATCCCTTGAGGACAAGTGGTTGTTGAACCTTGAATATTTATACTTGGATCTTAAATCATTCAACAGTATTCGGGAGTTTTCTCAAGTTATTCACGACCGTAAGCTTATTTTGTAATTAAAATATCTGTTCAATTTTCTTGTATATCAGTCAATATGCATGAACCTGAAGTTAATGAAGAAGAATCACTAATCCCGCCTGGTGAAGATGTCGCTCTTCCCCCAGCCCTTGAACAAGCATTGAATTATAAAGAAGAAAGAGCAAAAGAAGTTGGTGTTATTGATGGAGTAACAGAAGTAGTATCTGAATTTTCACAAGAAAATGAAAGTGAAGTTGTACAGTCTCTAAATGAAGATGATGATGATGATGAAGAAGATGATGAAGAAGAGCAAGTAGTTAAATTGTCTACAAAAGATCGCAAAGTAGCTAAAAGAAGAAAGAAGAAGTACAAGAAGAAAAAGAAAAAGCAGTTAAAAAATGAGCAAAAAGAAAAAAAAGTGTCATCATCTTCAGATAAAGAGAATAAGGTTGAAAAAATAGATATAGAGGTTGAATACATACAAGAAACACTAAGTGTGTTTAATCTTGTACCCATGTATAGACAATATGCTAAAGTTTTTGAAAATTTTAAAATTCCTGAGCCAGAACAGAAACCAGCAGATACTACTGGTGGCCAAGAAGCAACTTTACCTAGTTTAGATTTAAAGAAAGTACCTAAACTTCCTGAACAAGAAGATGATGATGATGATGATGGTAGAGATAAAGATGATAATCAACCCAAAGGACCTGATAAGTTATCAAGAAGACAATTTAAAAAAGTTACGCGCTTAAGTGTAGCTGAACTTAAACAACTAGTTTCTAGACCAGATGTAGTAGAAATGCATGATGTTACTGCTAGAGATCCTCATCTTTTAATACAATTAAAAGCTCACCGTAACACTGTACCTGTACCTCGTCATTGGTGTTTTAAGCGTAAATATTTGCAGGGTAAACGAGGTATTGAAAAACCACCGTTTGATTTACCTGATTTTATTAAACGCACTGGTATTATGGAAATGAGAGCTGCTCACCAAGAAAAAGAAGATGAAAAATCTCTAAAAAATAAAATGAGAGAAAGAGTTAGACCTAAAATGGGTAAAATAGATATTGATTACAAGAAATTACACGACGCTTTCTTCAAATTACAAACTAAACCTAGATTATCTCTTCATGGCGACTTGTACTATGAAGGTAAAGAATATGAAACTAAACTTCGAGAAAAAAAACCTGGTGATTTAAGCGCTGAGTTGCGTACGGCATTAGGTATGCCAGTTGGTCATAATGCCCACAAAGTCCCTCCACCATGGCTTATTGCCATGCAACGTTATGGTCCTCCTCCATCATATCCAGCTCTTAAAATCCCCGGTCTTAATGCTCCCATTCCTGAAGGATGTTCTTTTGGTTATCATGCTGGTGGTTGGGGAAAACCACCTGTAGATGAACGTGGGCGACCACTTTATGGAAATGTTTTTGGTACTCCATCTGATTATGATGAATCCCATGTAGCTGAAGAGCTTATAGATAAATCAATGTGGGGAGAACCAGATTCAGAATCTGATGCTGAAGAAAGTGAAGAGGAAGAAGAAGAAGAAGAAGTCAAGGAAGCTGAGGAAGTGGCAATTGATGCTAGTGGTATTGCTACACCAGTTGCAGAAGGCTTAGCTACTCCTTCAGGCATTATGTCTGGATTACCTAGTGGTTATGAAACACCTGAATATATTGAATTGAGAAAACGAAAGATTGAATCTGAAATGGAAAGTAGTGAACAACAACCACTGTACCATGTATTGCCAGAAAAGAAGGTTGATACTGTACGTGGTTCGATGATGGCATCTACACATATGTACGATATACCAACTGCAGTTGCTAATAAACCTGGCGAAGTTGAAGTCAGTTTAGATCCATCTGAATTAGAGTTAGCTGGAGATGTTGAAGCTATGGCTGCTAGGTATGAGCAAAGAATGAAGGATCAACAGGGCGGGGAAGATGATGGTACTGAGACTGAAAAGAAGAAAGGCCAAAAACGAAAAGCTGCTCAAGAAGCAAAAACAAGCAAAAAATACAAGGACTTCAAATTTTAAGCTAATAAGATTAGATTATACTTATATTTTAGAGAACATTAGAATATTATTTATAAATCGTAACTGATAGTACTGTATTTTGTATATATCCTCTAGATATTATATTATTATCAGACATGAATTGGTTCAACTTTTTTTTTAAACATTAAACAAAATTAATTTAATACAATTAATACTTATAATACAAATGAATAATATTTTACCATTGATTTATTCAATAATTAGTTGGTTAAATTTTGATCTAATTGAAAATTAATTCTGCTCATGAAATAAAAATTACCTAATCATGTAGATAAAAAATTATAATGTTGTCTAAACATAATTAATAATCGCACAATGTTTGTCTCATACAACATTACATAAATAACAATTGATTTGCAAGTATTAACATTTAATAAATGAGTGAAAAATTTTATTGTATTTAATAAATGGCTTATAAAAAATATTTTTATTTTTCAATACCTTAAATAACAATTTTTTTTTTTTTTTTACTATTCAAACTGCTTGTTTTTAAATTATTACAAAATATGACATAATAATATAAAGTAAGCAACATTGTTTCTTTCACAAAATACTTGTATTTAGTTAGAGATACCTAGTTAAATATTATGAAAACGCTTTGAGTTGATTTTGTGTGCAAAGAAAGTGTTATTTTCTGTTAACAATATCATAACAGTAAAATAAGTTCACATTTGTTAACCATATAGTAGTATGTAATAATATAAATTCAATATACACATTAAATGGCAAAATATGATTAGATTATATTAATTATAAATGTATAGAATGCCTTGTGTTTTGTTTATTTTCAGGTTTTGATTCTATATATGCTTTGGTGAATAACGCCGCAGTGTTTTATCAAAATTTCCATTGGACTGAAGACGATTTTGAGTCAACATTTCAGACAAATTATTTAGGCAAGAACCCATTTCGTATTAAATTTATATAATATTGCTTACAAGCTCGAGTAAACCCTGATAAGCATTTTATTTATTTGATTCTAATGCAGCTTTAACATCATATATATGTATGTAATAGAAGGTACCTTATTAATCATAAATATTAAAAATTGTGTTTTTACACTTTTTATTATTTGTAATTAAAATGATTAAGAACTGATTATTTTCATTTGCTATCTAATTTTTACTGTAATATTGTTAATTATATATAATTCTATCTATATCTATATATATACTAATTATTTTAAATTTTTATCTTAGTCCCAAATTAAGATCTGAGAGAGGTTCTCCCTTAAATAAGATATTTTTTTAGACTTATTATTTGTTGATTATCTTATTATCTTATTTATTAAACAATTTGCATTAAAGTCCCTCCCTTTATATAGTCCTGCAGCCACGTTATTTTTTTAATTGCTATTATTTCACATATTTATAATATCTAAATTACACTCTATAGAATGGCTATGGTGACAAGTAAATCAATAATGTAATAGATGAATTAAATTGTTATTTTCTTAAACTTTTAACAATTATAATGCCTATAAAAGGATATATATTAGGGCAATGCATTGAATAAATATTTAGAAAAAGTATTGTCGATAGGTTTCTGTGTAGAGCCAACTTGGACTTATTTCTGGAAATAATAAAATTATAAAATTTTGATGAAGTTGTAACACAATTTATGTTGTAAAAATTGATGAATAACTTGAGTCGATATTGAAAAACATGATCGTCAATTAAATACCGACTTGACATTTTGATTTTGTTTTTTACCGATCGGTGCCCGGGACCGATGTACGTTAAGGAATTCCAATCAGGAACTATAAAAATTTGACTTCAAGTCGTACACGTGTAATCGACGACGGTGTTATTTCATAGGTCCGTTCCTCCTGACGCACCTGTTGCTCGATCTGATCCACGCGTCCCCAGACGGCGGCCGCATCGTCAACGTCACTTGCGAAGCGCACCGATACGTGCGCGGATTGAAACCGATCTACGCCAACTTGGGCTATCTTTCCCATAGCCGCTTTGCTGCGTACGCCGAGTCCAAAGCTTGTCTGCAGCTGTTCTCGCACAAGCTCTCGCTGTCGCTGACTGGTAAGAAATTTACCGCATCGTACACCGTAGGATATAATCTACGAGATATAAAAAAAAAAGATTCGGGATCAATATTATTATAATATTGCGCGGATTTTTATGTAATTACATATATTTATTGAATGTGAATTTCTCAATTCTAATTAAAAATAAGCACGTTTCATAACACCCTGAATAATATGAGACCTTTTTTATTTTACATATTTTCACATACTTTGATGTAAATACATATTTTTAAATATTTAATTAATATTTACATATTTTGTAAATATTTCATATTTTCATACCATTTCAATACAGTTTTTATTTAATTTACAATTATTATATTGGAATTAAATGAAAGAAGATATTTCAAATCTTAAATCAGATACTACAACTGCTATTACTTCTGATATGTAAATTAATAACTTGCAATATAATTTAGCAAATATTTCCAAAAAAATTTTTTTTTGGTTAAAATAATAAAGTATTAGAAACATTGAATCTAATAATAATTGAAAGTCTCGCGATAGTGGAAAATGCAGAAATTTAATGAAATTATGTTCAAGTAGAATCTGGAGTTATAAAAAAAAAATAATTAGACTACGTACTGGGTAATACGTTGGTTTACAAAAAAATTAAAACTATTTGATATAATCTTATTAATATAAATGAAAATATGTCAAATTATATTGAAGTAACACCATTCGATGTATGTGGTATGAAATATGCCCCATTAACCTCGGGTGACGTTGAATACAGCCCCAGCCGCTACGAGTTGACTTTGAAATCAACCGCCGTACATTAAAATTTAAAAATCTTTAAATGTACGTCTTATCTAATCGTTCCGAAAAAGACAACATTGAAGATGATTAAATGAATAATTATTAATTAATAATTAAAAATTAATGGAAAATACCGATTTTTTTTTTAAATATTTTACGTTTTTTAATACATATTTTAGTAAAAATAAGAACATAAATATTTACATATTTTGATTTTTTTATTACATAAAAATCCGCGCCTTAATTATAATAAATTGTACACGCTTACGACACAACCTTGCAGTCACGCCGCCGATTTATTCACAAACGCGGCCGGAGAAAAATTGTTATTTTCTACACTGACCTTAAAAAAAAAAAATAATTAAAAAAAAAAAAGAAAGGCTTTAGGAAACCTAGTTACTAAGATGTGTCGAGACCTCGTTCGCCAATATCCTCGTACAATCTTATTTTTTCAATTCATAATGTGTATCGGCGAAGTATTTAATTGTGTTGTGCTACTCATGTAATCATTAAAAAAAAAAAAAAAAAAATTGAAAAAGATATTTTATTAATTTGAAATAAAAAAGTAAGGACAATCACAGAATAAGCTTTTAAAATACGTATCTATGCACTAAAAATGGCTAGGTATGCTTATAAATTGCTTTAAATTGGTATTCTGAAAAAAGTGTACAATTTTGACCAAAATGAAAAATGAGATAAACAATTTAAATTTACAAGTACATTTTATCAAAATAATATCTAAGATACAATTAAAAAAATATTCAATAAATATATTTTTAAATTATGAGTGAGACAAGGAATGTATTGGTTCTACCACAATGTCAAGGGTGTATTTTATGTATTGAATATTGTACATTGTATTCATGTACACAATTTTTACCTCAATGATTGCTCCTATCATCACAATCATAAGAGATTTTTCTTAGGAAATGTTGTCTAGTTGGTACTTTGAAATGGGGTAATTTTATGAATTTCCCAACAGTTTATTTCAAAAAAACTGACGAGGAGTTATTAAAAAAATAACCACCGGTTGAGAGCCACTAGTTTATAAAATACTTAAGGGCTCAAATTATGAATTCATTTCATGTCAATCAATCTACTCAAATTTAACACTCCGAAGTTGGTTTCACAAGTTTAGTGTCCAATAGTTTGATAGAAAATTTAGAAAATTTGATGAAAGCGATTGGATTCTTGGAAATTATATTGACAAGGATAATAATTGTCCGTCAGTATATATTTATTGATATTCTTACATATAATCTTCACATAATTATCGATAAGAAAATATTTGATTATTTTTAAAGGATTAAATATGTGATAAGATTGTATAAGTCAGTGGTAGAAGGACAGATCTACCTGATCTAAATGCACCAGCATTTGCTAAATACGTCGTCCCGTGCACCTCGTTTACGTGATCCTGCGTCCACGGTCGCCAGCGGATAAATGATGTTCCGGCGAAAGGAATATGTGCACCAGTGTAGCCAGATCTATAATGACTGCGGTTGGGGGAGTATGATTAAAATTTCCGTATCGAATGTGTAATTACCGTACTTACCTATATTTATTTTCACCAAGAAACAAAAACATTAAGTTTGTATAATCACATTAGTTCATAAAAATAGTCCAATATTTTATTTTTGTAAAATGTCCAAACTACCTGGAATGACTGTTTCTTTGGTAATTTCTTGTTTTTCATAAATATGATCATTGAGCTTATCATTGCTCTTGTTGGTTCAAATTTTACTCAACTACTTAGTTCTTTGGTTCATGTGTTCCCTTGCTAAGAGTAAACTGTTAACTGTTTCTGTACTTAGTTTATTTCTTCCTTTGATTTTTATTAAATAATTTTTGAAAACACCCTCTCGCAATCAATCGAAGAGAGAGGTAAGCTTAGAGCTTTTAATATAAAACCAACAACATTTTTAAATGGTTTTTATTTATTTATTTATTTTTTTTATAGTAATTAATTGGAAACAATTAAAATAACTGTATTTTATATAATCGTTTTTATTCATCCGTCCGCATACACATCCGTCCTACACATTATAGAATTACCATATGCCCCCAACCGCGTCCGTACGTCTGGCAACACTGATGCGCACAGAGTTTTACTACAGAGTTTTCACCGTGGAAATTTCCAGTCGCCTATTTTTTTTTCTCATTCTGGTGTTGACAAAATCAATTTAAAAAATTTAATAATTGACATCCTTAAAAATTTATTTGAAGTAGGATTGTGTCCAAAAGTTGTTTGCGATCAAGGCACAAATAATCAAAGTACTTTAAAATCATTAAATATTTCATAAGATAGCCCATATTTTTATGTTAATAATAATAAAATATTTTCTATATTTGACGTTCCACATTTAATTAAAAGTGTAAGAAATAATTTAATTGAAGCCTGTTTTATTAAAGGTGATAATATAATCTCATTTGATGACATAAAAAAAACTTATGATCTAGACATAAAAAATCATAAAAGTAGGTCTCTCATTAAAATAACAGATGCTTATATTTATCCAAATTCTTTTCAAAAAATGCGTGTTAAATTAGCTACACAATTACTAAGCAATTCAATGTCAGCAACAATCCGAACTTGCATACAAACAGGACAACTTCTAAGTAGCACTGCTTCAAACACAGCAGATTTTATTGAGTTAATTTATTTAGTTAGTTAATTTATTTGATTGTTTAAATAGCCGGTCTTTATATAGCCATAATCCATATCTCTATGCATTAACTGATTCAGGTACTATAAAACATTTTTTATTAGAAGCTTCGCAATACTTCACAGATCTACATAAATTAAAAAAAGGAAAATTTACACAACCACTCTGTTTTAAAGGTTTTAAGCAGACCGTTAATGGTGTATTGCAATTTTTTTTGAAGAAAAATCTAATGATATAGTATTTTTAATGACCAACCGTTTGAATCAGGATGTATTAGAAAATCTTTTTAGTATTTTTCGACAAAAGGGTGGTTATAACAAAAATCCAACAGCCAGAACGATTAGGACTTCGATAAGAAGTAATTGTATTTTTTCTTTATGCACATCTACTAGAACAAATTGTGAGGCAACCTTAGAAGATAACAATCCTATAGTAATTGACCCAATAAGACCTCAATATCAAGTAAATTCAAATGATTCATCATTAAATTCTGATTCTGACACAGAGTGTACTTCTAATTTATCCCTTTTTTCTTCTATATCATCTGATGAGGATTCTATTAAAAATGTAAATATTGATAATGATGTTACCTTAGAGGACTGTTCTGTTGCATACTTTGCTGGATATTTGGGTTATAAATGTATAAAAAAATTTAATTGTGACTTTTGTCAACAAGAACTGTTTACAAATAAAAATGTATGTGATAAAAAACAATTTCTTCTTCTGAATAAAAACTACACTACAATAAATGATGCAAGTGGGCTTAAAGCGCCATCAAATAATTTTAATAATGTTATAAATAAAATTTTAAATGTTTTTGAAAATAATTATAAAAACTATTTTCATAAAAAGAAAATTAAACAACAATTAACTGAACTTGTAAAAAATAATAATACAATTAAAAAATGGCTAAACGAATCAATGACAAACTGTTTAGAGCATAAGTTGTATATAATTGAACACCTTTTAATATGCAAAATATTTAATAAAACAAAAATGTTTTCATCCACATCAAAATTAGCAATATTTTCAAAACTAAAAATATTAAATCATACTTAAATAATAACAATTTTATATTTATGTATTCATTATTTCTTTGTTCTGACATTGTACCTATGAGTTAACATAATCTGTTTTTCAATCGATCCATATATTTGCTGATACACTGAGTATAGAACTTGCAGAGCCTGCTGATCATGGTGTTACCTGTGCCTGAGAAGTCGAACATTTTCTTTCTTTTACAAGTTTACCTGTATTGTTTTATTTTTGTAGGTTGCTAACCTTTTGCAACCATATCTTTGTGTTTGTACTGTTGTTACTATAAAATTGTGATATGCAAATATGTAAATAAATAGTTATATGTCATAACTGACAATTAAGTTTACCGTATTATTATTGTATTTTATTATATTACGAAATATTCATCAATACCTACAAATATAATGAAAAAAGTATGAAATTATGTCTACTCACATGCATAGTTTTTTGCATAACAGGTCAAAATAATTGAAAAGGTATCTGGTGCCTGGTATTTAATTTTCACTACTCAAATTATTGAAGTGTAGAATGTTTTCTGAAAATTATTGTAGGCATTAATAATTAACATTAATAATTCGAAACTGGACTGAGATGGTAATTTAGGGAGGTCATTTTTCGAAAATCTCCATAGTTTATCCAGAAATGAGGAAAACCTTTTCAAAAACTGAGTAATTTCGGTAAATTCTGTAAAATTCCGCCGTAAACGGATTTAATCATATTTAATTATCAATTTAATCATATCATTTAAAATAGTAAGTCATTAGGTATGAATGCTAGGAATTAAATATTAATATATGTATAAATAACTCTGACCGCAAAGGAGCAATGCAATACTGAGTTATGAGCACCCGTGGCCCGCCCCGCCCAGTGCGGCAGCGCTTGACGCTCGTTCTGTGTTTATCTATACAGATTGTAAAATAATTATTTTTTCTATTATACAACGCATTCTATCGGCAGCTAGAACAAACATAATTTTAGTAGCCTAATATCTCTATACCATGGACTATCTATCTATTCTATAATCAATGGTAATACCTATAATTAACATAACGGAAGAAATCTAAAGCGCGTTACACACTACCTGATTTGTTCGGGCCGACAGGATACCTGACCAAATCAGATGTTGCGTACACACAGTACGACCACCACACGATTTAGTCAGTCTTAACACCGTTATTAAACTGGAAGTAGGTACTAGGTACACACACGTGTTATCACGTTAACCTCAATAAACCAACTAAAATCCGCCCGACAGTGCTACATACTATATGATTTGGTCGGTCGGTCGGGCGATCAGATGGTATGGCCACCTGACAACAGTGGCGTACCTGTGGGGGGGCAACAGGGGCATTTGCCCCCCCAAGAAGTTTTTTGATGCCATAATGCAAATTCATTGTCCAGCTTAAATAATGTAAATAATTAATATTTTCACTGATTATAATCGTGTTTGATATCACTATCAATGTAATATAAAATGTCAATATTCGATCAAATTAGGATTAGGAGTTATGGTCACATATAGTCACTATTTTATAATGTGATTATCACTTATCATTGATATCAAGTGATCAACATGAGGACGTTATCATTACTTATTTTATAACCATAAAAAATTGTGAAAATTAATTTATGCCCCCCCCCCAAAAATGTTACACAGGTACGCCACTGTCTGACAAGACCCGACAGGATTAAAGTCAGACGACACGTCTACACACGACCTGATATGACGTCTGATCTGACCAAATTATCCTGTCGGCCTGATCAAATCAGGTAGTGTGTACCGCGCTTAAAATTCTAGGGTAATGAATTATAATTTATTTTGGTACTTATTAATTATTATATTACTTAGAATAACTGAACCGATTTACGATAGCCAGTTGATTATATACAAATCATGTTTTTCTTCTATGAATTACAAAAATAAATCTCGTGTTTACCGTGTAATGCTTATATATAAATTATATGATAACAATCTGCAATAAAAATTGAGTGCTTAAACTATTTAAAGACTTAAATTATATTATTAATAATTTTTAATCAGTAATTGTTAGTTGATACTTTAATACTAGTATAATTCCCATTTTGTATTTACACTTCTACTCGGCCTATACTCAATACCTGGTTTGTATTAAAATTTTTACTCGGCCAATACTCGATACCCGGTTAGTACTATAAATTTTACTCGGCCAATACTCGATACCCGGTTAGTATAAACAATTTTACTCGGCCAGTACTCTGTACCCGGCTTAGTACCAGATTTTTTACTCAGAACATCTCTATTCGATACCAGTATTTTTTTATCGATATGAGTAAAGTATCAAAACCATGGTATAGATACAAAATGTACTTGTATCGAAAGAAAAGTATCGATACTTTATTGATATCAGTAGTATTGCAACGTCCCTACGTTCAACGCGTCCAGTCATCGCACTGCGATTGAGATGTTCTTTGTGTTATTCTCGACCAAGAACAAAGATCTAAGACCGGTGGTTTTTGTAGGTACCAGTGTTACCGTGAATGACGCGAATCCCGGAAACGTGCGGACGGCGCTGTGGAAACTATACTTCAACGAAACCTATCATCCGTTCTTGCTGAAGCTTTATATGCCGTTGCACTGGTTGCTGTCCAAATCACCTGTTGAAGGCGCACAGACTCCGTTGCATCTAGTCCTGTCACCGGATCTTCGAGGCGTCACGGGCAAATACTTCTCGTAAGCGTCCGTACACGATAGTAATATTAATAATAAACACGTACGTTCGTGTTAATCTATATGTGTTGGTTCGGAACATTCGCACTGTTGTTTTTTGTGCGGCCGAGTCGACGGTTTTCGAAAAAATTTGAACATTTAACGATGGTCTGTTTAGAATAATACATATACTATAATAAATACAAATGCTAAAAATCCAAGAAGCAGTGGTGGAGCGTAGTTTATTTTTCAATGAAGCTGTTACTTGTGTCGAGTATCCCCATTCCAAGTCACAAGCCACGAGTAACAATTTATCTGTATTTTTGGATAAATTAATTTAAAAATTATTCGGTTCAAACCAAATAATGTACAGTAATATTTGATGTCACATATGTAAATCATGTATTAAAATTTTCTGTCACGCAATACCATCTACCCCCCACCCCGTTCTAGTCATGAAGCTGCTGCTTCAATGAAACCCCATCGCACCGCCACTGCCTAGAAGTAGGTAACAAAACATTCGTGTAACACGCGCGGATTCCTATCATTATGAACGTACACCAACGCGTACCGTGATTGTATTCGCAGGGATTGCGTGGAACGGGACCCTTCACCGCTGTGCGTCAACTCGAAGATCGCGGAAGGCCTGTGGATCCAGAGCTTGGCGTGGGTGAACCATCGGCTGCAGAGATGAGCAGGAGGGTGCCGGTCCATGAGGTGATATACGATCGGCCGGTAGCGGCGGCTGTGCCCACCGGCGTGTACAGGCCTATGACCGGGGACGAGTGCGTACTGACGCTGTCGGACGTGCGGCTGCAGGACGTGCAGCCGCCGGCCGACTACTGGCATTCCTGTACGCTGGACGGCGGCGGCGTGCCGTATGAACGGCGGCCGGTGATCGGCGAAGCGGATTGCATGGTGGACAGGGGGCTGGAGGCGGTGTTGCGCGGCATGACGGTGGGTGAGCTTCGAGAGTTCTGCTTGGGCGACGGCCGTGGTGGCCGTGTCTCGGGCCGTGTCCAGCTGTCGGCCGTGGTGAAGGGCCGCGGCGCCTGCGTGGGTGAGGCCAACGCCAAAGACGACGACCAGCGGAAGGTGGACAACGCGTTGCGGTACAAGGACACCGGCAACCGGTTGTACGGGCAGTCCCGTTATGTGGACGCGTTCCACCGGTACAGGGCGGCCCTGCAGAACGTGCTGTTCATGCGGACAGTGAACACGCCATCTTGGAACTCGCTGTACTGCACCGTGGTCAATAATATGGCCGCGTGCCAGCTGCGGTTGGACAACCAGGAGCACGTGCATCGGCTGTGCACCAAGGTGCTGACCGTTCAACCGGATAACCTCAAGGCGCTGGTGCGCCGGTGCCACGCGGCCGTCGAGCTCAAGCTGTACAAGAGTGCGGCGGACGACGCGCGGCAAGTGCTGACGCGCGAGCCTCACAACTCGGAAGCCAAGCGTTACCTGGACGAGGCCGAGCGCGGCATTCAGGTGCAGGAAGCCAGTTATCGGGATATGGTCAGGAAGATGTTCGCTTGATCCGCCGCGTCAGCAGCTACGGGGCCGCACTCGTTCCAGTGCTGCCCATACGCGCCACCGCGTAACGTCTGTTTCTCCGTCTTGTAATGATAATAAATTAAACGTTTTTATCCTACGAGTGCGTTCTGTTTTTTGATTTGTGTATGAATCGTATCGGTAGCGTCTCTAGATAGACCCTTTTATAAGGAGGGCGTGAAATGTGTATATGTATTTACATATTTCAATTTTCCTAGTAAGATACAAACAACATTTTACCTTAAAACTACTGGTCGGTTAAAAAATAGCAGCTGTTGTACGGAATAACAACGATTGTTCTGCCTTGTGATTAATTACGGTTTATTCAGGTGTACCTGGTATTATTATGTATCTTACTTATTCAGGCTCAAGTATAAGAACACTACTGGATTTGTCTATGTTGACAGCCCGCAGATATTAGAATATGTCTCAACATCAAGATTTTTTTTTGTATGTACGGCTAAAAAAAAAAGGTTTTTAATCTGTCATGAACTAAGGTCAGTACTATTGATTCTGAGATCACACAATAAACTTAGCAAATAATCTTTTTTTCATTTATAGCTTTTATTCAGAACATACCCACATAAAGCTGTTTTACTATGGATTTGTTTTTATTTATATTATTCAAATTAAACCAAAAGTACATGTTGCTCTGTTTTCTAATTTATTTTGTTTACATCGTGAAACAGTTTTATTTTATACAATGATCCAAAATTATTTGGCGGGGGAATAGTTCGATTACAATGTAAATAAATGTTACACATGTTTATCTTCAAATAAACTAGGTCTAAAGTTGCATCATGTTAATAATTCATCGGCAATCTGATTAAGTGATGGAAATTATTCAGTCTACTCGTAAGTCTATGAAGGCATATAAAAGTTAAGATTTGTGACTATTAGAAGCAGGGATGACCTTTAAATAACAACTGTTTGTATTTTAAATGTTAAATGGATGTATAAAAAGTGTGCAAAATATTATATAATGTAATTAAATATGTCTTAATAATTTGATTAGTTTATCTGCTTTCTTACTGTTTGGTCTTTATAATTGGTTGAAAAAAATTCCATTATTGTATGAGTGCAATTTCAACATGTTCACAAAGAAGTATTCATAGAATTAATGAAGTACAAAATAGGTTTAATTAAAAATATAGAACATATATTTAATCAAATAATTACAAATATAACAACCTAACATACAATTCACCCGAACATTAGCAATCACGGTTTACACAAAATGTAAGTATTAAATACGTGATATTTGTAAAACATACTTTCATATTTTAACAAAGTAACGTTTTTTATATATTTATATGAGCACGAATAATTAGATTTTGATTGCTCAATTATTTTATATAACAAAACCCTATTCGTTTGAAAACATAAAAATGAACATTATAAAAATAAATAATATAACCCTTACATTTTCATTAATATTAATACACTATAAAATTAATCCAGAAAAAATAACAGTCCCGTAATTAACTATATATTCATGGCACTTAAATTAGTAATATTTTATATACCTACATACATTTTTAAACATGTACCTACAACACAGTTTTTTAAGTTAATATTTAATTGGGGTAATATTAATAAGTTTATACATCTTTTTTACCAAAAAACCATTTCATTGAATGCTTTAATTTATAACAATTATAAAATCTAGAGTTTTAAATGGGAGGAATTATGTAAAATTAGTAATAAAATAATTTAAACGTTAAATATTATTACTGCAAATACATTATTGGTGTTTAAGGCATGTAAGCCATTTGTTAAGAATCAAAAGTAGTGAATCAAAACAAAAGAAATTAGAAAACTACTTAACTTTGTTTTTAGTTCCTGCAATTTGAGCCATTTCAAAGTTTCCAAAAAAAAAATCCAAAATTTAAAAAAGATAGCTGGAAGACTATAAAAATGGGAATTCTTATTGAAACAAATTAATATAACCTATTATTTAATAAAAATGATTGCTTATTTGAAAATGCAAAAACGCCAACGGTTTTCATACAATAAATAAAATTGGGAAGGGAGTTACTTAATTAAAATTATTACTACTTTCTATACAGAAATTTTAAAGTTAAAAATGTTTAGAACAAAAATTTGTATTTAATCGGTTTGTTTAGATTTAAATTATTAATGAGACAACAATAATATATATTATATAATATGAATTTAACACAATAAATAGTATTAACACATATTAATATTTAAAAATTATGATAATCATAATACATTTCACATACAAGTAGACATAACATAATATATAAAAAATACAATCACAGTAAGTTAACATATGTGTGCCATTTGGGCAAATTACGAAGACGACTTAACAATGGCGTCTTGAAGCAACATTATATCATGACTTTTTAAACCTGCCGTTCATCTCAACATGAGAATTCATTCTTTGCATAGGCCTCTTGCCAAATGGTGATTGTACATTAGACATGGTTGAAGTTGAGTTATTTACAGCCATATTTATTGCTTTATTAGTGGCTTGCTCTATGCCTTTTTGAAGGAAAATTTCATAGCATGGTTTCATGAACTAAAAAAAAAGGTACACATTAATATCAGAAATAAATACTAAAAAAGTAGGTCAAGATACTAACATTGTCCCACAAAATATTAGCTGCTTCATCAATAGTTTCACTTATTTCTCTGTGTTCTCCGCTATACCTGTTAAAACATACAAAGTTAAAATTATTTTCAAATAATAAAAGATTAAGTAGACAATATTATTTAAGATTCTTGAAACTTACTAATATGTTCAATATTTTTAAAATAAATATTGATGTAACATAGAAATATTATTATATATTACTTGCCTTATATAAGCCCATAGAACGAGAATGAGAAGAGTAATGCCCATAATTAAATTAATACCACTGGCTACGGAATTTACACCAAAGAAGTTTAGTGTTCCAGATATGAAATAACATGCAACTGCAATAGCAAAGAATACAGCTGGTGTACGAGCAGATTTAAATATATTTTTGCTTTCATTATGTGCTTTAAATTGTAAGTATTCTTCATCGATATCCTGAAAAATGTACACATAAAAATATTTAAAATGTTTCTAAATAAAATTGTATAAAAGTATATATAAATATATATAATATAATCTTACAGCTTCTAATTTTAGTTTATAGGATTCTGAAAATTCATCACCGCCCATTTTTCTTTTAATAATAAATTGTTCCATTGCCTTATCTTTGCTTAACAAATGCTCCTCATCTAAAGAATTGGTGTTCATGTATGGTTTGTTACCACCACAAGCAGCTTCCATCATTTGATGGTACACTTCTCTAGCTGATGCTACAGCTGACAAGTTATTTGCTTCTGCAGTTGCCTAAAATCATATGTTAATATGAAATAATTAAAATATATGTTTTCGCTAAGATAAATTTATCAGAAATTATGGAAAAAGTATTTATAATTTGTGTTAATTAAGCATACTACCTTAGATAAAAAATATGTTGATCTATAGCAATTGTTTTCACTTGATAGCAATTAATAGAAAATTAACACAATATTCATTATAGAATAGTCATGAATAAAAACATATTAAATATGTATGATGGTTTTTAAAAGTTAAAAGAATGATGATGGATTTTTTTGTACATTTTATTACTTAATAGTTTGTAATGATCTAAGACTTACAACAAGCATAGACTTTGGTTCAGGTAATTCATCTCCCGTAAATAAATTAATATATGATTTGAAGTACTGGACTAACTCTTTAGCTTTTACTTTTTGTCCACTAATCTCTTTCAATATTAAATTATTGGGTCTTAATAACATTGGTATCAATGTTAAGAGATTCTGCTTAAACTCGGTTTCAATATCTATGGCATAATAAAAAATTATCACAGTTGAATAAACTTTTTAACTTATTTATTACCTGAAAGCCTGCCATCAAATTTTGGATTAGTAGCAACCTTCAAGCCAGGATGAGGCATTAAATAGCAACTGATCTCAGAAAAACATGATTTTATGTGTTTTCTTAGAGACTGAAGTTCTGGGTGCTGTTTGTCAGATATTTGCAGTCTTCTGTCCAATATCTGTTGGCCACCTTCTGCACCATAATCAGCTTCATAAGGAAAACTCCAATCTCTAACCAAGAACTGTAATTTCTGAAATGGTTTTTTACCAGTGTCTTCAAGCGCTAGACGTCCATATTCAGTAAATAGCTAAAGAAATAATAATATAATATTTTTGTTCAACAGTTCTGAAATAAAAAAAAATATAAAAATTACCTGTAAATGTTGCAAATCATCTTCTTGTATATTTTGTGATAGGTTGTAAATTTGTATTGAGCTAAGCATAGTACTTAATGCAAAAACTGTAGCACAATCTTTGACTGTACTCTCACTATCAAATGTACCTTGAGTATCTAAGAGTATAATAGCTACTTTTTCTCCATTTTCTAAAGTGGCTTTAAATACTTCTGACCACATCAATATACCTGTAGTATCTCTTTCAGATCCACCACGCCATGAAAATCCATCTAATGGTTTATCATCTGAACCGATCCAAAGAGTGTCTTCTTTGATTAGATTTAAATGATACTGAAATTACATTAATTATTAAATACTATAAGGCTCATCGTTAAATTATTTATTATTTACAGTTGCCTTCATGTATCTGAGGAAGAAATCTAGTAAAAATGATTTGCCTTTGCGGAAGGCCCCAGCAACAGAAACAACAACAACATTTCTGTCTTTAATTTCATCCTTAAGGAGTATTTCTTCAAGGGCTTCTTCATCCAAAATAAACTGATGGCTCTCTTCTGCCAAGACAATAGGTATTGGTTTACCATGGCTAATAGTATTTTGAATACCTTCCATTATACCTGTGATATATAAAATACACAAAGGTTATGGAAAACAATTTTATAAGAAAATTATGACTTACGATGTAATTCAATTTATTATAACAGTACTGTAATTAGGAGGGGAATAAAAAAGCTCGACTTTTTAAATTCAATAATCATGTAAATTAATCAATTATTTTTATTAATTCTACTAAATTTCTGTTTAACCTACTAACATAAGAATACATTTTAATTACATATTTATAAAATGTACCTATAATTTATACTAAATATCTACTGTGTTCAATTAATTTTAAAGTATTAAAAAATAATCTTTTAATATATTTAAGAATAGCATATTATATAACAGGGATGGACAACGTGAATAGGTATGCAAACCACATAGATAAATACAATAAAAACTAGAGCCAAAATGTTACGATACATTTTATATAATTTAATAATTTTTTATACATTTACACCTAAAAAATTAAAATTCATAATACTAATAAAATAAGAAGTACATTTTAATCTTTTAAATAAAATACGAGATGCATCTAACAATGACAAGCGCACATGCAACTCGAGAGTCGCAAGTTGATCACCCTTGTTATGTAATTTAAGAAAAAGGAAATAGGTAACTGCTAACTATTGTATTTTTTAAAAAGACTTTCAAATATTTTCATAAATAATAATCAGGAAAAGTATAAAAATTTTTTTTTCATAGATGCTTAGGTATTTAAATAAAGTTCAAGATTGGAGTCTCAAAAAAAAAGAAGACAACTCTTGAACATTTGTCAACCATAATGAGTTGGAATTTAGAGTTTACTTTTTGAGTGACATGAAGAATGTTTTAAGCCCTTTTTTTTATATAATTTATGTGTTAAATACATCAAATATTTGTTCATAGAACTTTAACATTATGCATGAAAAGCATCTAAATAATCTGAAATTAAAATGTTTTTTTTTTTCCAAAAACCATTTAGAATTTTAATTAATAAATTTTTTTAATTTTTATTTAAGATTTAAAGATACCTTTACTATTACTAATAATGTAATTAATGTATTTATAAAAATTAAATGTTTTCAATGATATATTATTACAAACATTTGATATTTTTTTTTAGATTTTATTGGAAAAAGTGCATATTAAAATACTCATTAATGTATGCATTCTATAACAAAGGTCAATAAAATAAAAAATAATTTACTTCTGCAAATATGTAGATAATAGTTGCAAACAGGAATCACTTTTAACAAGACTTATCATTATATAAATATTAAAGAAACCCTTATTTTAATTATAATCATAGTACACAATAAAAATTACATAAAATATAACTTAATTGTTTTGGTAGATACCACCTATGTGTATTAATTACCATGAAATTAATTTTAAAAAGTGTGTAATGCTACCCAACCTATTAGATTGTACTATACTGTATTTTATGCAACCTTCCAACAATACGAGGTCACTAAAGAGGCATGACAAGTTGATTTTCTCTTACTCTGTAATATAATTTAACAAATTTAACTTGTATATAAATTGTCATCTACTTACTGAAAACAAAAACTGTGTGTTAAAACTCTTAATAGTTATATTTATAAAATTATTTTTAATAATTTTATTTATTTAAGAAATTATGAAGTTTATAAGTAACACAAAATAAATAATTTAACTTAATTTAGTTTAAAAATTCAATAAAAGCCAAAACTTCAAAAAATTATTAACTAAAGAAAATAACACTTAAAATTGTGTTGAATATTTAAATGTAGGAGGAAGGCCAACTGACCTGGAAATGATTATTTGCCCAAATCCCAATTGGCCACTAGGCTGATGATATTTTAAGACTTTAGAAATACATGCCAAAGTTTAAATATACATTTAAATACAAATAAACAAGAAAAAAAATATATATATAATATTAAGTTTGTACATCAGTAATAATAAAATTACTTTAATTAGGTATTTTTTGAAGAATAATAATTTAACAGTTATTACATTATTACATACTTTTTCATTAACTTATATAAATACAATTTTAAAATGATTTAATCATTATAATATGAGGTTAAAGTATAGATATCAGGTTGAATTCCAATTTAAAATTTTTATAAGTATGCAATAATTGAATCTATAGTATTAACATTTAAATTAAATAATCATGATTTATAACTTATCGTTATAATAAAAAAATGGAAGTTTATTTAAGTATTTATTGAAATTAGTTTTTAATATTCTAGATTATAAATATAAGGTACTTAGTTAAAATAACTGAGTACCTAAATATACATAGATGACAATTATGTTACTTAGTACAAAAAAAGAATTCATATATACAATAGTACAATTGAGTAATGAGAAAAATGTTCAAAAATTAAAAAACTTCATAGATTCACCACACAATACATAAATTTATATTATTTTTGATTTGTATTATTGAAATTCTATTATTACCTAGGTATACGATTTTATCAGTGTATTATATAAACTTTAATCATATACTTCTAATTTTTTTTTTACATTAGTATAGTTAAAATGTAAATATTTTTCCATTATCTTTACTATTACCCTGCCAAGAATACTTCTTATTATTAATCAACTCTAGTAGACATTATGGTAAAGTACTATCAGTTAAAAATTGAAAAACTACAGCAATGGACTTTTGGCTACTTCAGTTTGCTTGCTTCAAAAATGTAATTAAAAATATTCCTTGATATCTTATTAAAAACCATATTGGGTAGGTAATATTGACAAGTAAAATAATTAAACATTATGGTAAAATGTACAATGAAAACAAAGATGCTAATTTAATCAAGTGGTAGTTGAGTTAATAGAACTGAGTACAATTAAACTAATAGTTATACAGTACCACCATAAAATATTAACAATATTACTCAAATATATTTTAAAAGTCATCAAGTTATTAAATTTAAGTTAAAGAATGTTTATAAAATATTATTAATATACTAGGTCGTATTTAATTTAATAGTTTTAAATAGATATTTCTAATGATTTTTAATTAATAAATTATATAGCTAGTTATATAAATGATTATAATTTAAGTTTTACCTTGTGATTTAAATTTTATAAATAATTTTTAAATCAAAATGCAAAATTATAATACATAATTTTATCATTAATGAGCAAATAAGTATTTATATTCTATGTATTTAAAAAGTTGAAAATTAATAAATTAACATTTGAAACATAAGTATACCAAAAGTTAGAACATGACCTTATGTGTAATTTGCACATAATGAATACATTAAGTACTCATATACATAATAACAATATTAGTTTGATGAAAATGTGGTTGAAGTGATAATTTCAATAATTATTGTTAAACACATTTAGTGTGAATCCTACAAAATATTATTTTGTGTAACATACACTTAACAAAAGAGAAGATTAAGTATTTATACACGGATCTGTTGCAAGTAGGGCAATGGAAGTTAGTTCATGCAATGTTATACAACTGTTTAGTAACAATTAGATGGATATAAATCGTACAGCAACAGTATACAATAATAGGGGGATATATTAACAGAGAGTTCAATCAAAGTGGATACAAAAATTGGAAAAACCCTAAAGACATTAGCGAAATCAAGGATTATTATTCCATGTATTGAGTCATTAGAGACATTAGTGTCTGTTAAAACAGGGCCTCGAGGGCAACACTACATAAACAGTATTACTGACTTGACGACTAAGAAAAAAAGAACCATTATGCCAGCTCTCCCCTCCCACACACTGGAAAACGGACGGCGGTAGCTTTCCAGACCACTGGTCATTTTTATCATGGGTTTCGTTTACCTCTATCTTTATGTTTTTCCGTTTAAACGCGGTATTTTCTCCGGAAGTCTTCAACCAAACGGCTACAGAACTGCTACAGAGTTTGGCGCAAACAAACGCGCACGCGCGCGGCAATGTAACTGTGGAATGTATATCGTAGCGCGTTTGCGGCTTCAAGTTCCGCGATTGTTAAAATGATTCGTCCGTCGAATGGCTCGGGCAAGTCTTATCGAAAATCACACGTAAACACGGACGGGTGCACAAGCGAACACGACACACAAGTCACCGTAATCACATTACGGTCGGACACCCACTTGTTTCGTCGTCGTAGTCCGCGAACGAGAGAAACGCACGGTGAGAACGAAAAAAATAAACAAATAAAACAAAACGTCTATCATTAAAAAAACTTGTTTATCGCGTCGACGGCGGTGTGCAACATTGATGCGCATGCGCACTGGACGGACGCACGCACGCCGCCGCGACCGCAAATATCGACGTCACCGACGACCGCGATAGCGGGCGCGATCTCGGAGACAAGAGGTTACGTCCCGGTGGCGTTCAGTTACCGTGTTTTCGTTCGTTACACAGGCCCCGAAGAGTTTTACCGTTTTTACCGGATTCATTAATCCGGAATATGCGGTTTCCAAAGAGTGAAAAAGAAAAAAAAAATGTTTGCAAACGTTTCCAAAAACTCATGGTTCAAGAGTAACCGATATTTAATGAGTACGAACGATTTCGGAATCGCATCAAGTGTATACACGCATCGAATTGTAATTTAAGTGTCCCGGATTCGCATCGTTACTTCATCATGGTCATATGGAACAGAGCGGTGAACACCGTGTTAGGTGATCGAAACAAAACCCGTGGTAAATTAAACTAAACTGTTTATAACAACAATTGTCTTACTGATCAATCCGATTACATTTCAAAATGCCATTGTTTTACTTTTTAGCGAGTTTTGATTCCACGATTATTATTTGGATCGATAAATGGAGAAAAAAAAGACTAGGTATGGCGGATAAGTGAATTTCAAATTTGAGTTGAACTATGGGTAATATCATCATATACTTGTATGCGAGGAAAAATATTTCAATTGTCTTACATGTATATCAGGATTTCGCCTCGGTCCACGACTATTCGCTTCACAAATCAAACAATTTTTCACGACTTCTTAACAATTAAGATTCGTTAAAATAATATTATTGTTGCTATGAAACTATAATGTGCGTGCTCGGATTCGTTTTTCGCTTAGTGAATCATGAAATGTATTTAACGTTGTACAATATATTACTCGATCCGTTCCTTTAGTATGATGTAAAAATTACATTAGATACTTACGGTTTGCGGAGGGAAATTTTAAGGTGTAATATGGTCAGTATATGGACGATGTGATTATTATTATAATTTAATAACTAATATAATATAAATAATATAATAATTTATAACTGCAGTCGGTCGACTTCGACACGGTGGTGTCAACGGAGTGAGAACCAACGAGAAATAAACCGTTTATAATATTGAAAATAATTGAAAACACACAGCACTATATTATCGCTATTATCATTGATTAAATATATGTATATACGTATACTTGATCAATGCTATTATCAATCGAATTAAAATCAACGTTGGCGGCGGCGGCCTCTGACAACGACTGCGAATTGTGACACGTGGAGGCCCGATGAAATATTAATCTGGTAACGGGAATCCGAACTTAACTTGATGGGCGCGCGCGAAGCAGTGTGGTAGGTGCACAACACGCTTAAATATGGGACGTCAATTACGTGATGTGATATTACTATTACGGTCACGATTCCTGTAGAACGTATAAATAAAACATCGAGTATATTTCAGTATTCTCGTGCAGAAACAGCGGCGTTTGCGACAATTGCGTTGTGTTCAAATAAAAATAAATCAGCACAAGACCTGAAAATTAAAATTAACCGTTTCACGTATTTTTACATGTGTACATAAATATTTATTGATGTTATTCTGAACGTTCAACGCTCTGTTTACCCGATGATCATTGGAACAAAAAGGCGCTATTAAAACTGATCATAAAGGTGTGTTCGATTCGATGCAGGTTTGCAACACTTTTCTCATTTGCGCGGCGCCACTTCCTTTATCCTGTAATGCCACTCCTTAATCCAGTCGTTCCCAACTGGGGTACCGTGAAATTAAATTGAGGGTGCTGTAAAAATTATTTGAAATATATATTTTAGGAAAAAACGTTTTCATGAAAAATAAAACCCTTTGAGAAATAGCACAGACTATAATGTAAAACCTATTGAATTTTAAATAATTTTTAGTAATACTGCGATCAATCTATTTTCATTTTCATACCAGTTTGATTGATATCGCTTCGATAGCTTCGAAATTACAAAATATAAGTATATAATATATTAATATTGAGTATAGAATATAAATATAGCGTGCCTCCGGATTTTTATAAAATAACTAAGGATGCCGTGAGATTTAGGTTAGAAACTTCTTCCTTAATCTGTTATGTTCTGATTATTCGTACATTGTATTTTGTCGAGGGATACATATTAGGCGGAACACGCCCTGGAAGTAATTTATTATACATTAATAACGCAACAGTGTTTCGATCGTGCAAAAGCCATCAGTAATCGAATAAAGTGTTATGTTGTACATTGACACGTGGTAACTCGTAGAAATGTCACATATATCGACCTTTTGTTAATAATATTGATATAAAAAATCAAATGTTATTCCGAGCAGACCCGAGCTAAGAGTAAAGTAGGTACCTGAATAGATACGTTAAAAAGTCGGTCTGGAAATGCGTTTAACTTTATGCGTGATTGCGGAATTTTTGATAGACTCGCACTCACCGATATTTTGATAACTGTATTTAAAACACTCATGTTTTTTGTCTTAGAAAAATAAATAAGTATTGCTTTATTTGTTCGTAGCTGCGACTATAGCTCTCAGTACCGCACAATACGCCTGTAACGGTCCGGCAGATGTCGTTTGTGTAATAGTCACTGGGGAAGAGCTTGCTAAAGCGTTCGCGTTACACCGGTGATAATTTTGTGCTGGACTAAGCGCGGGTGAAATGGCCTCGGATACAGCTCGTAGATTTTTTTAATGACGTAAAACAATTAATTATGAAAATAACTTTTAATGACGATAAATCAAAAACGTTTTATTATCAATGGAATTGATTCAACGAATCATTATTATACAGAATGTATTCGAGTAAATTATAAAATTGTTCAATTGTTCATTGGTCGTTCATTTATTTTTAACTCATTAGTATTATAAATTATTATAATTTCGTTTTAACATGTTGTAATGAAGAAATAGATAAGTTTTATTTCAATCAATGTTAGATTCTAAGTAAAACGAGTTATATATTGGTTATAGCATAACCAATACATTACTCGTTTCAGCGATTCTCAAACTGGGGGTCGCAAACAATTTTTTTTATGGTCGTCAATATATATAATAATTAGTAAGGTGTTTTTTTGTAAATATCACGAATTATAATTAATAAAAATTTAGGATTGTCAATAAAAAAACCGTTAATAATTTATTAATTATTATATAAATATTATTATTAATATTAATCATATAAATTTATCACTACTTTTCAATATTATTATAATAAAATAGTCGCTAAACATTTTGATGACATAGGACATTATAGGTCACGGTCTCGAAATGATTGAGGACCGCTGGGTATACCATAGAATATATGATATCAGAATGGTTACTTGTAGATGCAAACAAGAATCAGTTGTCATATTTATTCTATGGTACCTAATTATATTAAAAATATTGAACGTACTTCATTGTTTTGATGCATATTGTTTATTGAACCACTTAATATATGAAATATATAGACTGTTGGAGTTCCATAACAATAGTCGAACGATTTTTTAATTTCCTTGTGTTACCTGTGAATAATCTTATCAGTGACAATTTTGATTTCATTTAGTCTGTGGTTATACCATAAAGTGGTTTGTTTTTGTCTGTGTACATGTTTTTGACTTGAAAGATTGTCCCGATCACCAACATATAAAAAGTTAAAGGTAGGAAATTGGTTTTAGTTAGTACTTAGAAGGAAGTAATTTTACGAATTTCCAAACAGTTTAAAAAAATTGGCAGTATATACATTTATGGCATACTAGTTTCCGACAAACTCGAATTTTGTTTTCATTGTAACTCAAAAAATAATAATCGTTAAGATTTGAAATTTTCACTGAATGTTTTTATTATTCTTTATATATGGTATATTATTTTGTTGATTTTTTTTTAGCTATTTTTAGAAAATTGAAATGATCATGTTTTTTTTTCAAAAATATTGATAAAATAATATTAATTTGGCAAACAGTCCTGTAAATTTAGCAGTTCATTCATGTAATCTATTACCAATCAAAGAAAAAAAATTGAATTTAATTTCAAAACAAAAATCATGAACACTTGTACATTACATTTCGACAAAACGATAAAAATCCGTTACATTTTTGTAGTAAAAATTCTTAAAATTCTCAATTTCTATACATTAAAATAGAATACAAGATTTTTCATAAGATTTTCTTTGTAGTAATATATTTATATTGGAAAATCCAAAAATGATTTATAAATATTAAATGAGAAAGTAACATTAAAAGTTCAACCTCTGTTATGACATTTGGTTCTACCATATCAACTATTTTTAGAAATATAGACATTCATCCGATCTTTATCTTGGAATCGTTATTTTGATAGAAATGGCTTTACGTTTAAAAGACCATATCAATAGCATTCACCACTCTTATATCATTTAACCACGGAGTTTCACCCGACCTTGGATTTTCACTTTATTTTGTTTTAAGTAGTCTTCGATAAGTATAATCTGTATCTTGCCCTCATAAGACTAAGTCCAACATACGGTGGATTATTATATATTGTGTTATACTGATAGAACATTTATTTACTCAGGCTAAAGTACTCTGCCATAACAAGTTTTAGGATTTTTACCATAATAGATTTGTTTTTATTCCATCGCTTTCATCCACGTCACGAAAAAATGCATTTCGGGGATATCTATTGCTTACTGCAGTGGTTAAATACAGAACATTTGTGGTAATGACTACATCACAGAAAGAAAATGAAATTATTAATAATAGGAGTGGGTACATTTTTCCGCGGCTCACAGAGTTTCATTCGCTGAACCTTAATATGCATGAGTGAGAAAAATGACCTTGAAGCTGTGGGGTGTGGATAATTTTAGTAGAATTTTCGGGCGAACCAAAGAGGAGATCATGAAAGTGGATTGTAAAAGTTAAGTATCTATATTTTATTAAGATCTGCGGTGAAATATTATATGCTTTATGTATCCATTAAACAAGAAGTAACGATACTTATAACATATAAGATACTTACCTACTGTACTTACTTCTTATATTATATACTTTTCATACTTAGATTTATCGTTGGGAAATAATACTCTGGAACTTTCTAAGCATTATAAAAATACGCAGTGTTTTGATGTCGAGTCGTTGAATTTATCGACATTTTTATTTTACGTGACTCGATTGGTTATCGCGTGTATGGGAATATTGTGTGAACCATGAATAATAGTTTTTATGAGTAATTCGTATTGTGTACAACGTTAATCGATCAGAGTCAAACAGGGGGGGGGGGGCAAATAGGACGTAATGAGGATAACTAGACTCAAAAATGTCAATATCGTTCAATACACAAACTAAAATTTATCTTTTCAAATATTTTCTTACTTAAACGCGTTAATGGTTAAATTTTGTTTTAAATAATGTTTATTATTTACAACGTCATAATGCTAATGACAATGCCTCCTAATTTATATTTAGTTAAAAATAAATTTTTGTCTTTAAATTATTAATATTTTCTTGGTGTTTGTTTTTAAAAATATAGTTTGTTTATAAACATTTAAAATATGCCTATACATAGAATATAGTATAATTCATTGATATAAGTAATAATTACTTATATCAATGAATTATAAAATTATATTATTACAATTATTGTAAAATGTTATATAACGTTATATAACATTTTTTTTTTTTTTTTTTTGATTTCTCGAAAAGTGTGAACATTTAATAACGAATTTACGTAAAAAATATATGTTATTATTGTGCTTTTTATGTTTAAGATGTATCTAATAAACTTATATAAATCCATAGAACTCTTTAATCAATATATTAACTTTTTATTTATAATTTTAAGGTTATTCAAATGTTATTTTTTTTTTTGTTTCAAAAATGTAACTGTTTACTTATTACAATATATCAATCTATGAGGTCACATTCGATTTAATTCTAGTAATATTTAAAAACCATGTGAATTATGTTTCGTTGAATTACGTCTAAAATGAATGACTCCTATTAAAGCAAAACTGTTAAGAAATATACATAAGTATTAAATATAATAAATTATAAACGGGCTTTTGACTACATACATAGTACTGGATCCACCGTGTTCAAAATTGTTTTTAGAATGCGATAGTTTACTGTTATTTTGCAGTAACTTTTATATTTCCAGTTTTTATTCTATAATATACGTATTATTTTTCCTATGTATATCCTCCCTGAGTTCCACTGACCCTATGTATAAATCCCATAAATATATATAGACCACACTTTTTACAAATAACTCGTTGTCCAGTACAAATTATTGATTTGGCTTATTGTTTTTTATTAAAATTATAATAATCACATGTAAAATATAGGATAGTATCTAAGATAATATAATAATATAATAATATAACAATATAATATGATACATTTTATTAACTGATGTTATTATTGGAGATCGTATGCAGGGCCGGCCCTTGGGTAGGTCAACTGGGACATTTGTCCTAGGCCCCGCGCGAATTTTAGGGCCCCACGCTTAGGTCATGAGAGCTAGGTATATATATATAGTTTAATTAAAAAAATATATATCATAGAATTAAAGTTTTATGTTTTGTAGTATTTATTTGTGATGGGCAACGATATCAATAATTCGATAAAATGTCGATATCGTGACACATTTTCGACACCGATATCATTCTAGTTGTACAATATATTGCAATATCAAATTGAAGAAAATGAATACAGTACACCTACCATACAAGAATATTTTTTAGATTTTGTAACGGTCGATTCTACTACCGGTTTAAATTTGTCAGAAGTTCTGATCACACAAATTAAATTATATAAAATAAACATTGAAAATTGCCGAGGTCAGGCTTATGACAACGGATTGAACATGACAGGAAAATATCAAGGAGTTCAATCCCGAATCTTAAATATAAATCCTCGAGCATTTTTTACTCCTTGCGCTGCCCATAATTTAAATTTAGTCTTGTGTGATGCTGCTAAAAATTCAACTATAGCCATTACATTTTTTGGTATAATTCGACGTGTTTATACATTATTTTCGGCATCAACATATCGATGGAGTATCATTAAAAAACATTGTACAGTATCACGATTAAACAATGGTCAGAAATGAGGTAGGAGAGCCGTATAAATAGCGTAAAAGCTTTACGTTTTCAACTCTCAAATATTTTAAATGCTTTAGAAGAAGTTTCTGAGACAGCTAATGGTTTGATGGCCCGAAGTGAGACTGTTTCACTATCAAATGAAATCGGTAATTATAAATTTATATTGAGTCTTGTGATTTGGTATGATATTTTAACAGAAGTAAATATTGCGAGTAAAAGTTTACAAGATCATAATACGAATATAAATACTTTTGTAAAAATTGTTCAAAGTCTTATACAGTTTTTGCATCAATATAGAGAAAATGGGTTTAATTTTGCGAAAATTGCTGCTAAAAAATTAGCCGAAGATGCCGATATTGCAGTTGCTTTCAAAAATCCAAGAGTAAGAAAAAAGACGAAATTATTCGATTATGAAAATGTCGACGAACCTGTGTTAAATAATGAAGATCGGTTTCGTACAAATTATATTTTCATCGTTCTTGACCATGCAATACAGTCGATTGAGAAACGCTTTAATCAGTTGAAGACTTATTCGGACAATTTTGGATTTTTACATCGCATTGGCAAGTTGAAAATAATGGAAAATGATAATATATTAAAACACTGTAAAGATTTACAAATAATTTTAACAGATAATAATTTAAAAGATATAGATGGATTAGATTTATTTTCCGAACTAATTATTTTTCGATCTTTAGTTGACGAAGATACAAATACGCTCCAGGCACTTAATATTTTAAAAACAACTCACGGATCATTTCCTAATCTAACCATTGCTCTTAGAATAATGCTAACTATTCATGTGACATCAGCTTGTGCAGAAAGAAGTTTTTCAAAGCTAAAATTAATAAAGACTTATTTGCGCAATCGGTTAGGCCAAGGCAAACTTTCTGAACTAGCTTTAATATCAATTGAAGAAGAAATATCGTCCACCATCGACTACAAACATCTCATCGACATCTTCGCTTCGAAAAAGTCTAGAAAGAAAATGTTTAGGTAAGTTTTAATATGATAATTTCTATTTTACTTTATTTTAATTGTTAATGATATTATGATAAAAAGAATTAATCATGTATATTATATATTTACTTTCCACGATAAAACAGTGTAAAGAATATTTGATTTTAATTATTAATTATTATATTCCAATAGAATAAAATACCTAATAATAATTTTCTTGTTTTTTATTATTTTTTTTTTTTTTTTTTTGTTTGTATATGAAGATCGCTGGGTCTCACTGAGAAGTCTCGTATGAAGACAAAAAAAAAAATAAAAAATATATGAACTAGACTGAAATGCATACTAAATATATCTGGGTAAAAAGAAAAATAATAATAATATATATAATGAAAACATGGAAAAAATATATCAAATATATGTACATATTTAAAAAAAAAAAAAAACATTGAAAATTATTTTGTCCGAGGCCCCGCAAAAACTAGGGCCGGCCCTGATCGTATGAGAGATTTGCGCATTTATAAAGACGAGACAATAATGACGTGCGCGGTCGCCGTGGTATAGGTAACCAATTATCATTAGTAAAATATCTTTACGTAAAATTTGGTGTTGCTTTGCGGATGAGTATCAGCTCAACACTGTGTGAAATCGTATATTGCACACATTCTATTACACATCAATACGATAATATCATTGTGGTCGCAGACCCTATAGAAATCCACAACATGTTACGTCCATAATTGTAATAATGTAACCGTTGGGCAACGTAATGTACGGCCATGTTTGAGTATAATTTACAACAGTTAATTATTATATTGTCATAACGATAACGAGCGATAATATTATAATTACAAAAATGAACGCGACCGTATATGAGAAAACAATCATGAATACATAACCTATATGCACACACAATGAATAACATTATTTGCCGTATAATTATTGGATATATATTATAGGTACATGTTGTAACCGTGTACCGTACAGTGATGGCAGCGTGGGGGAGTGGACCTAACCTAATCTGTGTTCACACGGTAATATATGATGAATGATATATATATATCTACACATAAATCTGTGGCTTGGTGTGAGAAGGGCCAAAGTCACATTTCGATTAAATTGAGTTTTTAAACTGGCCTTTTTTTTTGAATTAATAGTTGGCCAATTTTAATATTTAAAATTTTTTTTTTATATTGACATTGGAATGGCCATTTTTACACCAATCCAGATATATATTATCATTGTGTGTAATAATGGATGTCACTAATTCCCCTTAGTATGAGTCATCTATTACAATTTTCTCTAGTTTTATTTATTTTTATCACAAAAACAAAAAAAGAGGGGTTATCGGTTAATTAAGAAATCATGACATAATCTCAGCTTCAAAAAGAAACTGCGATTTGGAAGCGTTTGGGAACCGCCTGGTGTACTCCATCGCGAAACGATTGTATAAATACATTAATTGTGGTGCACGAAGTGAAATGTTTCATGACGATAGAACAGGATATAAAAATAGGAATGAAAGTAATAGAAAGGAGGGAGTTTAGATTTGTTACCGTTGAACCTATAGATTGATGTGAGCGACTCTTTTAGTTATAAATACACAACGTATACATTTACATCACGCAGCCGATAATTAAGCAGTGGACCCGGATGTAGTTTTATTCAAGAGAGGGCGATACAGTAGCGTATTTGAGGGGGAAATCCCCCCCCCCCGAGAATTTTTAGACCAAGACAATTTTCATATAAGTAATGAGTATTTTATTAAGAAACAAAAATTATGATTTATTTTATACTATTACTACATTTGAAAACGTTTCAAATTTTACACTAATTTAAGTAACGCAAAACGCTAAACTTTTAATTTAATTGTCAATAACGGTAAACGGAAAATTTTTTAAACGTTAAATTTGTACAACGTTTAAACGCTTAAATTGAATAACGTTTAAATTATTTATAGCGTTAAACACTAAATTGCTTATAACGTTTATATGTCCCATAATGATAAAATGATAAATAATATATATTATTTTGATTGAAGACCCAGTCCATACTTAGTGAAAAATTAGGTAAAACACAAGCGAAACTTTAAAAGCATAGATAGGTGTTAAAAAAGAACTACACAAAAGACCATTCTAAGTGGATCCGGCATTAGATTAAAAAAAAAAAAACCACAAATATTAAGGATTAACCTGATATAAATATTACCAAAAATTTTACTTATAAATTTTGAGCCTGAATTAAAGAAAAAATTTGAGTCGCCCCCCCCTAGAAGTAAGTCTAAATACGTCCCTGGGGTGATGACTTACATACAATTGCATTGCTATTTTTTAAGAGGACTGTTAGATATTTTTTTAGAAAAAAACCCGAATCAATTAATTTTTTTAGATTTTTTTTGAAAATAACATCGAAGATAACTTACAGGTTTTGATTACTTGTCAATAATTGTAATACTTAAATCTCATACATTCTTATATTCTTATATTGATACGTTCTGTAAATTATAACATTTCATTCAGTAGTTTTATTATTCATTTAAAATTAAATCATTATTTATCACTTTATATAAAGTGATAGGTAAGAATATACGATAAAAGAGAAATACCTTAATATGTATTCAGTGACAAGTCAATATTTTGGGGAGATAAATAATATTATCCTATTTCATCCAAAATCCGAACTGTTAATTATATATTTAGAATGTTTAAAAATGTTTTTTATATAAAGGTTATTGGTCGAAATGTTGAATATTTTTTTTACTAAAATAGAATATGATAAATTCCTTATAAAAGCTATTTTTATTTTAAGTAAATGTATATATATATATATATATATATTCTTATAAGTACCTATTAATTATATACTTTTATGATTTATATGATTTCACAGTAGTTCAGAATGCTTACGAGTTAAATTATTATTAATATTTAGAATGCCATAATTATGCCTTATGTTCAACTTTTAAGTTTTTAAAATTTAAATTGCTAATTATTCATATTTTAATAAATTACGCCGAGATTCTTAAAAACAATCAATTTATACATAAATCTTAATCGCAACTCTAAGTGTGAATAAATATACATTGGAGCATGGAAATTGTTTTTCGAAATGCCTTTAGTAAATAGGTAAACGAAAATTTATTATACTGTCATAAGTACTTCAAAAGTTATTATTTTTTGAATTAAAATAAAAATCATTTCTATAAATTAATGAAAAAAAAATAAATATAATTAATTTATAGTTAATTTGTATTTTTATTTAGGTGTTAGTTTTAAACGGAGGAAAATAAAATTACAGCTTATCGTTTTATCGATTAAGTAAAAGTAATGTAATCGTACGTATTATTTATTTTGATTTAAGCGCTTTTAATAAATCTATTCAGTATGTGTAACTTCTATAATAAATGTAATATTTACTTATTCATAGCATATACAATTATGAAAAAATAATAAGGTAAGAAAATAACTTCTCCAACTATTTGGGGTCGTCCACATTTGTTTTAAATCTCCACTCCTCTCGATTTTCTACAAAGGTACATTAGGTAAGAAAATAAATATTTTTTATTATCATATCTATACGTTTAAACTGTTAAAATAATATGGAAATATATTATTAAAATTGAATAGATACGGCGGAAGTTTCATTCCAAATTATTAGTATATTATGCCTTACAAATAACTCATTAAAGCTGATACAGTATTCAGCTACTTGAAAAGTTATGCAACTTTAAGTTATTCTAAACATGTAGAATTATAAAAAGTTATTAATCCATGTTAAAAGAGAACATTGTAAATTAAAAAAAAAAATTATACAAATATTGTTATATGAATTATATTGACTATTGTTTAAATTTAATACACTTTTAAATTAATGTTTGATGTGACTTATTGCAAAGGCAATTATATCGATGTTGCTATCTACATAATTTATATATATTTATATACATTAATAATATTTACTGAGTTGGTAATCATAAACATCAATCATTTTAATTTCATTTAACTCTAATAAATACATTATACTTTCGAACCGATACAGTATTAATTAGTAATTATTTTGAACTCAAATCAATTCATTTTCTTGTTGTGAATATTTATTATGTCCAGGGACTATTTTCATAGTGAATTGTTTTTATTTTATTTCCCAAATAGAAATATTATACAGAAAATTTGCATTTTAATATTTTATTTACTATGAAAATATAAATTAAATCATTCTTAAATGTTTCAATCGCATATCTAATTAAAATAATTATACACCTTTAATGACGTAAAAGTTTATAAAGTTTGTTCGATAAAAATGACTAATCAAATTAAAAGTAAATAAAATAATTAAATTTTCGAATAATTATTGCTAAAAACTTTGGTTTATTTTAAAATCATTGTTACTTATAATCGAATTAAATTTCCTAAAGCATACGATTTTCTTGTATAAATTTTACTAGTAGAACAATAAAAATAATTTTTATTTCTGGACAAAAACTGTCCCGAATTAAATTTATTTTATTGATTATAATACGTTTGCAACAACATTTTGAATAAACTTACTATAGACAATGAACGTTTTACGTTTTAATTAATATAATTTCATTTTAATTAATAATATTTTAATTTAATGAACCTCAAATATACCTCAAATGATGTTTTTGGTTGTTTTATTGCTAATGGATGAAATCAAATCCAGAAATAATCTCTATAGACAATTTTAAATTTAATATATTGTGATTCTCTGATTTCATTTACAGCTCCCAAATCTTCTTTGTAATCCTAATGAAATGCGAATAGCTGTCGGGTAGAATAATGCAATCAGACACATTTGACGCGCATTGTTGTCAAAAAAAGCAATACCTCCATAATATTTTCTGTGTTCATTTAAACTTTATGATAATACATCCGACTGAAATTCAATAAATTATATACTTCTCATATGTATAAAAACTACTGGAAGATTTTAAGAAAGTAAAAATTGAATTAATAAATTAATTTGATTCGTGGTATTTTTCGGAATTTATAAAAATGGTTAAATGTTATCTTTTCTTTGACACCAATAACAACCCTTACCCATGGGAAATATAAATTCGGTGCTTCAAAAATGGACATATTTGTTTATTTTTTTAATTTTTTTTTAATTTTTTAAATGTATTTATATATACATATTTTTTAATCACGGGAATTTGTGTACCCCCAAAGGACGATATAGGGTATGTTTGGGATACAAATTAAAAATTCCAAAATAATATTCCTAGCATTACAAGTGAACTATTCGTTGTCCTAACTACATTTCAGTTACTATGTACATACAATACAAGCTCATATGTGAGATATAACTCGATTTGGCCGAACAGACTCGAGTTTTGTGGAAAGTTAATTTAATAACATTCGTAAATGTAATATATGACACCAGTGTCTCAACCTTTTTCTGCGCTTAAACTATAGTAGAATAATAATTAGTTTCGTACTTCGTACTAGCTGCGTTTTACTCAATTAATTAAAAAAAAAATTAAAAAATTAATAAGCTGTATAATATCATAGGCACTACATCATCAATAAACAGGAGTATTAAGTATTCGTTTAAAATTATATTATTTTTATACCAATTAGTATTAAACTTCTAAGAAAATAATGTTTTTCTAAATGGAAAAAATAAATTATTTCAACATAATCTAAACAATTATACAATATTATCGTAGAATGAAATGTACCGTTATAATGTTAAAATACTTTTAATAATGTAACACATTTACCGTTTTGAATATTGGTTCACAACAATCTGAGTCAAGACGGACGTGGTTTGGAAGTAAAAGTAGGAATTAGCTTTTTTGTCTAGTATTTATCTCAGCATTAAAGGTTTGTGTGTTATATTCTCCAGTCAAAAAGTTCGTTCAGACTGATTTGAAAATGAAATTCTGAACAAGGGGGTAATTCCTTGAGAATTTAATTTTACTTCATATTCAACTTTAGATTTTATTTTTTATACTTTTTTGTACCTTGTACCATGATTACTTTATTTAAAAATATTATAAAATTATATCGTATCGTTGATCATTATGTACTCGTATATAAAAGTGTCAGGAACACTAATAGTTTCTATTGATCATTAAATATTCATTGAATATCGTAACCGACAGTATTGTCTGACAATAGTTTTCTAATCTAAGGGCTCCTATTCTACTTGCGCTTACCACAATTAGATCTGGCTAGAAATTATAATATTTTTATTATTCGTTACAACGATATAATCAAGCTTTATTGTAAAACAATTTATGTCAAGTATTATGGTTAAATAAAACATACTTAATATTATATACTTGGAGTATAATTTTCAAAAAATAAGCAAAATAACTTTATGTTCCACGATTCTATCACGTTTTAATTATATTGATCATCATAACATAAAAATAATTTATTAATGTCACACATATTGAATTGTATACAGATTTAGTTTTATGTAAAGTAATCGTCACTTGTCGATTGTTATATATTCCGATCTTGTTTCTCTTAGTGTATTATAAATAGTGATATCTATCCAAAGATTTTTACAATTCTACAAATACAAACTTACAACTATCAATTTATGTGGTGTTTTCATTATAAATACTAATGTAACCTTCGATGTAGAATTCAACAAGTACCTAAATTTCTTAAGATAAGCTATCAGAATTTGTTCTTTTAATTTAATAATTATTTAAATCATCTATATTTAAGAATAGATGACGATGAAAATAACGAAGAAAATCATTCTTTTTTTTTTTTGAGAGAAAGAAATTTAATCGAATTCTTATTGAATGTTAATGGACATAATGAAATTTTTAATTTTTTCAAAAAAATATGAGTGATTTGAAAAAATGTTTCTTTGAAAAAATTAAAAAATTTCATTATTTCCATTAACATTCAATAGGAATTCGGTTAAGTTTGTCTAAAAAAAAAAAATAAAGGAGACACGGTCTTTGGAACTGATTCCGCACCTTCGGGGAAACAATTCCTTAAGTTGCAAATTGCTGCAATGAACATGGATGTAAACTTAACTTCGCTATCGTCCAACAAAGTATTTAACTGAATACGTATTTTTGTTAACTATTGTTGTACTTAATTAAAATAAGGTTGACTATTGCCGTTATGATTTATGTATATTAGGTTATCATGCAACATCAGATATTTACTAGTACGTATAAGCAAACAATAATATATTTCAGTTATTCGATTCCCTACGGTAAAATTGCTACAAATTTATATTTTGAAAATATTGTTAGTTTTAATATCATTCTTCAGAGTTATTTACTTCAGTGTTGCATTATATCACCTACATTAATTTTACTCCTGCATAAGCATTAATATCGAAAGAAATATGAGCCAATACGTAGAAGTCAATGATAAACATTTTTATGATTGAAATACCCCTATTAAAATCGAATATACATTCGAAGATAACTGGGGTCATATATTAGTTAACCCTAAGAAAAAAAGAACCATTATATTTGAAACCAAAACGAGAAATTTTAAAATGAAATTTAGGTTTCAGAGTAAAGACAAAAATAATCGGACTTATGAATAGTGGCAATCATTCTAAATATACCTACGCCTATACACCAATACAACTAGATGGAGAAAGCATTATTCTTTCAAATATCTGTGTTTTTGATTTAATTACATAAATTACTTGAATTGTGCCAATGGTAAAAAACATGATATTCCTACTAATAAAAACAGAGGATTGTTTGAAAAAAGTTGTTGAGTATAAAGTAGTATAAGTATTAAGTATAGTTTTAGAAGATCAAGATTGATTCCATGTGAATGTGAATGCAAAGTCTATGTCATTAGTATTCAAAAATCATACATAAAAAAAAGATTATCGTTCTGTCATTACGCGTATATAATATATTCTATATATTTTTATTTTCAACCGTTGTTACTATTTAATATTGGAAATCACGTTGGTCTAATAGATATGTGATCTTTTGCGTTTCAAAGAAAATATTTTATAAAAAATTAAATAGTTTTACTAAATATATAGTTATTCTAAACAAGACATATAACTATATGTGAATTTGGAAAAAATGTATTTTCGATTTTTATGATCTTTATATCTTAAATTATTTATTAATTAATTGTTATTAATACAACGAGATTGATTATATTTTCGAAACTGTGAAAATGTGTTATAATTAAAATCCCGATAATATACATATGTATAAACGTACTAAATAATATTATGTCATTATTTTGGTTGTTTGCTTTTGCTCATAGTCAACGTATTTTTTACACTTAAATAAATAAATTTACAACAACTAGTAACTAACTTAAAAACAACAGTCACGTATTTTTTTTTTAACAACGTAAAAAGAACTTTTGTACTTTGTAAAAAGTGTGTTATGTACTCGTATCACACAATAATAATGTAATTAGATCTTAAAGATATAATGTAAACAGTACTCAATAGTAAAATTGATAAATAACATTTACAATTTAAGTTAGATAGCTATTCAATACTTTATACTATTTTATAATTTTTATTTTGCATTCATTACATATGCATAAATCATTACTATATCTAAAGTCTAAAATTTTATTAAAATTTTAAAATATGCAATTATAAGCCTTAAAATTTAATAAATATATGTATATCTATTTTTAATTAGATATATGTAAAAAAAGCGTTGGTATTAATCTAAAATAAATTATGTTTTTTTTAAATGTGTACTTAAAATTTAATGCATAATAAACGTGTACAAAGAAAAACATTAGATTTATCATAATTAAATGTACAGTATTTTATGTATTAGAATTTATTACATAGTATAAATTTGATTTTAATTAAGTGATCTCGACAATCTGACACAATGTTTTTGTAAAAAAAAAAATTACTGCCTCTCGTCTACAGAGTTTACTGGTGCGTATTTAAAGTTAACCATGTCATTGTTTTCTGTAACTTCAATAATAGTCATAGTATTCAGTCCATTAAGTCAATCAGTTCCACCCTCTATTTATTTAATATAAATAGAATATTAATAAAAAATTGGCGAGTCCAATTACAATACTAATGTGGGAACAAAATAACAATATACACATACAATATTGATTTAAGTAATTAAATTATTAAGATATAAATTAAAAATAATAATAAAGTTAGTTACATACAAAAATATCAATATTAAAATTATTTACACGTTACATGATTAAAGGAAAGTTTTGACCATATAAGCTGGAACAGTACAAAAAAAGCTATATGGTTAGAAAGCTTTTTGACCAGGAACTGAAAAATTTAATTCTGATAACAGTAATTCTGGACAGTAAATATAGCCTGATATAAGATATCTTGTTTTATTTTTCTAACTTGTAGAGTGTCAAGTTATAAACATAATACTAAAGGTTTATATATTGTGTGAGGAAGACAATGAATATTACATTTATAATTTACAAGTCTAAGAACACGATTTTGAATATTATGTGAGACTAAATTAGATTAAAAGACTAAGGATACCAAATTGTTGAATTATAATCTAAAACTGATCGAACAAAAGCACAGCAGAGTGACTTAAGGGCTAGTTATTATCAACATTATCACAGCTTTGATTAATAAAGCATAGCAATGAGAATACTATATTTTGATTTAATGATCACTGAATGAAAAATAGAAATTATGATATATACCTAGATATTCAACGTGATTAACTCGGTTTAATTCAACACAATTTAAAAAATAGTGGTCTTAAATATACTGAACAATCCTTTATATCCATCACTTTTATCAAATACTTTTTCAAATATCCTATATGTTGGAACTGATGCTGCAATAGCTAATTTATCTGATACGGTGTTTGTAATGGGAACCTAATAAGATAAATTATCTTTTCCTTCTAGAGATATTGGAGTTTTAGATAAAAATGAAAAATTTGATTTAATAAATACTATATTGCCTTCAACTCTACATTCATCCATTACTTTTTAAACTCTACTTTTAGTCAAATAATAATTGAGATCAAATTTTTCGATAATTTATTTAATGGTCTTATATGAGTCTTAGTAACTCACATCCCCCATCGCGCAAAATATATAATTTCGATGATTTATTTTTAAATATTTATATTCTTGTTGAACATTTAAGAAATACTTTTTTATTTATTTTATTTTTTTTTAATCACTGCGAATTCGCTCAGTTATACGATGTAAAAAGAGAGAGGTATGTTTCATGAAACATCTTTGGGAAAAGTATTTGCATAGCTGATCCGAACTTAACCATTTATGGTACGACTTCATAAACTAGTAACAAATAATTATTGTACTCTATTCTTTGAGGCCAAATGAATTTCATAGTTCTATCAAAAAATTGATCTATTGATGTACTATTGGTTATTTCTAAATGTTTGCAATTAAAATGTACGCTCACAATAATATTGGCTATAGTGACCGTTAACATCCGTGGTCTCATCGATTGATACGTACATTTTACGATTAAAAGTAAAGTCTTAGCTTGTATTTGAATTAAAGATTTTTGATAAATAACGTCAACATAATTTTTTTAGTTAAGGTAGTCTTATTATAAATATTTTTAGATGTGTAATTCTATATGGAACTCTTTAAATTTAAAATTATTTACTATGTTGAATGGAATGATTCACTATTAAATTATTAATTTTTGAAGCATTATAACTCATCTATTTTATTTATAAATTAATTATATATTAATATTTTTTCTCTTATTCAACCCTATGAGTAGTTTCGTAGTCGGATCGCGTTGTCTACTCTTCTTTGTTACCAGCTAACTTCTTTAGTTCCATACAGTTTTACAGTCCAGCATTGGAATTTCATTTGCTATGGATTATTATAACTAATCTAATCGATTTTTAACGTACTACTCAATTTCAGTATATTAAAACCAAATAAAAAAGGTAATTTTTTTTCAAAATTATCTATGCGATTTTATTTATTACTTAACTATTATTTTTAAAAATGATTATTATAAAATTTTAACGAAAATGTAGAGGAATAGTTGTAAAAATAGTAGTTATATAATGGAACGAACTATTTTAATGATGTGAGGTGTGAAACCACATTCATACAGAATATTTTTTATGCATTATGAGCTACATGTCGGTCGATTAGTTGAGTTAATATTCTAGAGATCATTACGGTTTAAAAAATAATACAATTACATCTTATTGTTTAATAACGAGATATAACGAGTAGATATATTCGAAATTTGAAGTGCAATATTATTGTGTTTAATTTCATAACAATTACTACATCAGAAAGTGCTGAGCGGCGGTTAGAATATACAATCGAACTCAAATCATCACATAACATTGAAAGAAATCCTAAAGAAGAGCTGCGAGGTAAGAGCGCCGACTTCATAATGTATCTCAACAGATTGGATGATGACAATAGAAACAAAATCCAATTGAAAGAAATGGATGTTCACGGAAAATGCAGCCGATTATGTGCAAGAACAGACAATGCAACACCTGGTAGTCGGGGACATGGTCCGGATAACTACTAGAAAAAACCATAGATGCGGTAAACTTTTATGAGAGGGGAGTTTGTTTGTGACAGGTTCAAAATACACGAACACTATGAAGATAATTATAGTTGCGGTTTACTGATGGGTAATGTTATTCTTGTTGAAAATTATTTCTTGTTTTTTTTCTTAATTTAAATTGTATAGCTAAATAAGTTTATGATTAAATAAGTAAAAATTAATTTTATTAATTGTTAACGTACATAACTATTTTATACAGACTAAAAACTAGAAAGTATTAAACGGTATATAATTTTTGTATATAATTATTTGAGTTAAAAATATCGGGGAGTTTTATATTTTTGAAAATAAATAATATTTTTAGATGACTAATCAATCAATTATTTGAATAATTTGAAAATATTGAGTGATCAAGTAGTTCAACAAGATGTTTTAGTTTTTTTACGGTGGAGAATGATTTTTGAATCACGAACGTTAAAATCAATAGAAATATTAATAAAATACCTATTACAATACATCTACAGTATTAATTACTTAAAATATATGTATATGGGTCTAGTGGGAAATTAACATTGATAAATCTTCGTAAATTTGTTTAGATGTTTAAACATAATTGAATTCTGACAAAATTTCTGACTGACACAAACTAAATTTAGTTCTTTACATTTAATCCGAATAATACTGGATATCCTTATAAAATCGGAAATACCTAAGAGACGTGGACAAATTTGTGAATCCTGTATTACTGAGATAGGGAACGAATTTTGGGGTATAAAAGGTTTTTATTAGTGTCCATTGTATAAAGAGATCTTACACGTTTGTGTTAGGGTTTGTGCAAGGAGAAAAATTCGGGTTTATAAAGCTACAGGGTCATTGTTGAACACTTGCAGTTTTAGAGGTGAAATAATTTTACCGACCAACTTAAAATGAAAACTTGCTGATTTTGCGAAAACTATTATTTGCGAAAAAAGTTTTAACAAAGGCCAAATCCCGTATTGTATGTGCACACGGAAAGTCTTAAAGAAATACATAGAGTACTTCAGAATATTTTTACCGTGAGCGCTCACTTTTCGTTTAATAGAACTTTATTTGTACATACTGTGTAAAGACAGAATCTGTATCGATTAGATCAAAATGCCTATGTATTAATGTTTTGTGCAATGTACGCACTTCACACATAGGATATGTTTACATGTGTACACTGTTGTGTATTTAACATTTCTACGTTAATTTACCCGTTGATAGTACACATATATTTTGGAACACGAATGCTATACTGGAAGCGCCACGCTCGCACATTAATTTTTTAGCATTATTATTTGTTCGATTTACTTGAAAAATTGAATCGTACATCGAAAAATGTGTATTGTTATCCTTGACTAAGAAGTACGATGCACTTTTTATGTTCTATTTATGAAACATCAAATAAAAATTAAAGTCCGCAATCGCATTCCAATAATGTTTTTACATACGACGGCTCTTCGATAATTTCATCTATAGTTACGGCCCCCACCCCTATTTTCTATAGTAGTTTTCGTAGCATACAACAAATACTAATACTCGAGCAATATATCTAATTTAACAAATAATTTAAAAACAGATATACTTTATTTGAATAAATATATTTATACAATGTAAGTATTAATAATAACTCGAATGTCTCTCACGATAGAACAGAAATATTTATAATTTAAGATTTAAATTTGATTTGATGTTTTTTGATTTCAAAACTTATAAAATCAATTCCATTTTTATTATCAGTCGAATACGTTTCAGAAAATATGCAAATTGAGTGTATTTATTTAGAGAGCTATACAATATTAAAAGAAAAGTATAATTACGTTTAACTGCCAATTTTTTTTTCAAACTATACAACAGGGATAAATATCCTTACGAAATAACGATTTGAAAATTATATCTCTTTCAAATTGAGTAAAATTGCATGTAATATAATATCCAGTACAAAATATCATTTTTTGTAAATGATTCAAACAATACCTATATTAAATGCTTATTTCTGCAAATTGTTAGTACAAATAAAAAAATAATAAAATAGTAATAAAACAAGTAAAAATACTATAACTTTTCATCCAGACCATGAGATTTAGATCAAAATATTGTTTGCAGTGTACAATTTTAGTAAAAAGATTTCTGTAATGTATGTGTATTTTATTTGTATTAAAAATAATTATGTAGTTGGAGTTATTTAATTTTTATAATTTAATATGATTTAAAATAGTGTTTTGTTTAGTAATTGAACGTTTTCAAATTCTTTAAGTTTTTAAAAATTTTGCTTATTATTAATAAATAGTAAAATGTTATATTGGTAATACCATGTAATTCAAATTCGCCATACTTACCATAATTTTAAATTCTTTTTATGGTTCGAAAATATCACGATAACGGAAAAAAAAAACGGTCAATCCAAAGTTGGAATCGCGTTTTTTACTTTTATGTTTATTTTAATTGCATTAGCAGTCATGGGAGTGTTTCAGTTGGAATTTGCTTTTTAACCTTCACCGACCATCCTTTACACACACACGTACAGTATTCGAGGAAAATATTTAAATTAAGCTTGGAGCCGAGGAAAAGAAGAAAAAAAAAATGAAAAATAAATAAAGGAAAATTCTAGGTCCCCAAATCGATGAGTTGGTTCGATTTTTTTTTCAATCAGTTCAATCATGACGGAAAAAATTGTTCGTTCAACCAAAACGAAAACACCGAATCCCTTTTTGCTTTTTATGAATAATCTTAAAAAACCTTCATTTCATTTAAAATAATATAAGGTGCTATGCAATTCATTTAAACGTTTATTTTTATTTTTATATTAATATGGCACAGTGCACAATTGGGAAAAATACTTCCAATGTTTTTCCACAAATACGCCATTTGTAATCAGACGGAAATCTTTTTGAGGCACGGTTATAATTTTAAAATGGAATTTTTATAATAATAATTCTTATAAATTAATTCCAATGGTTTTAGTGGAAGGATAAAATGTTTTTTTTTTTAATTTCTACATTATTTAATCGGTATTCAATTTAAGAAATGTTTAAATATTGTGTTTATATTATTTTGATATTCAGATGAACAACATTAGCTTATATTTTGAAACAGATACAAGTGTAGTAAAGTTTATTGTTTTTTTTTCTTTGTTAAAAAATAACCGACCTGTTATATTTTGATCGCTCATAACCTCAGTTTTATACATGTTCAAATAATACAAAAAGATATATATCTATTACAAACGGATTCTTTTCAATTTAACCACGTGGTACAATATAATTTCATTATCATTAGGCTACAATTTTTATTAAAATTAATATTTAAAAAAATCGAATAGTGTTATTTTTTTTTTGGTTTAAATTATTATAAAAAAATATGTACTTTATCGATATTTATTTGTTGAGAATAATCAAATGGCAATAGGAATTAAGATAAATATCTAGACGTTTTAATTAAGTACTATCCTTGTCGAATAAATTAACGGTATATATGTTTGTGTATTTTGACTTTTTTTCCCATTTTTTTTTTGCAGCTTCTATTTTTTTTCTGTTCAAGGGATGGTCGTGAACCTCCGTACATAATCACCTTTTAAATTATGCTGGAATGAAAACCTCGGAAATCCCAGGCATTTTGAGTTTGTCACGTAGAACGTCATATATAATCAAAATGTTTACAAAAATGCTGATCTTCGTTCCCGCGAGCACCCAGGTTTAAATGCAGGATTATAGTTTGCGATATAGGGGGTTGAAAAGTTTTTATTTTTAGAAAGAACGATGGGCATGCTCGTTCCATAAGCAATAGCAACGTTTGAAAAAAAAAGTTTATTTTATTTTTTTTGTTTAGAAAAAAGATTGGACTTTGGAATTGTTTCTGTGAGATTTTGCGGTTTTTACACCTGTATAATAATTTTGTTAAATGTAGGGAAACGTAATAAGCTTAAATAAATAAGTTATAATAATTTTTTTATTATTGCTTTAATTAATATAATATGATGTACTATAGAAAATTTTTATCAAGTTTGTTGAAATTAAAGCCTATCCGATCATAAGGATCAATATTATGTAGCATTCATTTTAATTTGTGAGCCTTTTAGTTCTATATAAAGTGCGTACAGTTTATTTTCAATTGTTTCTCATTATACTCAAATCAACCATCACTCGAACAGTTATATTTCAAAACATTCGTGAGGACGAACGATCAACACCCTTATTGTAGTTGAATGATGTTTTATTAGGGTAGAAAAATAAATCACTCGACTTGTACCGCATGCACGTCGCCACTGGCCTCGAATGACGGACGGACAGCTAAAAATGTACCTCAATTTAAATTATACTTATGTTCACAGATGCATATAATATATGTAATATATAATATAATGCACACACATACACACACATATATATACATACATATAATCGACTGTCCACGTGTCAAACACGCGATTAGATTCGTCGCACTCGCACTACGGTGTACGTAAAGAGGGTTTGGAAAATTGGGGTTGAAGTGTGTTGTACAGGATTAAGCGCGGGTCTCAGATGAGTTTGAAATATCACGACGGTGTGAATTACATCCATTTCGGTCGGCGCATCGCGTGTTTCTTCGCGCAGGCATGTATACAGGTTTGGGGTTTACCCCCCTCCCTCCGAAATAATTTCTTTAAAAATTAAGTCAAATTATACACCTATTATTATAAAATATTTTTATTACTTGCTGTTAAATGTTTCCTTTGTTTATTAGTCGGGTATGAAATACAAGTTTATATATTGTATTATCGATGAATGATTGAGGTGATTACTGAGAAATACGCACATGTGAGAACCGTATCATTGCGTTATATATAATATATCTGGTAAACTCACATTTTGTCAATAATCTTATCATATTTTCCGTACTCGATTGGTCACCAAAAATTCCTATTCAAATGCTTATCTATGATAAACAATCGTTCAGTTTTAGTTTGTGTTCGGTATTTGAACGGTTATAAACTGTGAGTAAAATAGTGTGATGGTTATTTTTGCGAGTTATATATCTTATGAAAAGTGATTAAATAACTAAATTTATTAATTATTACACATTTGATTTATTTTTTTGTTATAATAAAAAGAAATAGTGATCAACCATCATTATTCAGTTTTGGTGTAAAAAAAATTAAAAACAACGAAGAAACTGAAAGTAAATCGAGTAATATTCAAAATATCGCAACCGAAGTTGATGTACCAAACGCTTTGCAGACCCAACTTGATACAAATATAGACAATGAATTGTTAAAAAATTATTCTCTAGATATTGGATTATTTTTATCAACTTTTAATAATATAAATGATGCAAAAAAAATATGATTTATTAAAAAATTCATGGACACCTCCCAAAAATTACCAATTCCCCATCGAAGAACAAAGGCGACTGAAATTTCAAATAGATTGGTTAAATCGTTTTCCTTGGCTTGTTTACTTCCAAAAATTGCAAGGTGTCTTGTGTAAATACTGTGTAATGTTTGCCAATAACACTGTTGGTAATGGGACCCATCAAAAATGAGGTGCTTTGATTATAAAACCTTTTACAAATGGAAGGATGCCATTGAACGTTTTAATCACCATTCAACATCTGAATATCATAAGCTCATTCGCTCTGAAGAATTTATTAAAGTAATGGAAAACAAAAAGAGTAATATTGCAAATGAGATAGATACTTCACGAAAAAAACAGGTCATTGAAAATCAATCTATTCTTCGTCCAATAATTCAAACAATAATTTTATGTGGAAAACAAAATATTGCTTTAAGAGGTAATAATGACAGTGGAAAAATATATGATGAAAGTATAGAAACAAATGACGGAAATTTTAGATCTTTATTAAGATTTAAATCATTGGCTGATTCTATTTTAGACAAACATTTAAAAAACGCTATTTCTTTTGCATCTCATACGAGTCCTAATGTTCAAAATGAAATCATTAATATTTGTGGTAATTTAATACAAGAAAATATATTAAAAAATATCAGATATGCAAAATATTTTTCTATTTTAGTAGACGAAACATAAGACGTATTTCGATTAGAACAAATGTCTTTTTGTGGTCCGATACGTTGACGGTGTGTCAAACTGTATTATGGAAGATTTTCTTGAATTTTCAATTGTTCATCAGTTGCTAGAGAAATTAAGACTTAAAAAAAAAATTTTTGTAGGACAAGGTTATGATGGCGCGGCGTCGACGAGTGGGCAATTCAAAGGCGTTCAGCAATATATCACTGGTCAAATATAATTTATATAATATTATTTTTAAGTTCTGTATATTTTCTTCTTTTTTTATTGTATTAAGAAAAGAAGCAATTAATTTAAAGAGTGACCTTGTTTACAATTTTTAAATTTTGAATTAAATTAATATAATATGTATTTATAAACACTAGATGACATATACAGTTTTCTATTTTTTTTTTTATATTTTAGAGGCTATCCCACATGCGCTTTATGTATATTGTGCTTCTCATTCTTTAAATTTGGCTGTAGGAAGTTCATGTAAAATCGTATCAATTAGAAACTGTATTGGAATTGTATCTTCAGTAATAACATTTTTCCGAGCTTCATCACAAAGAACAAAAACACTGACTGAATCTATTAATGAATATATCCCACAAAGTTAAAAAAAATTTTAAGAAAAATGTGTGAAACGCGATGGGTGGATCGTCATGAAAGTGTAATTCGATTTAAAGAATTATATAAAGCTATTTATTATGCTTTAAAAAAACTAGAAGGGTGTTCAAATATAAAAAAATCACGTACAGCTTTTCAGCTTTCAAATTCCATTAATAACTCAGTTTTTATCATAGCTTTACATTTGATTGAGAAGTTTTTTTCCTTAAATTTACCATTATCTATAGCACTACAAAAAGTTAATATTGATTTGTCATATTGTTATGAGCGAGTAACAGATGTTTGTCAAATATTTAAAAAAATACGAAAAAATGCCGATGATGAGTATAAACAAATATTTTTTATTTCAAAAGAGTCCATATTGGAAGGAATTATTAAGGTACCAAGAACTGTAGGTCTGCAAACTGCACGTAACAATATTCCAGCCGATTCTCCGGAACAATATTATAAAAGATCAATATTTTTACCTTTTATCGATCATTTTATTTGTCAATTACAAGATAGATTTATTAATCATCATAATTTAATGACAATCACTTATTTCAAATTTTCTTAAAAATACAACTGATGTAAAATATTTTCAAGAGGTGGCGCTTTTTTATAAAGATATTTTACCTAATTATGAAAAATTTGACGCGAAAATTAAAATATGACTAGTAAAATGGAAAAATGTATCAGAGAGAGACCGTCCAACTACATCGTTGACTACTTTATCTGTAATTTCTTATGATTTTTTCCCAAACATTCACAGTCTTTTGACTATTTTGGCCACATTACCTGTTACAACTTCTACTGCTGAACGCTTATTCTCAACTCTACGAAGACTTAAAACATACTTACGAAATAATATAGGAGAAATTAGACTTACTGGATTGGCCCTATTAAATATATACCGAAATTTTGATTTAAATGTGAAAGAAATTATTAACAGATTTGCTAGGTTACCACGAAAATGGGATTTTTTACTTAGTTTTTAATTTTTTAATATAAACTTATAAATTGTTTGATTTTTTTCTTCTATCTACTTAATAGTATAATATACCTATGTAATTTTATGTGCATAATAATGAAATAAATATCTGTTCTGTTTATAACACATGCTATTATTTAAAGTTGTATTTATTATTATTATTCTTTAATATACTTCTAAACAAATAACACACATAAAATTTGGATATTTAGCATAATAATTGTCACATTAAAAAATAATGAGTAAGGAAGGATAAATTGTTTTATTATATTGATGTACAGTTTGTATTGCTATATTTTATAAATCCCCCCCCCCCAAATTTTATTTCGCGTTCGTGCCTGTCTTCGCGATCCGTAGTCTTCAATTATTGTTGTTATTATTATAATATTCGTTATTACTATTGTTAACCCGGAAAAAAATGAGTTTGATGATGAGATGATATCACATCCGGATGACGGTAAAACGACTCACCGTCGAATTGCAACGTTCTCATGGGCATATTTAAACACTTTGATGGTGCAAATTTAGCTCCGTGGCGATATCAATTTTATCAAATTAAAACTAGTGAATCATCTCTCTGGTGGATTTTCGTGTTGAACTTAGTGGCATGTAATATATCATTACATACATAACCGATTTGTGGTGGTGGAGAAATTATGTCAGTACGACGATAGTGCCAGTGAAAGCTCGTATAACAATTATTGTGTAGCACCCAAACGCTTTTTTCGTACGTCAATAAGATAATGGCAGTGGTTTATAGCAGGTACATACCAGGATGATTTTCAGGTGGAAGCGAATGGGACAGTTGCCCTCTTCTTATGGCCTATTTTTCTTCAAAATGTTGTTATTTATTATTTATATCATAACAGAAAAAAATAAATGTGAATATATGTATGGAGTTTGCCCATCCTTATAAAAGGGTCTAGGGACGCCACTCACACCTATTCTTCTCTAAATAAATAACGTATTTGATAGTTAGCATGAAGCCATGAAGCGACCTAGCTAAGAACTAAATTAGGCTTTTTTATATGTTTATAAAGAAAAAATCCTCTGTATGAGTTAATTTTATATTTTTAATCAGTGGCGTAATCAGGATTTTTTTTTCGGAGGGGCTGGGCTGATCAATTTTTATACAGTGGTGGTTTAAATAGGTTCTTCCATAAGTTTAACGTGTGGATGCTAAAGTTAAATTTTAGAATTTGGTTTCTATAACCCTTAACATATATTGATTTAATAGTACTCTTATATACTTTAAATACTTTGGATATTGTATTTTATAGTAATATAAAATAAATTATATTACACGTATTACTTTTTAAAAAACAATAATAAAAATAGCAACGAATTTTTTTTTTAATTGGGCATAATATAATAGACCAACATTTTATATAACAAAACAAAGCCCTACTTAATAAACATAAATATATGACGAATAAAAATAATTAACAATACCTATTTAATTACTTTTTAACATTTTTAATTATTTTTATTATTAAATGACAAAAAATGTAAGTGACAATTTTAACCCTTAAGCTTTTCCGCTGTTAACAAGTGTATCAAATATTCAATAATCTGAAATTTCAATGTCTCTATGAATCAATAATAATATGAGTCCGATAAGTCTTGACTCTGAAATTGAATTCGTGATTCGCGACCGATGCACAATATTCTATGCATTAAATACCTACTACCATAGATAGATAGATGTAAATTGTTAATACTAAAATTTTTAAATATTTTTATAGACCATTAATATAATTTTCTTAACATTTTTTTTGGGGGGGGGGGGTGCATCCCTCTTAGCTCTTTCTTTGACAACGCCACTGTTTTTAATGGTATGAATAAAAAAAAAAAAATATTTATTTGATTCAAAATTGTGTATATTTTTTTTTCACTCACGGACACTATTACATGACAAATGTCATTAGGTTAATTACTAATATTGTTTAACAATATCTGCACCAAATGATCCTACCTAATTCCCTATGGACTATCAGACATTTTAGATATTTTATTAATAAAATCAATTCCTTTTGTATGAATTCAAGGAACCCTCGCAGAGCTTGACTCAGACCACATACCAGTTAAAATCACAATCGATTCATCTCCTCAATCTTATCAGTCAAATAATTTACTCATTAAAGGCAAAACAAATTGGGATATATTCTCTAATCGTATAAAAACAAATTTAAAAATACAAAATAGTATACCTTCTATCCAAGCGGCGGAATAAACGGCCGAACATCTAATTACAGTCATTACAGAAGCTGCACAAGCCTGCTCCAATCCCACGACACATAATAATATCCAAAATATAACCATATATTATCTTTAATCCGACAAAAACACATTGTTAGACTGAACTGGCAAAACCAAAGAAACCCGGCAACTAAAAAACTATTAAATCAACCCACCAAAGACGTAAAAATAGCGCTACAAAACCACCGTGTATCATCTTATAATAATTATTTGTTTAATTTGCGACCGGGTTACACTAATCTATGGAAAGCATCTAAAAGACTGTTAAACCAAGAAATAAACTCTATTCCCCCTCTTCGTACAGACAATCAACTCGTGATATCCGATACTGAAAAATGTAATGTCTTCTCTGAGTTGTTATGTAACACTTTTTCTGATAACCAAATCATTAATATAAATAATGACCGTCGAGTCCTTGAATTATTAGAACTACCTGATTACTCTGTCCAAAATCGTATGGTTCACGTAACACCTAATGAAATGAAGCTAATTATTAAGAAATTACCAAACAAGAAAGCACCAGGGCACGATCACATCACAAATTTAATGTTCAAAAAGCTACCCGATATAGTACTCATCTATATGACAGCATTATTTAATTCTCTGTTAAGACTTGAATATTTTCCACTGAAGTGGAAAATAGCAACAGTCATACTTATTGAAAAACTTGGTAAGGACAGATCAAATCCGGACAGCAATAGACCAATAAGTCTTTTAACCACCTTATTCAAAATATTGGAAAAGATTATTTACATTAAGTTACAAGAATTTATAAATAGCACGGACACTATTCCTGAATTTCAATTTGGGTTTAGATCGAATCATTCAACAGTTCAACAACTATTACGTATAACGGAGCATATAAGTACGTCTTTTGAAAAGCATTGTCATACTGGTGCCGTCTTTGTTGATATCTCAAAGGATTTCGACAAAGTATGGCACTCTGGTCTTTTGTTCAAACTAAAAAGTATAAACACACCAAAATACTAATTTTATATTATTAAATCCTTTCTTTCAAACAAACAATTTTCAGTAAAAATAATGATAACTTCTCCGATCTCTAGCCTATTAGAACAGGCGTATCTCAAGGCTTCAAGCTGACCTCTATCTTATTTAACATTTACATATCTGATATACCACAGTCACCTCGCACTAACATTACCCTTTTCGCAGATGATACGAATATTTATAGTGAATCTCGTAATATAGAAGCGTTAACTCATAACCTACAAAGCCACTTAAATGTATTAGCAGCTTGGTGTAAAAACGGGAAGATTCAAATAAACGCATCAAAAAGCACGGCAATTATTTTTAGCCTCCGTCGTTACTCTACTCCATTACCACTAAAACTCGACAACGTGCCGACACCTTGGTCAAATACTTCGGAATCACTCTCGATAAGAGGCTGACCTGGGGGCCTCACTTATCAACAAAACTATATTTAGCATACCAACGTCTATCAATGCTATTTCCAATAATAAACAAAAAATCAGTCATTCAAAAAAAATGTTCAATACTGATATACAAGCAATTAATACTACCAATAATTACTTATATATGCCCAATCTGGGGAAACTGTTTGGCAACACACTTAAAAAAAATCCAAATTTTCCAAAATAAAGTGTTAAGAATTTTTTATTTATATTTAACTATCCTTTTAAAATAGCCAAAAACTAATGTTCTTTATTATCCATAGGTGTAGATAGCCATAGGCTAGGAATGTCTTATTTATTAAAAAAAAAAAATTACTGCGTAAAACAATCAGCATTAAAAAACGTGGTAGCGAGTTCAGAGTTGAGCATTTCTATATTGCCGCACTACAGGCACAGGTCGTACATTTATACTTGACGCGTGTGCGAAAAGCTAACGGGTTTCCTCGAAATATGGCCTCTCAATGCCTCGGGTAAATGCCTCGTCTTTGTATTCATATTCGCACGCATACACGTACCGATTCGTACTGTAAATAGGTATTTTCCTCTTTCCGTACACACGCGCGCGTATATATTACATTATATTGTCGCGTACAAAAATGAACGGTTTGTGGTTGACAGTCGTCGTGTGTGCGCGCGTGTCGGCTCACACATTGTGCATGTGCGCGGATGTGAGTTTTTGTATAAAAAGGGTCCGTCGCCGCCTATAGTGCCGCAGGTGACATGTCCCTTAGCGTTTTCCATTCCACCAACCCTCCGTCGGTGGTCCCTTCGTCATCAACGCCGCGCCGGAGCCGAGCGCCATATGTGTTTCTATACCATTCCGTGTGCGCGCGCATGCGCTCGACTAACACCTATTTAGCGTGCCGAGGTTTCGCTTCAATTTACCTCGAACACTACCAGACGTGTATACAATATTGCACGTAAATAATATCGTTACGTGTACACACTTTCACGCGTGTATTCGAATAAGCTCCGAGGATTGATTTACTCGTGTAGACTTTATGATATATAAAAAAAAAAAAAAATAATTGTACGTTTCCGGTGATAAAAAAATCGGTGTCTAAAATTCTGCCCCCCTGTCGTGCACGTACGTCGCGCATATCACGCAAAAATATTATACGCGTACTTTTTGCAAACGGCATGATACGTTACGCGTGAGATGGACCGGTATACTTACGTACTTTTCAATCGCATGTATAAATTAGTGCTTGAATTTCGCCCCGACTGAAAGACAATCTGCAAAAACAATTACGTATACTAATATACGTGTATAACTAACGTATATTAGTTTTGTAAAAAACAAAAATAATTAAAACACTCATTCATTTTAGACCTTTACCTCTAATCACTGTGTGTGTGTGTGTGTGTGTTTTTTCTTTTCAGTTGTCATTTAATTAAAATTATAAATAGTAAACGAAGAACTATTTTACACAAATCAAAATATAATATTAAAAATTCACCAATGGTTTAAAAATGGGAAAATTAACGGCCAATAAGTATTATAACTATTTTATTTTTTCCTAACCGAGGTTAATACATATTTTAAATTAAATTTTATCAATATTTTGCTTATAAAGTATTTATTTGTAGTATTTGATTAGTCCAGTTCTATCAATGGATTAGATTGATTTATACGGATTAGAAAACAATAAACTTATAGCCAAATAAATAGATCGATTGATATCTGAATGTTTAACAGTATATAATATATACGTATAATGAAGTCAGTGCTATAAGTTTATTTTAGAACGCTAGTAATATCCATAATCAATTCCGAGTATACTATTCCTATGTAACAATATCAAAGGCATGATATTCTGAAGTCTAAGTGTAAATACGAGTGCCGCTCAAACTGTTTACACACGTTTAAAAGGAATAAAATGGCAAATTGTATTTATGGTTAAGTATGATATATATATATATATTCCACTATCTTGAAGTATACATTAAGATTATCGTTTTAGTTTAAGTGCCGAGATTTTATATTGAGTCAGAAGACGATCCGTACTATAATTAAGAATCTTTCGGGAAAGTAAATATAATATTTTTTTATAGTTTCTAATGCGAACATGTTTTTTTTCATAATTTTTATTTCGACGTAACCGTTTTCTCGAACATAAACTTAAGCGAGTTTATATTAGATTTGAATTTGCCAAACACAAGCCAGGCCTCCATGAAATTTGAACAATATATTCGTGGAATCTCTCTAATTTAATATTAGCTCGCCATTCCTGCCCATTCACGCGTGCCCTGTAGCTCTCAAAGAAAATTATTATTACAAACACCCCATCACCATCCGCACAGTTCTCGTCATCGCCGGCTCGAGTTTTCGTATCCTATTTGTTTCGTTCGTTATTAACGATTGAGGAAATATCCCTTCCGTCGTCACTGTGCACTTCTCCATTCTCCTTAACGGGATCCTTTAAATTTAGACGTCACGTTTTTATGAGTTCTTTGCGCAATTATTTCAAAAATAATTCAGGAAAGAAATTTTATTCGGAGACGACTTTTTTTTTGATGTTTTTTACTATCCACGAGACATATAATTTTTAGGTTTATATTAAAATCGAGGTTGTTGTATGACTAGGGAAGTATAACATTTTTACTTAAATCATATTTATATTGAAAGACGTGATTACGAATAAAAATAATATAAAAATTATACTTGGTCAATGATTTAATTCTAAATATTTGAAATTAAAAAAAAAAAAAAAAAAACTAGGTTAAACAATCTTGTATGAAGTGAGTTCTGCGACTAAGCATTATTATTACATTACATGGTTTATAATTGGAAAAAACTATTTTGCGTCATCTTGTGAGATGAAATTTATACCTGTTACATAGTACTGTTGATTAAACTGAACATCATTTGACATCAGTGGCCAGTGCTGCAAAGGTGATCGTGTTATAATTTATACATTATAACACGACGTGTGTGGCGTGTTATATCGCTACTTCAATGATGAAAATAATTAATTCTAATACAGACGGCCCAAAAGCTTGTGTAGTTGGTACATACGCGTGTAATAACTACACGCATATAAAAATTATTATGCATCGAGGTTTGTCAAAAAATACATGGCGTCGTTCAAAAGTATCTTCATTAAAATGTCCAAGTATATACACGCATGCATACATACATAAATACAGAGAAATAAGTCTGATTTAGAATATTGAGCTCGCGAGTATAATGAGCTTGACAATATGGCTGTGAAATAAAAAGGAACAAAAGCATTAATGTCGCATACTGTTTCGACGGTAAATTCCAAATGCGGGTAGAGAATTTTTTTTATTTTTATTTGCATTAATTATTACTGAAAGAATATAGTCTAATGAAATTAAGTACAAAAAACTCGTATGCCGGATGTAAAATTTATTAAGCATTCGTAGTTACCGTTCGATGTTCGGAAAAAATTGTGAGTGCTGCTTCACGAAATTAATTATTGATTGACTCTAAATGTTCCACTTTTAGTTACGAGAATCAGACTACATTTTCACTGTATGATAATGTGATCAACGTAAATGAAAGAATCCTTATTTTTTCAACAACTATGCAGTTGTTGTGAGCCGGGATTGAACAAGGGTTCATAAAACAGTGATATCTTGAAAAATTAAACAAAGTACACATACATTATAAATTGATGATAATTTATAATTGGTCTTCGTAATTTTTTAACTGTTTTATGTAAATTATGTTGACAATAATGGTAGTTTCATCATAAAAGTGGCTACCAAAAAAAAAAAAAAGAAAAAATTAAAAAAGTTTATGAAAAATGTTTAGAGTAATTATAACAAGTATTAATTAGTATTTTTTATGATATTCGAATTATATTCTTTATTTTGACGAAAATAATCATTTTAATTATTAATGTCACCCAGATAAGAATAAAAGAGATCAAAAATATTAATACATACAATTTGTTGAAATACAGAGAAAACACAAAATCTAAAATTTATTATTTTTATGTTACAATGACTTTGGTTCTATTGTAGTATCTATATCTATTTTATAATGCTGTTTCTGACCTCATTTTTGTGTTAAAAAAGATGTTTATATAGTAAATGAACAATACGTTTAATATTTACATATTTTTCTATTATATCTATGAAGTCAAACTATTAGATATAAACATAAAATCTATTGACTATTAGCATAAAGTTTAAATGACATACAACATCATATTTTTTGTCCCCGCAATTTTGGAATATTATTGAAACGAAGACTGATTAATATCGCATGGAAATTATTGAATAATCGATTTTAAAATATCATGCTAGAGGAAACATTATAATATTTTTTTTATCAGATTATCCACTTAGATTCAACAATAGAAAAAGAACATTTAGTCGCAAAATTAAATTGAATACCGAACGGAGAAGATTAAACTAAGTTCGAATGTAATTAATTGTAAAAAAAAAAAATATAAAGAGAACGTAATATACTAGTAATTTGAACGTAAAAATACGTTTGTTTTACTCAGGACAAAATTATTCAGTGTAAACTCATAATAAATGCTCTTTTTTGATATGTAAAGGGATGAACGTTATCTATGATGTAGTGTTTTTAATTTTTCTTTAGCAAAAATTGATTGAAAGTTATTTACATGTTTATACTTGTAAAGTTTTTCGTTTAGCTATAAAAAAACTACTGAAAAAAGTTATCGAAGTAATAAAAGCGCTACATCATAGACATTAATGTAATGTACTATTCTTTGAAAAAAAAAAAAAAAAGGGCCTTTATTTTAAATTTACACTGAATGGTTTTGTTCCACACAATAATCGAAAATGATCGATTATTTAACTTATAGGCATATAAGCATACCATATATTGCTAGAAACTCATAGCCAAATCGCGAGCTCTGATTAGTTGTATTTAACTGATGATAATAATTCAAATTTGGAGCACTGATAAGTGATAATTGATATACCAATTTAACATTTTTAAAATGTTTAACGATCTGTTGAATTTGAATTTTGAATATATATACATATATATATTTATGTAACTTCTCTATAAACTAAGTACATTAAAATAATCACAAATTCACAATATAAACATTTAATTCACATTTGTTTCCATTAAACCAAATTCTTCAAACATTCAAAGCATTGATCCATTGACGATGTAGTTAATCATTGATGAAGTATGAACAAGGACAGCAGTTTTGTAGTTTTGAAATAAAAAAAATTAAAGAATGAGAAATATACTGATTCTGTAATAATTATTAAAAAATCATTGAGCAATAAGCATAGGAAAACAGATATTTTTATAGAATAATGATACATAATTTATAATTAAAAATTAAAGAATGAGAAATATACTGATTCTGCAATAATTATCAAAAAAATCATTAAGAAATAAGCATAGGAAAACAGATATTTTTGTAGAATAATGATACATAATTTATAATTATAATAATTATGGTTATTATAAAATATTTTAACATTAATAATTCAATAAATATACTTAATTTTACTCAACCTTAATGAATGGATTCTTTTTTCTTGTAGACATAATGTTTATTTTTACTGTTGCCTGTATAGTTGTTGGGCAATTAGCATTTTTTGTTGTCATCTCTACTAGGCTTTTGAAATGCTCTATGATGGCAAACAAAATTTTTTCTACAAACAATTTTCATTTTAATACTTGTACGATATCATAAGATGCTATTGTGTATGTGTATGTATTCATTACTTACGAACACACTATTCTTGTTCCGTTTGGAACACTAGATCGGAAGTTCCAATGGTTATTATTTAACTTTCCAAACTCACAAACCCAAGTATTTATTTCACTTATTGATTTGGCATTACATCTTAATTCTACGCAAGTACCATGAGTTTTGGTAATATCATAGTCAAATGATGCTAGGAAAATCATGTTTCCAAAATTCAAATTCAACAGATCGTTAAACATTTTAAAAATGTTAAATTGGTATATCAATTATCACTTATCAGTGCTCCAAATTTAAATTGTTATCATCAGTTAAATGCAACCAATCGTCTCTAGCAATATATGGTATGCTTATATGCAACTTATAGATACATGGAAAAAATCACGATTTTAAGTCTCACATTGGCATATATGCGCCTATACTATCACCTCTATCGTCATCGACTATTAGAGAGTTAATCCCGGAACACACTTTTGAGTGTGATGTCCTCTTGATGATAATATAAATATAAAAGCTTTATACTTGGTTAGTTTAAATACTAATAAAATAATTAAGCAAAATGAATACAGTTTAAATTTTTTATATTTGAATGGAAATTGCATTACCTATTGTATTATTATTATATTGTTATTATTTTATATTATTAATATTAATCGATGAGCTAACGGTACTCGTTCCACCCCTTCTTTTGATAATTTTAAATCCATCAGTATTCCGTTTCATGAAGTGGTCTCAAGAGCAGTACAAAAGAGAGTTTACATTCTTTAACGTATGGTAAGTTAGCCATAGGTGGATTAACTACTCTATTAACCTTTTTATCAGGATGATGAAAACTTTAATAGATGAGCATCTTGCTACTACAGCCATTATTATCTTTCCGAATGGTTCTAAGGCGTAACGTACCGATTAGCCGACAACCCAATTCGCCGACTCCCGATTTGCCGACTTTATTTCATATTATAGTTCTAAATTAATTATACTTAAAAATATACATTTTCGTCACAATATATTTAGTTCAAAATTAAATATACTTAAAATTAAAAATATTATATATTAATTAAATATATTATTTTTTTATATTCTAAAATAAACTTCTAAATCTAATCTTCTGTTTTCAAGATGCAAATGGAACATGATTGCGTCCAAGTATTCCATAATACAAATAGTACCAATTTTTAGCCTAAAATTATATAAAAAATATATTATTATTTATTATTATTATCAAATCCAATTGTATAAATATTAAAAGCTATACCTTTCTTTTGCAAATGATAATCTTTCCTTTAATTTTCTGTATTTAGTATTCATTTTTTGTGGCCGATTGCATTTTTTTTTGCGCTATGATGTTAAGTTCGAAATTTTGTTGTTGGTTTTTTAGCTCTTTAATTAAAATAAAAATGTTTGACTTTGGTAAACCAACAGCTTTATTAAGAGCTACATGCCATCTTTCAAGGTGGTTTATAGTCCTGGATCCGTCTGTATTAAAGTGATTCAACATATTTCCAATAAGTTTGTATAGTATAATATAGTATAGTTTTAGTAACATTTTGATTGTAGATTGTGATATTCTAAATGTCCAAATAAAAATTATTTTTATATTTTGTGAAACTATAATTTGTCGACGAATCGGAACATTTTCAATTTTTACCAGAAACCGGTTTCCACGTCGGAAAAACGAGTAGTCGGTTAATTGGGTGTCGGCGAATCGGGCCTAAACCTTCTAAGGTAGCAGGTCACATCTCCGTCACTGTTTCCACATCGGACATTTCCTTGTCAGACATATCCTGGTTCGATTCATGTTTATTTAGTTTTCATCATATAGATTGTATGCAATAAGTAATATTGTCATCCTGTTATACGTTTATTATACCTACAGCTATACAATTATACATCTATAAGGAAAGCGACAATGCTTTAATGTCACATTTCAATCTCTATGTGTTAGTGGTGTGACGACCCTTGCGGGACTGATTACCTAAAACAAATAACTCGATGAAGCTTGACATAAAGGTTTTTCGTTATTGTTAACTGCATCTCACTCAAATATATGGCAATTAATTGACATGTATAAAAAAAGAACAAGGATAAACCGAAATAAAAATTAACCTGTTGATGGTTGGTCAAGAATTACCAGATAAAAAATTATATTTCAAAAAGTAATTACACGGATAAAAAATATTGTAACTACTTACAATGACCGTATTCGTTTTATCATAATTAAAAGCCTTACGACAAAACCGGATACGATAACGATTTACTATTATTTTATATATGGGATTGGATGTAATTATTAGAATTGTTTTCTACCCATTTATCCGTTATACATCATAATAAGTGTAATCATGCCCATTATAATATTCAAAGTTTTTTTCTTCTACTTTCTACCATTGTAGTAGCATGATATGTGGCTAAGGTGAACTTTTATCGATGCTTCTCGGAGGTGACGCCTGAGAAAGTCTCGGAAAGTGGTTATATATCATTATAATTATTCTTATATTTTTTGTATGTATTATTTTTCTGTTATAACCAATATCCACTGATTTATTTATTTTTTATGTTATTATTATCTTTATCCAACCAGTATGGTCAAATATCGTTTCTTTTTCTTTAATTAAAATTTTGAAATGGAAGTTTTACACCCGAATAAGCTTTCCTCCACCAATCCAAATGTTTATTATATTTTATTAAAAATTAAATTAATTTTTTGTTTGTATTAATTTTATTTCATTATAATACAATATAAAATCCTATACGCTCCAGATTTCGGGTCTCGGTTATAGGTTGTGTCGCATAACGCTCCACTAGTCAAAATATTAATTATAAATAGTGTGAAACATTACAGGCTTTTAGACCTTTAACAACAACAATCGTTATGATCTTGCTTCGTTTTATGGAGATCGAATGCTGGTGATGATTAAATCGTTTATACTCTGTAAAATATTGTTCAAATAAAATATATACTTGTATATATATATTAATTTTTTTATGATATTTTGTTTTTGTAATTATTTATTGTTTCTTGTGTGCATATAAAATATTTTGGGAACATAATATAACGTGGTAGTTAGCCACGGTTCCTAACCGGCATTACAATTATGCCATATCCACTGGCGTCTCTTACTCCCATTCGGAGTCGTAGTGACGAAGTCATGCCTCAGTAAACAAGCCACGTCTGCCAAAACACTAAAAATTATAAATAAATAATTTTTCTTTTAAAATCGACATGGGTGCGTCTTATCACCAAAGGGGTCAAAAAAAAAATATTTCCTTAACGTTACGTTGGATCGTCATACTTGTCGAGTAGAATGTATGAAATTGTATAATCCACCCTTTCTCTAAAAACGATTTGGTTGTCACAGAATACGCATATACTCGTTGTAAAATCCTAGTATATTTTGCCTAAATATTTTAATAAAAGCTGAGTCGATTTATACCGTATGATTTTGACTTTGATTTTATTGCGAATTTACCACGTGACAACCAATTCATGTTTAGAGAAACGGTGAATTTCACTCATCTGTGTTGTGTGTAAGACATATCCAAGTGCCAGTAATATAGCGTGGATATTCGACTACGACGAGTGTGACATCCAGTGTGATATTCCGATTATATTTATATACATTTGTGCTTCAGTATAAATTTAGCAGACTATGCTAGTAGAATTCTAAATTCATAAAACTAACCAGAATAGTTTGTAAATGCGATATTATAATACGTGGCGGGATGTTTTTTATAATTATACTTACATAGGTCTGAAATCAAAATGTTTATTTAACTGTACACATAAAATAATGAAATATTGTTTTCGATTTCATTTTTCGGAAATATATTTAATGTTTTTCACGGTTATTATGAATTATTAATTATTACAATAAATTTAAAATTATAATTTATTTATTTATACATATGTAGCTTGTAATTTATTTTTTCCTTTTTTATTTTGTTGTGGATCGCCAAAAATATTTAAAAAAAAAGTGTATTGTTTGTATTTGTAATAATAAATTTGTTGTGGCCGAGTTAAAGTTTTTATTTAAATTTGGGAAACTTCTTATTCCTGAAACTACTATTTTTTATTATTTAAAAATCATATCTTTAATACTGAAATTTTTTGTTGCAAAATGTAACCATGAATCATAATTTTCTTATAAAAAAGTAATAGTAAAATAGTGAATATATTTTTGAAGGTCGATCACATAATACATTATAATTCAGCAGTATTTTATTCTTTACCAGTGGTGATAATATTTATAATATATTGAACATTTTCTTTCGATTCTGATGTATTTATAATTAAAACTTTTAACATACAAGTAATGGTAATATAGTTTAGTTTAAATACACATTTATGAATATAAATCTGTTTATCGAAGTAATTTTTATCAAGAGTTATTTAATGTACTTAAAAGTTATATATTGAAAAAATATTTATAAATACTGCGTTTTAAAATTTTTCTAATTTCTCTGATTTTTATTTATTTATATTACCTTCTTCAATTGAATATTTCATTCATATAAAATTATAATTTTTTAGTTATATAGGTATTACATAATATTATCTGAAATACTTGTCCTCGACGAGGAGATACTTAATCATTTTAAGTTAAGGCAATTACTATTTTGACGTAAAAAAATAATTTTTGGTTTAAAAGAGTATGTAAATGTCCTATATTTTAACACTCAATCGGTAATTATTAAAATCAACATATTAATAAAACAAAACATATCCTTGGTGAGCAAGAAGTAAAACAATTTATTTATCTTTCCCAAATATCACATGTTTTGATTTTAAAATTAAAAAGGTAATTTCAAGCATTATTATTTTAATGCACCTATACAAAGTATTAAGTATCTATATTTTTTCAAAATTTCAAAAGAATCAGTATGATAGTTTTTGCTTTACATTTATCAGTGAGTAAGTGAGCAGTATTTGCATATATATTATAATGTTTAATAGATTTAAAAAAAAAAAAAACATTAAAAATACTTTATGACTTAGAGGATTTTAAGTCATTATATCATATTTATATTTATTTCGTATTACCTATATTTTATAATATGACTCTGATTGCGAAAAAATAAAATTAATACACAACGAGAGTCTGTAAACTTTTTTTCTTGTTTCCTTCTGTAAAATGAAAAAAAAGAAAATCGATATTAGAAATTATTTTAATTTATTTTGACACAAGCGGAAGTTAATTTTCTGATTTAAATGTTATTTTATAAGGCTATACTGTTGTTAATTATTGTGATGTAATTTTTTACATCAATCCAACTTTAGAAACTTATGCAGTGCTGTCAATCTAATGTGAATGGTTGAAATACTTGCAACTAACTGTTGTTATAAATAAGTTATAAAGTAAAATAAAAGCCTTAGTTTTTTCATCGATCTCGGTTGAAGTAAAAAAAAAAAATAAATACACGAAATATATAACGTATCTTTAATTTGGCAAATAAATGGAAATAAACTATAAATATAATCATAACAGATACCAAATAAAAACAAAACAACTACGATTTTGGTATCTGTAATGGTTGGTATTTATACTAATATATTTTATCGGCCCACTATATTCTTTGGGAAAGTTTATGTCTTATCGACATAATCAACTCAACGAGCGTTTTTTCTATGCCCAATGAAATCCAGCCGTATTGTGCTCAAAGTGCTTTCGTTGGCCAAAATTTATTGATAGCCCATTTTCGCTAAGAACCTAGCTCAAAATGTCACCCTAAGGAAACTCAATTTTCTTTTCTTTTTTTTATTGCCAAAAGTCACGTTTCTTCTATTGTTACACTGTGCAAAAAAAAAAAAAATGTCTTATATTGACAAAATCCGTTAGAAAGACCATAAGAAGCGCGTGTACACACAAACACACGCAGGCACCCACACACATACACACACGAGCGTGCGCGTATACGCACGCATACATCCACCGCTCAATCACATATACACAATCGTCTATATATATATATTTTTTTTTTTCCAGACGATTTGATTGGCATTCAAGCCGATTATTCCGTTTGATAACCTTTGCTTGGATATCTGGCATTTTCCCATCATCCTATATTTTAGAGTTTTTATTCGTTGTGGGTAGAATGATTTTGGATTTTATCATTTGTAATTTATTTTCTAGTCATCGATCGTCTGAGCTATTAACTCCAATAGTCATGTGAAACGCATTTCCGCCAGTTCATGTTATAATTGTTTAATTATTGCAAGAGCTGAAAATATTTTTAACGATTAATATTTAACATGGATTTTAACTGCCCTTCAACATCAGTTATGTACTTTTCGTTTTCATACGATTCGTATTGGAACGAGTTTCTTTTTATTTAACACCTTGTTGTCACAAGTGATAGACCGTGAAGCACGACAAACCATTTTTTTGTAGTGGTTGCACAGCATTTTAATTAGTAAGTGCTATGTATAAAAGAATAAAATCATACCTGTTACTTGCAAAATTTGCTCTTATAGCTAATTGTTATTTGCTTAATATTAAATATTAAAAATACGCAATGATTCTTAATTTTACTATATATTATCGATAAGTTGAAGTTTATTTATTTTATAAAAATATCGATTAAATAATTATAACCCTAAGGTTAAGATTAGGACCATGTTGAAGTACAAGAATAGCTGCTTGTGAATATTTAATTAATTATGTGTGTAGGAAGCTATAAAAAATAACATTGAACAGAACATAATATTTTCTAACATTCATTTTTGGGTACTCGAATAGTTTTAAATTTCATACTTTGTCCGTGTCTGATATGAGCATAAGTAGAAATATTTTATTTTAATCTTATCTGTAAAACCTTCATGGATGTTGTTGGCACTATATAGTTTCGCATTTATCTATATAAATATATGATTAATATGATATTATAGAAACACATATAAAAGTAACAAGGGGATTAGAAATGGAGAACGAGAAAAACATGGAATTCAATTAAAATAAAATGTGTGGTTTACTAAGAAAATATTGTAAGACATTATAAATGTAAGTTATTAAAGATATCTATGTGCTCACGCGAGTTAGACGTATATACATGAAAAATAAAAACACACTGTTTTTGGGCGTATTATTTAATACACCTGTATTGGTGACGATGTGATACGCAATAAAACACTAACAGCGAGTTGTTAAAAATTGATCAGACATGTTCCGATGCGATAACTCTGGTATAAAGGCGATACAGGTATTATAAAATGTACAAGTGTATGACGACAAATTACATGACGAAGGATGATGAAATTCGACCGAAAACCGTATTAGCTTAGTCAACCATATCGCGTAGTATTATTGTTTGGATAATATAAATCGTTGTTCAATGGTTGGTTATCTTATTTCTGAATGTATAAATGCGACTCAAATAATATTATGATGCAATCCAATCGTCATTTTTACGTGGGGTGTTTGCCTTTCTCGAGAATTTAATTAGAAAAATATATGATTTTTGAATGATGTACTTAATAATAAATTTAACAATATAGAATGAAATAATGTCTTTTTTTTGTGAAAATTAATATAATTTTTATTTATTTTTATCATATTTTTTCTGTTATAATATTATAAGAAACTGTTTAATAAACATCTCGTCCGTAAAGTTAATATATTTCATATTTGATTTTGCGTTGTAAATTATTGCGTTTTTTTCGTGTAGCACTCAACATCAATAATGTTAATATTTCTACGTTATTGAAGTTTGTAAATTATTATTATGTTTATAATATAATAGACATTTGATAAACAATTATTATTGTCTTCATTATACAGAGAATGAAAATTAAACGTTTCATACTATCATTTCAAATTCAACGTCAACTGTTTGTTGTGCTATGTCACATAACTAATGTGGAGCGACTAGAATGATAATAGAAATAAAAAAAAGTTTTTATTTTTTGTTACACAGGGCATAAAATCGTACACAAAGGCTTTTGTAAAAATATGATGTTCGATTCAGTATTGGCCTCGGAGAGGAGTAGTGATCGGGGACAAAAGGTTCCCAGTCAATAACAAGTTATCCCTAGTGCGTTGCTAATGATGGCGGCGCTGGCCAAGGGATTATACCCGGAGTTATTGGGGACATGCTTCCGCTGTAAAATCAGATAATGATGTGCTTTTTTATTATTTTATTTTTTTTATTTTTTTTCGGGGACCCAAGTGCTGCCGAGACTATACCGATATAATTGGACCGTGAAATCGCCGAGATAACAAGCTATAAAATAGCTGGTTTGACAAAATTTGACTATAAACGTTTATGCGCGAGATTCGTGTCTGACACCAAATATATATATATATATATTGTACAATTTGTCTGTACGTCATTCGAATTCTGTCAGCGGTGCGTGAGCTCAAGCGCAATTTAACGTTTATCGTCATTATATTGCGTATTATCACTCTGATGTATCGTATTGTTACGAGGGAAATGGGGCGATGGAGTTATGACACGCGTACGGAAGGCGAAATAGACGCGATAGCGAAAAGAAAAAACAACATTTCAATCAATAAAGCTTTAGGTTTTTGTCGAAACGGTTCGCATGGCGGACGAGCGAATCCATTTGACCAGTTATTAATTATTACATATCTCGGTATTAGTACAATAACCCGAAATAGACGTGGCAAGGGTTACGGTTCGTGACAGCAACAAAGTGGCTATAATTTGTACGGAGTGATGGCGGCACGGTATCCGCGAGATGTTAGCCCTGTTGTCGGTGCATACATTATACAGAACGGAACAGACGAGACCAACGCTCGCCGCCGTGATTTGATTTTTCGGCAACTCGCGCAACACCAAACGCAATAATATCTTATCGAAACCTGCCCCGGCAATTGTTCCTTCGCGTCCTTCGGTTCGTGCGCCCCTAGGATATTTGTACTGCACATTGAAGTATAGGGTGGCGTACGTGCATTGGCCGTGCACCGTCATCAAAGCGAAGTTTACACGATACTAGTTTACTCGCAATTAGTGAAACATTACGCTAGTCAACTGTTTCACCAGCACACGGTAAAGTAGTTGTTTCGTATTACACGATATTAGTCATATCTGTTTTACTAGCATATTGTACTACCGGGGAAATAATAACTGCTGGCTCAGAATAAACAATTGTTGTCCAGTCTCACGAAGGTCACTGATCTTGGGACCACAAAATAAAAATGTTTGTGCCAAACTAGTCTCACAAATCAGTAAATAATTCGTAGCCAAAAATTTGAAATTTATAACTTAAGTACAACCGCCCAAAATCACTTTTTTATCTGGTGGTGCCAGGTTAGTTAAATCCAGCACCCGAGACTTGATAAAACGTCGTACAGTATCCAAAGTGGTACCAACGATTAGTAATCGATTCGTAAATAGAAAATTGATTTTGGCACCAATATTTTTATTTTTTGGTTCCAGGGTCGGTGATCTGTTATACGATACTGTTTTCACCCGCAATTTATAAAATAGCACGCTTGTTCGTCAAAAAGTTGAAATGTTTATGCTTTTAATCACGAACTATTTTTCTATCAAAACAGTTTATGGGTATACCAGTAGCACATTCTATCAGACCACGTATTTTTACCAGTAAATGATGAGCTGGTAAAAGCTTACCAGTTGCTAATTAACCAGCACCGTAAAATTTATTGATTCTGATACAATTTCATATCAGTACTATGGTAAGACCGTGATGCACATGTGTTAGTTGCTGTACAGACCATATTCCATTTGTACGTGCATGTATTTCAATTCACTTCAAACAACTAATGAAACATTGTACTAGTTAACTGTTTTACTAGCAAATCGTAAAATAGTTATTTATATGTACACGGCACTAGTCGACTATTTTACCAGCACATTGTACTGTCGAGGAAAACTTATCCGGTTACATGGCACTATTTTTACTCGTAACTAATAGCACGCTGGTTTGTCAAAAATTTTAAATGCTAGGAAAATAGGTTATTAATTTACTAACCTACTTAATTTGAACGATAATTTTTTACTAGAAGTTAGTTAACTAGCTTATTACCGGTTTACTGGTAAACTAACATCGTGTTACGCAGGCTTTAATACTTTATTTAATACGGATGATTTCAATACTGACAAATAATTGTCATCAGAATGGTAATAAAGTGGAATCTCGATAACTTGAATCGGTTGGGAACAAAAAAAAAAAATTCGAGTTATCGAAAATATTTTTTTATTTAAAACACAAAGAGTTAATTTTATAATTTTATTTATTTATATATTTACTAATAAATGTATAATGTATGTAGGTATATATATTGTATTAAAATTTTTAAAAAAGTATAAAGTAATAAATATGTATATGTATACATTTTATGTTATAAAGAAAATATAATGATTAAAGTGGAACTATTTTTTAAAGAAATCTGATATTTTTAATTGTTTTTTATTTTTCGACTTATTTGTAAAGTTTTCAATAACGTTTAGCGCGGAAAAAATCTCATCTCCAATTTCTGGTTGTTCTTGAATGTACTTACGGACAATCTGTAAACTATCTAATGCCTGAGCAAGAGTAGTTTTAAGCAGTTCCTCATCGTCATCAATATCCGACTCCTCCTCACTTGACTCGTTAAGCATTTCTTGGAACTTCAAATCGTTCAGTATTTCATCATCAGTAGGATAGTATGTTGTTATAACATCAGAGTCTTCCTCCTGTTCTTGAATTTCTATAAGATAAAAGTAATACAAAATTAAAAATCATAGAAACATATAAATTAAATAAACAACTTATTTTTACCTTTTGTAAAGCCGGTTCTATAACTATGGCTGTAGTTTGGATGTCATGTTTGGTGGCAGAAATACTACCCGTATTGCTTTTAGTTCATGCAAAAGATTTTTTGGATGTGCAGGGCAATTATCGACAAAGAGAAGCACTTTTCTTTTATTGTTGAAAATTTTTTTATCCAAGTCGAATATCCAAGATTCATAGATAGTGGATAACATCCATGTTTTTTGGTTATACGCGTATGTGACTGGTAACAATGCCATGTTCTTTTTCTTGAAGCATCTTGGTTGTTTTAACTTTTCAATCACGAGTAGTTTTAATTTTTCTGTTCCAGTCATATTAGCTCCTACCATTACTGTTACACGTTCTTTACTCTTCTTCCATCCACGAAAAGTATCTCTTTTGAATGTCAAAGTTCTCAGGTGTACATTTGAAAAAGAAAATGAATTCATCCACATTGAAAATGTCTTTAGAGTCGTATTCTTTTAACAAACTCGGCAGTACACTTGTTCGGTAATGTTCACAGTCAACTTCAGACACTGCGGCACTCTCACCTGATATGATTTTTTCTACAATTCCGTTCTTTGATTTAAATTTTTCCAGCCAACCGAACTAGCTTGAAATGTGAGGCCTAAATTCTTTGCAAACTCTGCGGCTTTTTCTTGAATTAACGGTCCTGAAATGGTAAATTATAATCTCTTACTCTTCATCCATTCCGTCATAACATGCTCAATTTCTGGGAAACTTCATGCTTTAAGTCTCTTCCAGCGTGGTAAACATGGGGCTTCTTCAACTGCTTTGAGAATTTTGTCTTTATCCTTCAATGTAGTCGATAAAGTACTAGCAGGAATACCGAATTTACTCGCGATATCTTTTTTGCGTTTCACTCCGTTTTTGACTTCGTCAATAATTTTTATTTTATCACCGACAGTTAGAGACTTTAAACAACGTTTTTCCATCTTGACTCCACAAAATCACAAGATAAACTCAACATTTACTGTGACAGCATTATATTAAATATCGACGTATACATTTCGTAGTTCAATCAATGTATAATTTTACCAATAATAAATGTACAATAAATGTAGTAGATAAACGTAATTTTTCGGAGATATAGACATTAAATCGTATTATATCATTGAATTTATAACTGCACCTTTTATTTAATACACGATTACAGGAGGATCGAGTCAATTGTATCGGAAATAACTGATACTTAATTAAATAAGTAAGGGTTTAGGAAATTAATTTATCAGGCAACACATATTAGGGAAAAGTTGTATCATATCTGACAGAATGCTACAGTAATTTAGTTCGATAAAATACATATTTAGTAATTTGAGAGAAAAGTTAGTTAATAAGTATAAAACATCTTGTATAATACACAAAGTGAATAATTACAATGCAAAAAAATTGCTAAATATTGGACTTATAATTTCACAAGAACTAGTTATTAAACCATTCCTAATAAAATAAAATTAAAAATTTCGTTAAATGATCGATTTTATTTGATAACTACTACATGTATAAATACTAGCTAGAATTAATCGGCTTCGCACAAGTGCCAAATATTTGTATATCACTTTCTTATAAGCTTCCACATCCCATTCTTGAACCCTTTCCTGTTCCCATTCCCGTCTATAATATCTGCCGATTTCTTAAAAAATGATCCACGCTGTATACATATATCAACAGCTTTAAACATTTCTTGACCAATGCTAATATTGCCTGTAACCCCATATAAATAAAAAAATATTTTTGTTGGCTTAAAATAAATCCATATGTAAGCCTTCCTTTAAAATCAAAGATTAGAAAAAAAAGATATTATATATTTAATTTTTTACAGCTAGAATCACATGTTCTTCCAGACATTTGCTAGTTTTCTTTGAAATTTTAGATATTCTCGGGTAGACTTGTAAAATTAATTCGTCAGCTCCTGAAACGGAAGTGGCAAAAGAAATAGGATTTTTATTGAAGAGCTATTCTTCTATTAAGTCCCATCCCAAATATTTATTAGAACCTCTGAAAATGTAGCTTCGTTGCTGTCAGTTCTTAAAATTACTTGTATATTCGCTGTGAGTAATAAAATTTGAACATAAAATGAAAGAACATGTGAAAATAAGAATTCGATTGAAATATTTCAATAATTGTTTTAAAACCTTAAACGTATGGATTTACACTATGCAGAAGTTTTATAAATCATATAAATTTTCTTAATCGGTATGGGAAGATACAGATTTCTGTTTCCCATAAGATATATATGTAGAAATTATGATTCTTCGTGAGAGCTTGGTAATAATTAACTAAATGCGTGATATTTTTTACCTCGAATTTTGAATTTTGGCATAAAATGTTCGTGTCCTTTCTCCTTGCCACCAAAAGACGTATTTTGAAAGGCAGAAATATACTTTTTACTATAGAAAGTCAGTGGTTCTCAAATGAATGATCTCATGTGAGCAAGACGAGTTAATATTTGAAAAATTATTAAGTAAGACAAAAATCACTAAGCTACAGCCCTCTAAGAACGGTAATTAATCTAAAAATATGTGTAATATCCTACGTCGTTACTGCGTACGCCTGTCAATTATCACCTGTATCGGTAATAATATAACCGATATATCATAATTTTGGTTCGCTAAGTGCTTTTAGTATTTTGTGGCCCACAATTGAAAAAGTTTGGAAACTCCTGATGTAAGGTATTGAAAAAAATAAAAAGGTAAAAACCATCTATGGAAAATTGTCTATAAAACAAAAAAAAAAACGATGTAATCGCTCGCCGTTTTTTTGAGATTAGTCGTTTCAAAGAAAATAGTTTCATATTTATATAGTAAAGAAGATCGATATATATATATAACCTACAGTCGTATTTATTTACTTTTATATTTTATCGTTGTGTGCTTATGTTTCCTCTCACGTTTCAATGGTAAATTATCGTTAAATGGATTTCAGCAATATACTGGGGCACGTAGACGTACAAAGAAAACGTGGTGATTTAAAGTCTCAGAAGGTTTTAAATAATATGGTCATTATGCAACATCCAATTCGATTTCTTGTAATATTTACGTACTGGTCTAAATTAGTGACAGGAATTATCGAATGATATAAACGAATCAAACAATTATTTAAAAATCATTCTAATGATAAAATAATTGAAATGAAAATAAATAAAAATATAATCAGATTAGTACTGAATTTTATAAATTATAATGGTCAATGCTCGGAACTCGGAAGAAATATTAAATACTAATATTTTTTGTTGTATTGAAAAGACTTTAAAGGCTATTCTGTAGTGTATGTCATGTACAGTAATCGTAAACTTCATAAACTTATTGACGAGTTTGATAAATGTCGGAATTCGGGTATATAATCATGGTTTGTTCTTTAGTTAGGTGTAATGAGTGTATAACTAATGCGGTATCATAAAAGAAGTCTTTATCGAAATTCTAAAAAAAAAAAATACTAAACAATAGTTTAAAAAAATTTCGGATAACTACTGCAAGTTATTTAACATGATGATGACTATTGTTGGAGCTAAGCAATATTGTGTGTCTGAGTCCAGCCTTTGTTATTAGCCCATATCGATTCGACATTAGCGATTTATATTTTATATGTATTCGTAGTATGTTTTTACTAAAAGAAAATAAGTTCTTGACAACTGTTGATTGATTTTGAATTTCGTTGTCCACCTACAATATAATTAAAGCGGCAAAACTATCGTAAACAACATACATAGCCTTTGTATGCGTTATTGTATTGTATATTAAATAATTTATGTACACGTGCGTTAGGTATCTTCTATCCGTTACAAATGTTATTTTATTTAATTGATACCATCGCATGTGTCAATTAAAAATGTGTTGAGTTTAACATATATACCAAGATTAGTAGTGAACGATATGCGTTCCGTTGCAACCATGTAATATTTATTTTAAACGTTAAACCACAATTGTACTAGGATTCGATTGACAGTAAATGGTCCAACAAACCATTAAAATCACGTTCAACCCTTAAAAATACACTAGGGTTGATCGATACATTGGTTAGACTGAACTAACCTGGTTATGTTGTTAAAATATTATTACAGTTTGTAAGCACGTAATCATTATTATGAAAACTTATTTGCTGCGTGATCGAGTTCATAGGTTCGAATACGTATCAAAATATTTGGACGTATTGACACTTTAATAAAAATCAAGAGAAGAAAGATTTTTACGATTTCACAATGATTTTCAAACTAAAAATTGACGATATATATGAAATAGAACGTAGAACCGCTAAATTTTTGTTATTTAATTATCATAGTACAATCAAATAATAATTGTATAATCAAAAAATCGTGGATAAATACAAGTTTTTTTTTGTCGATAGAAAAATTGTTGTGTGTTAAAAAATAATATTTTAAAACCTTAAAAATAAACATTATTTATTTTATAAAACTGGAAATTATGAGTATACATTTTCGTTAATATGTTGCATTATGTACAAAGAGTGAAAAACAAAATATAGGAATATTTAACTCAGTATAGTACTCATGTACCCTGGATATATATATTTTATTATTGTTTCTTTTATATGTATGTTTTTAAATATAAATAATGAGTAAATCTTAAATATTTCGATTTTCAATTAATGTGATTGTCTTTTATTATGTATTTTATAAGTTTATTATTCTATATGATTATTAAAAAAAAAAAAATTAATAATCTTTCTTTTGATTTTTCTATCGACTATATTGTTTATTTTGCTATAAATACATATATACACATATATATAAAGAGAAAATAACTTACTTTGTAAATATCAATGCTTATTTTGGGCAAACAATGTCAGATAAACATAACATCACTAAAGTTTATCCTTCTATGGACGCAATTCAAGCGTTACGAGAGTGCTGCTCTTAAATGAACGGTAGTCATTAAAATTGTATTTCATCAATAGAAAATTCCTTCAGCCAGATAATGGAAATGCGAAAATAGTTTAGTTATCGCACGAGAATCTAGACCATCAATGTTTCTTGCGTAGAGGAACAAAAGTGGACTTGTTTCTGAAATGTTTAATAAAGCACGTCAAGATTTCTCGTTAAACGTAAACTGTTGATAAGCTTAATAAGTATTATGTAAATGTTGAAAGAGAAAAATGGAGACTGACAGGAAATTGGATTGAGATGTTTTTTTCCCGTGTCTTGTTTTTCCGTCTTTTTCTTTTATTTTTGTAGATTTTTTTTTCTTGTAGCTCGTTAATCGGGGACCTTTAAGAATCCAAATTTCCCCAAAGGCCGTATGCCTTTTGTTTTTTATCTTTTGCCAAGTTTTTAATCCCGAATCGCCCATCCTACTAGTAGCACTTGAACGGTATCGGTAAAATGAAGAGCAAAAAAAGCAGCCAAGGGACGTTAAATAGCACTTAACGGATTCTGAATGTCCTAATCGACCGCATTACAGCAATAAATAAAAGTGCTCTGCAGTAGTGTTATAATTGTAATTTGCGTAGCGAATGAATTTTCGAGAAAAAAACAACAGTTTTTTTCTTTATTTTTACTATCAGCATTGGATGATTTCGAAAAAATCTCTTAGGACAAACATTTTTAGTTGATAATAATAATAATAATAATGGTTTTCGGAGATTTTGATTTATCTCAGATTTAGTCGAGTTCTATTGTGTGATTGTAATTTTATAAGTTTACTTAAATTTCAGGGCATTTATAGTGTCTGGAATTCATTAAGCCTAATATTAGTTTAGAAATTAAAAATAATAATAGTTCTAAGAATATCATAATGGATATTGATTTCTTGTATAATTGTTAGATAATTATCATATTTCTTTAATACAATGTGATACGTTCATCATAATGATCATATATTGATATACATCAAATTGTATAAGTGTTAAGTGTACAAGTTTATAAACTGTTTCCACTTTTTAGTACAAAATACAATTTTTTTTTTACATAATAGATTTTAAAACTGGACATAATACATATTATATAAAAATATAACTTGCATTTTGAATATGGAGTGAAATTAATATTGAAATAAATAATTTATAATAATAAAAAAATAAGAAAACCGGTTAAAATAAAATTTTCGTGATTAATTTTGTTTTTTTTGTTTTTGAAATCCAATGTGTATAATAAGTATTTTAAATAATGGTAAAAATATTTAAGTGGAAAAATAATTAACAGATTTCCTGTTGCTTAAATCAATACTACAGATCTTTCCTAAATGCCAATAACATGCGATGTTATTATGATAAACCGTATTTGTCAAGTATTTTATATGCTGCCAAATGAGGATCACATTCGCAATAAAATACAATTATTTAAGAAAAATATAACCAAAATAATGCTTATTTTAATCTTTAATGTATACAGTTCATAATCCAGTGTTATTTTTTCTCTAATCGTTACATATTATTTTATATGATATTCAATAAAAATAAAGGATTTCCAAACTTCTCTATGTAACTTTTCGATATTATATATACAAACATCTAACAATCTGAAAAACATCAAACAAGTTTTAGAGAACCAAAAGCTTCTCAATCGATTATTATTTATTTTATTTTTCAAGCTTACTTTTTGGGTCAGTACTGGTTCATTTTATAACTGTACTTAACTGTTCATTTTACAATAATTGCTGACGATGTTAAATAATAATAATAATAATAATAATAATAATAACTAAGAACTTTTTAAACTCTAAAATTAAATTTTAGATCTTCGGTAAGGAATATTATAACTTTTTCGAATCACTTAATTCATCAATAATTATTTAACTAAATAATTCTATTTACAAATACAGTTAAATTATTAAATAAAATTGTTATTTTAATCTGTAGTACTTAAATAACAATAAAACATTTTTTTATTGAATATCGTTAGTACGGATGTATTCCTTAAATTAGAAAAAACCTCAGCGAAAGTAGGGCTATGGTGTAATGTAGGAAAAACAGTATATATGTATGTTAGTAGAAAGTAATTTTATCCACCTACTAATACATTGAATATTGGAAAATATAACTTCAACAAAGTCCAACAATTGAAGTATCTCGGAACAATAGTAACATTACATAATGAAATAACCAGTGAAGTGGAAGCTAGAATATATACAGGCAATAAATGTTACTATGGGTTAGCAACGATATTAGGCTCCCGAATATTATCTAAAGATCTAAAAAAGCAATTATAAGTTACACTAATCCACCCAATAATTCTGTACGGAGCAGAAACCTGGCCATTAAGGAAATCTGACGAAAATACATTTTTAATACCGGAAAGAAAAAAAATTGAGGAACATTTTCGGACCAGTTAAGGACAACACCAGTAGAGAATGGAGAAGAAGAAAAAATACAGAGCTCGAATTGTTATTCCTAAACACAATCATAACAGAGTTGATAAATATTTCATGACTACAATGGGCAGGTTATGCCTGAAGGAGACAAAATGAATTGGTTAAAGCAGTGATGGAACAAAACTCGTGTGGGTATAGACCGTTTGGAATACTCAAAATAAGGTGGGAAGACTTAGTCTAAAAGGATGTGCAATCGTTATGTAGAGAGAATTAGAAAGAAAGAGCAATGGATAGAAAAGAATGGAGGAAAAGTGGGTGAGATGGGATGGTCTTGAAAGGCCTTTTAACTATAAGAAGATCGTTATATGGAACACAAATAAGTGAAAACAACATACCTGACCAACCACACCAAAGCCTAGAACCACAGTTAGAAGAAAACGATAAAATTATAAATTTTCTAAAACAATCGTGTTTATATAAATTAATTCTAGAAAATTAGGAACATCAATACATATAAAAAAAAATTTTTGTAAAAAATGTAGCATTATTGTAATTACTACCTAGCTAATAATTATTGTAGTTGAAGATTAAAGATCAATAAAAAAAAATAAATATATTCACTCTTATTATTTAATTATTAATATGGGAGAATAAAGTTAATTTCATGTTAACGCATAAAAATATCATAATCATAACATTTTTTTTTTAAAATGTATATGTTATATTAAGTACTTTTCATTTTTCTATATATTTTTTGATAGATATACATCTAAAATAATAATGCCGTAATACATAATATTATAATTTATTCATATTATCGATACTAAAAGTACACGCAAAAAGAGTTTTTAAAATAAATAGACAAAAATAATTTGAATCAAGAAAAAAACTGATTGATCTTTATTTAAAATTGAAATTTTTCTACAAATGAATTGTTTTTTATTTGCTGGTATATATAGCTTTGAAGAGTGTACATTATCTGCTAATGACGTTTTTCGATATTATAAAAGAATATAAAAGTATTCAAAGTTAACAAATTATTTACTTACGAAGTAACCGACAAGTATTGATAAATATATTTTATTGTAAATATATATTGTATGCCAAATTTAAATTAATTTTAAATGTTTATTTTGAATTTGAATTATATATTAACTATATAAAACATATATAATATACTGAATTTTTTCATACTCATAAGAATATAATATAAATGAAATAATTATTTGATTCAGTAAGGTAAATGGTAGTAAACTAAACATTTTTAGTGTTGGTACATTTTAACTATCATCATATTTAAAAAATTACTATCGGTAAAAAAGTAAATTCTTAATTCATATCAGTCCACCAAATACTTAGGTATCACTCTGGATAAAAGGTTGACCTAGTCAAACCACACCAAACCAAAACGAAAATAACTAAACTTTTGTCTCCATAAACGTAGACCTCTACTAAAATTAAACTTGAGTCTCAAAAACAAATTACTCCTATACAAAGTAATCATCGGGCCAATATGGTTATATGGTATCCAAATTTGGGGCCCATCTAAACCCACAAACATTCGCCAAATTCAAACCTTTCAATCAATTATCCTAAAACTTGTCACCAGTGCTCCACGGTACATAACAAATGCAGTCCTCCATAATGACATAAAAATACAATCAGTAAATGAGTTTGCAAAAAGCCACTACAAAAGTTTCCAATAAAAATTAACAAACCAAATAAAACCCCTCATTCATAACATGTCCTCTCTTACAAATCATAATATACTAGTTTGGTCCGACCACTGTGACAATAAAATTTGTAGCTTACAAGTATTGATACGATTGATAATGTTAAAAAATCAATAGATTTGAGTTTGTAAAAGCTCTATCATTTATATTTTTACCAATTGTGTAATTTTTTAAATTTTTTAACCATTTAATTTACTTGTTTACCATATACTAGTATTCTAATTTTCAATAAATAATTGTATAACATATATTAGAATCTTTAAAAAAAAAATTATACCTGTGTTCTAATTTATAGATAACTAACAGTCCTAAGTCTGTAAAAATGAGAAGCGACATTTATTTTTTTGTATGTACCCAACTAGAGTAGTATTTTTAAAATCGTGGGACCCAACTAGTGTACTAACTGAAAAGCACTGGGCACTAACTAGACTAAATAAGGGTCTTCGTGACCCAACTAGAAAACGCCAAGAACGATTGTGCTGCGATATACGCTATTTAAAAACGGGGTTTAAATTGTGTGTTTTAATAAAAGGTTCTCAAATTGTTATACGTTTGTTTACTTTGGTGTTATTCTATTTAACTATACGACCTCGTATACTACCTGAGGTATAAATATATATACTGAAAATTACGTATACGACAATATATCGCTTGTTGAACTATACTTTTCAAAAATAATTTAATAATTTATTAAAAAATCATATTGTACACAAAAATTATTTGGATTGCATTAAAATAATAAAGTGTTTCTATTGTTCTGAACCAAACGATAAAGAATGCTTACTAATATGAATTGGCTGAAACAGTTATGCAATAATTCAAAAGTAGCGATAAATGGACCAACGTTTTTTTGTTGTAATTTTTGTTTTACTCGTTTGAGAAAAGCTCGGATGGTAATTTTTTTTTTTAACGAATCATAAATATTCGGGATCTTACCTCGTTGGATATTTAATGTTGAATAAATTATCGAACACAAGTAAACGTAAATTTTAGTTTGGAGGTAATCATTTACCATAACAATATGACGGGACTGTGTAGTAGATTCGAATTAAAAAAATATTCGACAAAAAAAAAAAAAATGTAAATAAATATAATAAACATACGGCTTTGAACTGTGATTTTATCGGTTTGGTTCGAATGACGGTAATAATTTTGTACGAGCGGTCTGATCGGGAAAAATATACAATACGTGTACACGTATATTTAGCATTTACATTAAACGGAAATGCAATGATTACACTAGTTACATTATGGGTATACGTTAACGGCACACAATTGTATTGTTTACGAGCGTCGTAACGGTTATTGTTCATCGATATCACATCGGTAGAATATATGCAGAGTTGAACAACGCGTAGGTCGGTTTTCCGAAGATCCTTAGATAACTGCAGCATCGCGGAGGGAAGGCATCATTAGGCACATTCGCTATTGGACGCGACCGAATTCGACCCGTTCGACTTGTGCGAATCGTTTGCCAAACGCGTGACACGAGTGCGGGTGTGCGTGTTGCTCGTGCGTGCATCTGGCTCGAGTCCAGTCGACTCCGGAGAACTGCGTGCCACGACTTTCGACCGTCGCCGAAACGCAAAACTGATACGATAATATATTCTCCGTTTTACTCGTCCGGACGCTGCCGTGTCGTTAATACGTGTTCTCCCTTCGTCGCGTACACGGTGCACGTAAGGGCGTCGGTTTGTTTCCGCCAAACAACTTAATTTTCGTTTCCGTTAAGTATCATTTCCGCCGAAACGAAAAACGTTCGATTTTCGTTTTAGCCAAACCTATTTCTACCTACATGTCTAAATTAGTGTTTGAGAACTATTAAGAGTTACCAGGAAGCAACCAAAAGAAGGCGATTCTCATTGACTCCCAACGAATTGTTTAACTTGATTTTCGGATAAAGGTTAAAAAATTTGAATCTGAATTCAATTAAGTTGGTTATAATTAATATATTGAATATATTGGTTAACCCGTCGTTTATAGTTAGGTTAGGTTAACCCATCTTAATAGTCTAATATTTCTAACAATGCTACAGATTATATATAACTTTAAATAATTGTTGCCAGGCGTGTAAGAGGGGGGATTTAGGTGACTATCCTTCCCCCACCGATATTCAGGAAAATGATTAAATATGTTTTTATATAGTAAAAGTGGCCTATAGATTATATGAGTATGAAAGTGTACAATCTAAAACTTCTCCATAGTATATTTTTTTGTTTACGCTCCTCATAACTTTTTTAAAAATACCATTCTCGAAATTATTGCAACTGTTAATTTGAATGTTTGTATTGTTTTTAAAATTCAAAATTAAAACGTTTAAAAATGTAACGTGATATAGATTAGATTGATTTATTTTTATTCATAACAAGTATGAATTACTACGCGTAAAATCAATTATATATTTAATATCAAATGGCTTATCCCGATAAACTTCGATGATCGATAGCACTGCAGATGTACTCAGAGGTTCTCGGGCTTCATCTCAATGGTATAGGTGGGAAATCGAACCTTTTTCGTTTTGACGGAAACGAAAATTGCATTTTCGGTGGAAATAATGACCACCCATACGTTGCCGGCCGGTGGCTAGGGGAAGGGGGAGGGTCAGCTGGGAGTAACCAGCGACATCGTCGTGTAAACTGTGGACATCGCAACTTATCTCGTCACTTTTACAGTGGTTGCGGAACGGGTCTATTGGTATTTATTGCCGTGCTTTACCGGAAGGGGATGAGGTCGATCTGTGCATTTCGTGCGTGCCATTGCACCCACGTTCTAACGAAGACGCGCACACGTCGGACGAGAGCCTGTTCGAGGGTGAGTAACATTACGTACAAAGATATGTATACAGAAACCGGAAGATGATAATGATAATAATTATAGTGACGATAATAACAACAGTAGCAATAATGATAACAATTACAACAACAACAATAACAATAATAATAATAATAACGATCTCATGGCGTCTTCATTGCGCTGCAGGCATCCCTCTTCTCGATCACCAACGATTGAGCCAAACCCAATTCGAACCGATTTTCGGTCCTCTGTACGTTTTCTTCGGTAAGCTACGATTGTCCTTACGGTTTTCTCGTTCCGAAGAAATCCTGCACGTGATTCGAGAGCACACGATAAATTTATTTGATCGGGAAATGTGAATTTTTTCTTTTTTTTTTTACTGCCATTGACCGTATCATATTATTAGTATGTGTATCATAATCAATGTCTAACACATGCCACTGCATCGCTTTGGTATCTAAAGGAGTTAGAATCTCTTCCGCGTTCTATCGGAAGCGAAAAAATAAAACATTTCAATGGACAACGAATGTCATCGCTGGTTTTCAATATAAATAATAAATACATATTAAAACAATTATAACCGCTGTGATCACGATGGTCGTGGTGCCCTATAATTTTGAGAAATGTTTTATCAAGCTCATCATACAAACATTTCGTCGGGATAAAAAAATCTTTACAATTTAAATTCAACAGACTTTGTATATACACATTATTTATGATACATAAAAATATAAAGCATATAATTAACCGTGAATATTTATTTGAGTTCTTTGAAAATGGAAAAAGAAAAATTTATTTTAAAAATTATTTTAGAAACAAGAATATGAATTGATAAACATATATTTTAGTTTTGATACATAGGGGTTGTAGATAGTGAAATATTCAATTTTTATACAAAAAAGTCATACAGTGAAACTTAATTGAAATTTTTTTTATAAAACGATTATTATTGCTATGTTTTACTTCATCAAAAGAAATCAACTTGTTTAATTAATATTCTTAAGTAATTTTGAAATGTTTGCTGTAGTGTAACATAACTTTAAACTAATAATAACTAATATAATATTAAAAATAGTAAATACTAATAACTTTGATTGAATATGTACATAAGCATGTTCTATATTAAAAATTATAGGGTTAAATGATCTATGCAAATAGCAAATATTGAAATAATGTATAGCGAATATTTTGTATGTACTAATCGGTCAATATTTATCAAATATTTTATAAACTAATTATATTTTATCATATTATTTCGAATAATATTCAGTAATACAAAATTATGATTTTACTATTTTACATTTTATTTTAACAGCCAATTTATGTAATAAAGTATTCATATTTTTAATATGTTAGAATAATTGTTGAAAATTATTTATATATTGTAGACATTATAAGTTAGATACAGTGCTTTAAAAGTCTTACGAAAATTTATTAATGGTTTAGAAATTTTAAATTGTTGTTCCTTCAAAGAAAACAATTTTTACTGCAGTAGATTTATAAATTCTTTGAAAATATTGGGGGAAAAAATTGAGGTTTTTACCAGTTCATATTAATAAAGTACGTAATATTATAATACTATTATATTCAATTATCATCATCATCAACAGCTTAACGGTCCATTGAGGACCTGCGCTGCCACTAGTAAGCCTCTCAATTTTTCTCTGTTCAAAGTCCAGTCCAACGTTGCATCCTCATCTATTAGTCTCATATCCTTTTCTGCTGTGTCTTTCCATCTTGTTCTTGGTCTTCCAAGTGGACGTTTTTTATTTATTTTTCGTATCAGAACATTCTTTAATAAATCTCCATCCGCTCTCCATACATGTCCTAACCACTTTAGGCGTTTACATCTTATATATGTGAGTATATTTGGTTTTCCATACAGGTTATACAGTTCTTCATTGTGTCATTTTCATATATTCCTAGGTTGTCGTTGTACACTGGTTACACTTGATACACTTGGTACACTTGATTTTTAAATAAAAGGTTATTTCTATAATATGCCAACGAAATTAAAATCAACTAAAAATATCGTCAAACGAGTTATTCTACGAATATTTAAAATTTGAATTTTTAAAATATTATAAAATGTTTATTATTAAATTTCTTTTAATAACATTTTTCTTTTACGTACTTAACGGTAGACGAAGCTTCACTCAGACTTCATTTTCAAACACGATGACGTGTCATTTCTTTCAAATTTAAGGACAGCCACCCTGGTGTTCCTCCCGATTTCTGTAACTCGTCCAAGATTACAGTAAGTAATTATTTTGTAATAGGATCTATCTGGTTCTAAAACGCTGTTTGAGAAATTCATAATATTTCAATGCTTGAACACATTTCAAATGACCTTTTGTTACTCGAACACGATACCGAAAAAAATTCTACGTCTATTATAATTTATTCATCGACTTGTTATAGACGTTCGCAATTTATGTAGTCTATTTTGGCAACATGCATGTTAACTTTTTTGAGCATGTATATATTACTTTGACCTTGCCAAACAGTGGTATTATATGCACTCTTATTTTTACAACTTTTGGCGAATACGATTGTTTTCATACTCGTTTATCCGTTTTACTTATGCTAGGTCATCGGAAAAGGTATCTAGTTAAATTGTTCTACTTCACAAGTGTGCTTTGTAAAATATACCGATTTGGGTGTGTTCCCAATTAATAAATCCTTGGTTACAAAACGTGTACACGGTCGAATGAACTTATTCCAATCGGAAATTTTAAATAACGAATCAAACTATTTTTAAAGTATTTTTTTGACTCAGAATTTGTGTAATTATTTATAGAAATTATTCTGTTATTTCACATAAACCCACAACATCATTCATATATTATATAATTACATACATCTAGTATGAATAAATAGTAAACATTTATTTATTTATTGTTAAAATTGTAAAAATGAGAGAAATCAAAATTATATAGTCATATATTTTTATAGTTATATTCGATAACGTGTTTTTAGGAAAAATGTATTTTATTTAATACCATAAATATTTAACTTATTATAAGAAACTATTTTATTGATTTGCCTAATAATCTTAGTTTATGACAGTAACTGTTCGTTTTTCAAGGCTGGGCTTAGTTCTTGGTTAGATTTTTATTAACTCAGTTAAGTTAAATTAATACGCATCAATAAGAAAAAGTATAAAGTTAAAAGTTAATATACATTTTTTTTAAACTTTTTACTAAAAAAAAAGTTAGTAAAATCTTTAAAAAAAAAACGTTAATCATTAAAATCTATAATTTAGTTTTGCGTTGTTAAGAAATAAAGTAAGATAACGTATAAAAAAATTACAAGTTAAAAAAAAGTTGTAATTTTTTTTACGTTAACGTAATTTATTTCTTAACAACGCAAAACTAAATTATAGATTATAATGCTTATGCTTTATATGACATACAGTATTTCTATATAGTATATATTTTATTAGTTTTTCATTTCTTAAAAAATCCCAAAATATTTTATTAAATTGATACAAGTTATTAAATACTTAAATAAGTTTAGTTGTTTAAATTGAATGTTTATATCATTATATCAATCATTAGAAATGAAAATATTAATTATGTAACAAGATAATAATACATAAAATGAATAATATTTTAAGATATAGATAGATAAGATAGATATATCTTTTTAGTTAAATCAAATTAAAATTTTACTTTTACATAAAAATATTTTTACTATTGAAAAGAATTCATTCAAAACAATAATAATTAAAACAGTTATTTAAATTCATTAAACTTTAAGAGGAGAGTAATTTTAAAATTTTTATCTGTTATTTATGTTCTCTTCTTTTCCAACAACTGTCTCCCAGCCCTAAATAAGCGTTCTACATGCGGAGATAATGGAACCGCAGTATTTAACTCTAAAAAAAGTATTTTGAGAATTTGTGGCAAATCATTAACATTCTTTATGTTATTATTTGTAAAATAATCGTGAGTATTTTTAGTTTTAATATTTTAATAATAAACGTGCATACCATAATGGCACAGTTCACAGAATAATCTAGACAAATGCACAATAATAAATAATTCGTATTATTATTTTATAACCAAAAGTTCACTAGTCACATCACAATTGAACGTCTGAATACTAATAAAATTACAGGCCCATATTATCATCGCAGAAAGTCGTCAAATCGATTATTTGTTTTTATTTATAGATTTTAGCGTTGGTATTTATTATTTATTTTTTCCCGAAATTTTAAACTGTTTAGTTTGTTTAGGTACTATATTATGTCTATATTATTATTGTTACTTGATAGTTATTATAATTAATTGAATAACATAAATAACATAAAATCTTTTCTAATATATACAGATTGTTCCTTTAGAATACAGAGTGATTAGAAGTATGACATTTTGAACTCTAATAAATTCACAATAAAAAATATATTTTGACATATAAATGACTAAAATAGTGAAATATAAAAAAAAAAATTAACTAAAAAAATAACTTTTAATCTTAAAATGAAAAATAATTTTTTATTTCACCTTAATTAAAAATTAATTTAGTAAGTTAATAATTAAGTTATGAAAATCAAAACGTAACTAGTTAAGTTAAAAAGTTAAAATAATATTAACTTTTTAACTCGTCAATGCTTAGCCTTGGCGTTTTAAAATTAGAATTGTAGTACTTTTTCATAAATCAATAAATATTTAAGGTTCAAAATCTGATATGATTCAGTTTGTTTACATTTCAATTAATGCATTCAAATTACAATTTATAAATACTATAAGGGATAGTAGTAACAACGTACTCGATAAAATATTTTATTTTTTTACTTAAAACATCATACGAAGGAATACTATGTCTATCCTAGAAACAAAACTTTTTTTATAAATATATATATTTATTGTATTTCTGTATGGTTGAGTTGGTATAAAATATGACATTTCAAAAATTTTAAATATTGTTTTTAATTTCATCGTTTTGTTGAAGTTTCCATTTAGCAGTTTTCAATGGATATATATTATTCCTAAACGTTCACCTATTATCAATAAAATCGCTGGATCGTCTTTAAACTAAATGGATAAACTTCTGAACTGGTCTAATTCAGTTTAAACAACTTTCATAGAGTTGAATACACTCATGACGAAGAGAAAGTTTTAACCACTAATTTGAAAGAGGTAACTTTCTAAAATTAATCGAAAAATACAATTTATCCGACGAAATAAAAATACAATTAAAAAATAACGTCAATCAACGGTAAGCGTTTAACAATATTTAAATTTATTTACAACCCCCTTAAATTAATTTATATATTAAGAATTTCACGATATAAGTTTGTTTGTTAAATAAATATTTGATTATCTTGTACTTAAATGACATAATATAATTTCAATGCTGATGATAGTAATAATGGGAAATAATGGGTGTAAAATATTTGCAGATTATTTATATATTTTATGATTTGTAATTTTTTAAATAAGGTCGAATAGTCAACATTTATCATTTTATTTTGGATAATATTAATAATCTTATTTAAAATAATTTATAATAATTTATAATTTATATATTTTTAATTATATTATTTTACTACAAATGTGTCTTAACTTATCAGCATAATTTAATAGTTATAAAGAAAAAAATCTAATTTGATTTATTCAATAGATATTTATTAAATACATATGAGATCTTATTTATAACCATTTTGATATATTCAAATTATATTATGTAATTGTGTAAATAAATGTTATTAATTTTTGACTGCTGAATGATTTTTATAAATACATTGTACAATTTCGGAGAAATATGGAGAAATCTAATTATAATGTAAATTTAATACAGAATAAACATAGATGAATTATAACTATTTTAAATGTTAAGCAATAAAATAAAAGTGGAAATAAGACTTTCATCTGTTTTACACTATAATACACATTGTTTGGATTCCTACTTGAATGCGTACGATTATTATCTGTAAGGTTGCTTGCTCGATTTTATAATTATATTCATCTTACTTAAAAATAGATTTATAAATTGGTTCCTTTTGTTCCTTGGTTAAAAAATAAAAATGTATTCCTATAAGTATGGTTACGGATGAATTAAAGTATACAATTATTTTTTGATATTTATAATTTTTTGATTAAAATACAACAACGAACGTTAAATAATTCAGTTCGCTCTCAGCGGACAACATTAAAATGTATTTTAAAATACATTTTTCATGCACTATGACTATAACTTCTTATAATTTTTTATTTATCCGTCTTATACTTAATTATCAGTAAATAATAGTATTATCATGTAAATGTATTAATATTTTATGAACTATTATGCATTTAAAAAAAATTAAAATAAATAAGTTACGGTTTTTTAAGATTATTATTTAGCTTATTGTCCCACCAGAAAAAAATTATATCTAACAAATGTAAAAAAAAAAACATTATATCATGTTATTATGCGTAGATTTTTGTTTATTGCTAATGAGTTCTTGGTAAAATTTGCCTTCTAACGATTTGACGTTAAATTTCACTTAACGACTAACCCGAATACGATATTTTAATTTTTACAACCCAATGTTATTTAAAATTAAAAAATATCGTTTTCCATCGTTGGTTAGAGTTTTGCTTGATTGTCCCTAAATTCAGTGTAAAAAATTATGATAAGGGCCATCGTCGTTGATCGAGATTCGGTGATTGTGCCTAAACTCACGTCACCGCTGGTTTCGATTTTCGGACAAAACGATCGTCCCGAGGAAAGGAACTGCCACCATCCGCTTTCCCAGACTACATGCCTTATGACGAATAAAAAAAATAAAAAAATCCACAAATAAAACATCTACTAATATAAGTTACCGCACCAATTATCTCCCATATTCTATGGCTTGGGTTACCATGAATAATAGGTAATTATAATAATTCTAAATATTGGAAAAAAAGGGCAAAGAATATTCATAGCAGAAAATCACGTGAACGGCAACTAATAAGAATACAGGGAAATTAAAATACAGACGTTTCTGAACGTAATTAATTCATGTTTTCGTGTAATAAAATACAGTCAATCGATATTGACAAAAAGTATGTTGATTTACAGCTCATTCCGTACATTTTCTAACATCATATATCTTTTTATACGATATAGGATTTTTTTCGAGCGCCAAGTACAATGAAAAATAAATAAAAATAATAATATATTTTGATTATGAGCACGAGAGAAACTAGGAAATATAACCGAATTCAGTGAAGGGTATATATTTTTAACTCACTTGGGCATTTTTTCTTTTACCGACCCTTCCCATGCCCTTCCTTCAAAAGCCTTATTGTAAATTGAGTTCTGTATTATACACCCTCTTTATATACGTCCGCACGCCGTCCAGAGGAATAACGTTAATAATAACGTTATACTGAGACTACATCGCTTATTTCGCTTTCACTGTCATCTCGAAGTAATCTCCTGACTTCTATTGACGTTTTGTCCACGACACACGCCATGCCGTATTGTTTTACCCTTACGTGCAATGCTATTACTATTATTATTATTATTGTTACTGTAAAGTTAATGTGTACGGGAGAGACTGTTATTACCGGTAATTCGCCAAATTAGACGTCTGAAATGTTTCATTCGACTTCTAATACGTCATCTTATGTTATTAAAAAGTTAAACGATGAAATATTAATACTTTGTTTATTGTAAACAAAGTTCAAACCAATATTGTGAATATCCTCAATCGAAATTCATTGTTTCAAGTGTAATTTTACGGACGAACAGTTTCATCGGAAATCGAAAAATATGACGTTGTACCGTGTATAAATATAAGACATTGCAATATAACATAATGTAATATAGTAAAACAGATATATTCATACATATGGTAGTTTTTTCAATTTTTTTTCAACATAAATCACGTTGTACTACTATTGAAATGTAAAGCTTGTATACGAAAAAATTCATATCATATTGCCGCATAGTTGACAGTTGTATTGAATGTATTTTTGAGTTCTATGACTTGTCATATATAAAATACAACAGCTACAATTATTATGACCATTTATGTACATTCAAATTTTTTCTTAACTCATCGACTGGAATAACCAAGTCAATTTTTCATTTACAATTGATGTTTCATATAATATATTTAAAGTTCATTTTTATATAAATTTTAAAAAGTCTAGATCCGACAATATCGGATATTTTAATTTGTTATTTGTAGCTATTTAAAATTTATTCGAATGGCGTAGTATAGAAGAGATATTCTATTGAAAATCCTAACCATAATTTCTTCTTTTCTTCTAATTACTAATAATTAAATTTTATGGTTTCTTTTAATTTAAAACGAAGGTGATAAAAATTTTAAATTAAATATTGGTTACCTAAAAAAAATTCATTTATTTAAGCTTTGTTAGTAATTAGTCTCGACAATTGAAGCAGCAACATACAGATAAATAGAGTTCCTCGGGAAAATTAATTTATATAATAAATAATTATTTCAAGTATCATTGTTTTTTTGATTTTATAAAAAAAAACTGAAGTACTATTGAAAAGTTATAATTATATGTTTATATTAAACATAAAATATAAAATATTATTTTAAATTTCGTCAAGTGTAATGTCTTTACGTTTCTATGTTTTTTTTGATAATATAAGTAATTTCGTGTTTTCAAGCTTGAACATTTAATACAAGAATAACATTATGTTTTAATATGTGATCATACACTAAATGATTATATGTTATCACATTAAATAAATGTGATTATACGTATAGAAGCAGAAATGTCAAACGACATCCCAATAAAAAGAGGAGTGAGATATCCTTTCATCACTTTTATGTAACTTATACTCGGAATTCATACTTCGTGAAGCCCTAGATAAAGTTAATGAAGGCATAAGAGTAAATGATAAATGTATTAATAACATTAGATATGCCGATGATACAGTAGTATTCGCGAATTATATGGTAAGACTCTAAAAAATTGTGAATAGAATAGTAGACGTAAGCGAAAACTATGGGTTGTCTCTTAATGTAAATAATATCAAGTATATGGTTATCATCAAAAAACGAAACTCAAGATAAAAGCTATTAATTAGGGGACAGCAAATAGAAAAGGTTCAAAAGTATAGATGTCTAGGAACATGGTTAAATGAGGAATGAGAACATGGGAAGGAAATTAGATGCCGAATTGAAATGGCTAGAAGCGCATTCATAAAAATGTTTAAGATATTTAAATGTCATGATTTTTCCCTTGGTACTAAGTTAAGAATACTAAGATAACACATCTTCACTTTCTTACTATATGGAGCTGAAACGTGGATATTAACTGAAATATTAAACATGAAAATTGAAGCTTTGGAAATGTGATTATTCATCCGTATTTTGAACATTTCATGGATAGAACGAGTATCCAACGTGTGTGTACTATAAAGAATGCAGAAGGAAAAATAATTATTGAAGACTATGAACACACGGAAGTTAGAATATCTGGGACACATAATGAGGAATAACGAAAGATATTGATTACTGCAAGTAATACTTCAAGGCAAAATAGGAGGAAAGAGAAGTGTTGGTAGAAGAAGAATATTTTGGCTGAAAAATCTGTGGGTCATGTTTAACACAACAAAAATTTAACTATTTCAAGAATCGTTAGAAAGAGAAAAAATATCCAATTTGGTCTCCAACATCCGTAACAGATGGGAACTTTAAGAAGAAGAAGATAGACTAAAATTTCAGAGTTCTTATAATTATATATATTACAACAAACATTCAAATTTTATTTTATGATTAATTTCATGGATACAATCAATAATTATAATATTTCTGTTTATTTTTTTAATAAATATTTATAGGATCAGAATTTTAGTATTATGACCAGAAAAATAAATACAATCTATTTTTATTTTTTTATAAAATAAAACTAAAATGATTTTAAATATTTGATTTTATATATTTTATTACAAATTATGAATCATTCAACAAAGTCAGGTTTCACGTTTCAAGATTAAAGTGATAAAATCAATTAAACACTATTTAGTTATTTGTTTCAAATGAATTTGGTTAGATTTGGATTTTATATAAAGGCGATAGAGTACAGGTAAGTGTTTATATTTTCATATATTTTGTATCCGCATAACGATAAAAACACATGAATGATGAGTACATCGAAATCGTTAAAAAAGAGACAACGTTAAATACATGCAAATTAATGTAAATAAACTTAAATACATGGTAAACAAAAAAAAAAAAATTATATCATGAATATAATCCTACTAAAAACTACATTTAGATGAAATCTTCAAGTCACTTCAATACTATTAAATATAATATATATTAAGTTGAAACATACAGTGTGCTCACGTTTGAATATAAACACATTGATTTATTTGGTTTATTCAGTCAGGATGTCAAAGGTATTTCCGCGGTAAACCTGCATAATATCTTATTTGATTTAGTTCTCAGATTATGGAGAAATTTGAAGTGAATACATTTATTATGTACTTCTAAAAATGGGTTTAATAATACTAAAAATATATATTTGCATCGGAAAAAATGTTATAAAACATTCAACGAAAATGAAACAAACACGTTTAGTTATAATATGATAAACAGCTGAATGTGTAATTATACTATTAAAATGAAGTATTAATATTTCTTCCATCGTCACAATTTATTTTTGTATTTTATTAACGGCGTAATGTATAGGCAATCTAGCATCATTTACGCAACGGGTATATTTAGCATGTATTTTTTTATTAGATATTTTTCGTCCAATAATGATGTTTTGTCCGATTCGTTTACTATCGTACGATAAAGGATTATTTTTTTATCACTGAAATCCTTACGGTTTAACAAAAAAAAAAAAAATTATTATCATGACATCGACGGAGATGTGGAATCCACATTGTGGATTTTCTATTCACCGATATCCGTCATATGGATAAACTGTTGGATACTTTATGGGTTTTAAAAAAGAATGAAAAAATTATCACAACTTAAAAACACGAAGAAACAACTGCTGCGTTGATTTAATATCTATATATTGTAAATTATTATTAAAAATATAGAAATCGGATATTTCTAGCACTTTTATTAGCTATCTTCTTTTAGCGAAAAAAAAAATTGAAACCAAGAAAAGTAATAACATTTTGATTTTTCGATATATACATGTCTTGTGATTTTATCGACGTTACATACCAGATTTGAGTCGCATGTTTGAATTTTTTTTTTTAATTAATATTTAATTTAAAATTTAATGTGTTTTTTAAATTATAAAAATATTTTTTTATTTACCAATATATCCATCCATTAAAATATCCGTTTGGTAAAATGTCCTTTTTCTGAAAAAGTTTCGTCGAAATTTCCTAGAATTGTTTCTGCTCTGTATACATAACATACCATTTTCTTTTATTATAAATTAGTTAATATTACGTATCAATTATATTACAAACGTAATATTAACCGTGAATATTTTTCGATTTATTATACGGTTTCTTGATCATACGTTTTCAATAATATCTATTTCTTCGTTGAACATATTTCATATCGTTAAAATGCATGTGTATCAAGGTCTCATCTTTCAGTTTATGTTTAACTAGTACTGATTTTTTTATTCGGTTACAAGCTGCATAATTTTAGTGTTTGTATACTCATATTGAAATTGCTCTTCTTAATCCTCTGATATACGGTTCACTACATGAAGATGGGATTCCACAAATTTCTGAATTTTATATTTATTTTGTAATGTGATTTTTTTATTTTCGTATTAGTGAATTGATTTTCGTACTTGAGTTAAAAACTATTTTTATTTTTTTTTTTTATCAATTTATCTCGTAATTTTAGAAATCCCAAATGTTATGAGGTAAAAAATAGAGTATATGATTGTAATAGAAACAATATTTTATTTTATCATTCAACGAAATATGTAATAACTTATATGGAAACATCGATCGCACTTTAAATTTTATTATTATGATGGAGTCCATTGAAAATATTCGACGTTCGAACATTAGTATGATTTTTAAATTTACAATGTCTCTGTCGTTCTCCAAACGGTTATGATCTTTCGTTAACCTTTTCCCAGAGTAATATGGTAATAATAAACGTATGGCTCACGGTGTTCAGTGTCGTTAAAGCTGTGGGCGTATTATTTTCATGTCGACTCGTCGTTTTACAATAAATAATTTTCTCTGTGTAAACCTGAATGTTCCGACGATCGTACCAACAACTACACTATGTTATATATCCGTGTGTGTGTGTGTGTGTGTGTGTGTGTGTGTGTGTGCATATGTGTATCATCAGTTTTCCACGTGCTCGAATAATTCTAGTTGTTCGGAACAAAGAAAAAGGTCCCATACGTCTGAACATCTCCTCCTCCGCTTGAACTTCGATTGTGAAGATGAGTTTTCAGAAATCCGACCCACGTTCACTTGACGATTGTAATATCCGGTTTTTCTGCTGCTGCGAAATAGCATTTCAATACGGTTTTCTTAGAATTTAGAAGATAGGTGCGCACCATGTGTGGGCGATAGATTTTCGAACGATCAGAATACGGTTCCGACCATAGCATTTTTCTTCTTAAACAGTTGTGGTATGATGCTGAATAAGTATTAAATATTTATGAAATTTTCATCATCAAATGTTTTTAGTCATCATAAAATATGTTTCAATATGATTTTTTACATTTAATAATACCGGACGACGCTCAATTCTTTTTGCGATACTATATTGCAAAAGGTTTTTATTTTTTGAAGTTATTAGTCAATCAACTAAAAGATAAATTCTAATAATAATTATACGTACAATTATTTATATTAGTTTATATTGTATAAATTATTTTTTTAATTCAAAAAAAAAAAAATCAAATATTACTCGTTTATTTTGTTTATTGATCTGTATATATATAAAATTAAAATACCATTAACTTATTCACTCTTCATTACATTTAAATAATGATAAAACGCAAGGACTTGAAATTTACAAGGTAGGTTTCTTTCATAATATATGTGTATAATAAGAAAACATTGTTTGAAAATTGTATTTTAATAGGTCGAAAAAGTTTTGAGCTTGATGTATAAATTTTTTGGGAAACTAGCATAAATGATTTATTTACTTAATATGTTGATTTTAATAATTACTTATAGAGAGGTATATGTAAATTAATATAATATAAAAATTACAAGTATAATCTTATTGTTATATACGACAATTGTGTACGCTTTCAATCTATAATTTTTAGATTTCGGATTATAAATTGCTCTAATTTAAAATTGTTAAATATTTTCCAAAAACATCTAGATAATTCAATCAGTTGTTTAATTATAACATTTAATTTATAAATATTCGATCCGTATAAGTTTGTATATTGTTTAATTTATTACAATATATTTCTGTGAGTATAAATAAAATGTTTATTTAATAATTGGGTTTGTTTATCTAAAAGTGTATGTACAGGAAGTATTTATTATAATTTACCTAGGATTTACCTACGTTCTTTCGCAAGTGATTGCACTGTTTATCTTCTTATTTTTCATCACAAAATTATAATAAGTTTCAGAGTTACGTTGTCAAACGTTACTTAGACTATTTATCATTGTTTTTATTTGATACGACGGTTACTAAATTAGCATACGTCAATCATGTGCATTTGCAATCATTTATTTAGTCAAATATACTGCTAACATATTTGTTTCTCTAGCATAAACATACATTTAGATAATGTAAACTGCATTAATTAACTGCAGGTGGGAAGAACCGTTGTAGTTAGTTTAGTGAAGCAAGAAACATGATTCACGTAACGATGACGGTGTGTTTATCAATGACTATTACTGAATAATATTAGTTCATGCTCAACAATTTTGTATCACACATGAATAATATAATAAACTAAAAAGAAATACATATTTAAAAAGATGTTGTATCATTAGTAGAATTTTAATATGATTTGGTTATTTGAATGAAATTGACGAAATCAATGAATCAATTAAATCAATGAAAAATGAAATATTTTTATATTTTGTAATTTAAAACATCGTAACATGAATATTATTCATAATAATACACGATACTATTTAAATATACAAGTAATATAAGTAAATATTTATTTTAAATTAAAAATGTTTTTACATAATTGTTATACACTTTTTTTCTTCATATTATTAACATTAGTTTTTACTCAATATTTTACCAACTAGTTACTTTTGATTTAAAATTTTATTTTTTTCATACATACATTATAATCAAATAAAATGAACTTAACAATAAATTTTGACAACACCACTTTTTAGTTTAAAATTTTTTTTTTTATATCACTGTCTAGCACTATACAATTAGGTACAGTATCCACTAAACAAACATTGTTCCAATAATAAATAAATATGACCAAGGTTCTGAATGATTTTTCGTTGGACAAAAAGTTTATACTTATGTGTGTCTGAATCGAATAGTGGCATCACTACTATCACGAGCTGACGGGTTTGCTAGAGGCTCGAGGAATTACATATATTTATAATGGTGGAGAAAGGCGGGGAGTAAAAAGTTAACGAATAAACTTGGACAAAAAGTACTCCGTGGAAGAAGAAAGATAAAAAACAAACTTATTTATTTGATTACTTCTTCCTGTCAAATTTTCTCCAAAGTACTTTGCCAAAAGAACGATTACACGGCAGACTGGGTGCAGGGTTTTTAAAAGCGCGAAAAAAATACAATAATAAAAAAAAAGAGTAAAAAAATAAAATAAAATAATAAGTAATGAGGTATGGTAGAGGTGCGTGTGTATGGATAGGAGAGTCGCAAAAAAACTTTTTTAATTTCCCTCTAGCGACAGTAAAAGTATTTAGCGGGCTTGAAAACCAGAGGGCAGTTTTAGACAGATTCACATTTATGAAAAGATACAGAACCATAGTATTGTGTCTCACGGGACCGTGTAAGATTTTATACATGGAAAATTATATTCCCAATGTATAATTGACGAGTGAAAGCTGCAACATTCATTGAGTACTGACGGGCGAGGAATAAAAAAAGAAATAATTAAATAGTGCGGCCTTCAAATTATAACACTGTCGAACCCCATTGGTTGAATTGTGTTTGCACGATATAACCAGATGACATATTAAATTCATTTCATTTTTTGTCACCGTCGTCATTTGTTGAACCAAGGGGAAAAAAAGGGAGAAAATATTAATTTTTTCCTCGCCTTTTTTCATATTTCAGGATCCTTTGAATTCGAAATTGATTATTAATTAAAATGTATTAATTTAACGGTAGAGTGGTAACATTATGAAAATGACAAAGTATAGCACAGGATAGAAAGTTGCTTCTCAACATAAAATGTATTAAAATGGATCTTTTTTGTTACACGAAATTCTGACTATTATTATGTAAAAACATGAATATGAAGTATTTTAATACAGTTTCAATTTTTCATTCATTTGAGTAACTTCATCTTTATTTTAAAGATATTATAATTTCAGTTAGCAATTATTCGTAGTTTTCAGTACTTAGTAACATGAATTATTTTGCATATTATACATAAATATATATAATGCATGTGTGTGTGTGTGTGTGTGTGTATGTGTGAGAGAGAGAGAGAGAGAGAGAGCAATTTTCATAATATTTCAAGTATTGTAATGGGTTTTTTTTTTTTTTTAATGTGTATTGCACTACATAAATAAGAATAAATTATTGAGAACTTTGCTAATATAAATAATTGTTTCATATTATAATACTAAAAACTTTGTTAAAACATGAAATGTAAACATAAATTGTACTAAAATCACAGATCGGAATATAATTATTTTTAATGCATGTTCGTTGTTTTTGAATATGTAATATTCGTGATTATATTTGATGAAATATAGTCATGCACGAGTGGCGGTTTATTGTGTTCGAATTCTAAGAAACTCCGAGCATTCACTACAACTTTGATTTATTAATTAATAGTAATATTTTCAACTATTTTCATCAAATTTAGTTTACTCAAATGCAGTGTGTATTCTGTCCACAATTTACGGCTCTTTTGAAAAAGATTTCTATTGGTAAACGACTTACAAACATTACCCGCAACCTGAACACAATTCAATGACAGTTAAAGGATACTCCAGAATAACTGTAACTGACATTGTGTCAAAACGAACAAACATCAGCAATACTAAAACGTTATTGTAGGTGATTTATCAATAAAAGCATCATTTCATTAGTGCTGCTGTTGAACCATTCTTATTGATTTTCCACAATAATTGATTTTATTGTTTGAATAGGAAAATTACCATAAATTATTGTTATTGAATTCGTAACTCGGTGGAACATTGTTAATACATTTTAGTATATTAAAATCTTAATTATAAATCATAACAGATGTACATATTTCTTATTTGAAAAATTTTATTTTTTTTTTTTAATTTAATGTTGACATCAATTTTCTATTGTATATGCATCTATTTTAAAACGAAACGAATGAGTAGGCTATATAATGCGACATGAAGTACTACTATAACTGATTATGGAATAAAGCGTAAAAGGGAAGGCCAAGATTAGAATATATTCAACATATAAAAAAAGACCAAGGATTCAACTTATAAGTAGAAATTAAGAGAAAAGCGGATAATAAAGAAGAAAAGAAGATGGCTGCAAACCAACTCACGGATTAAAATCATAGAAACAGAGAGAGTGTGCAATTATTTATTTCATTCCAACAGGAAATATACTGATAGATGTAATATTCAAGTATGTGTATGTATATAATATTGTCCAGAAATAGAAATAAACTCATATTTGTTTCACCTATAGTTTTCCATTTATAGGAAAGGTTGATAAGAGTGTATAAATTATTTGGATTTCGGTGCAACTTTATTAATTCTATCAGCCGTCAAACACTATCTGTTTAACATTATAAATAACAAAATAGTTTAGAAATTATATTTAACTAATTATAATAAATAATTTATTCTTAATTAAATAAATCAAGTATTTGAACATTTCTATATCGGTTTTTACAATTATAATAATTAAAATATATTGTTTTCTGATTATATATTTGTTTTATTTAAATTGTCAAACAATAGAGACGAAAATATATTATTCTGCTAACTATAAACTAAAGTCTCTAATATTACGTCTTACACATAGTCATAGGAGCACATTTAGTATAAAACTTGGAGTGATAAAATTGTTCACCCCGAGTAGTCCATGGGGGAGAAACTCCCCACAGCCGCTACATCTACATGGCATAAAATATTTTAGTCTTATCATTTAATTTTGATAATAATTATTTTAGAAATTTTCTTTATTATGACTAAATGACAATAATAAACATTATTATTTTCTGTCAATAAGTGATCAAATTGGTAGACGTTTGACAACAACAAAATCCTAAATAGTATTCCAACAATAAATATTAAAAATAAGTTTGACTATCATCACAATATCACATGCATTATAAGTAGATAACATTGGCGTGTTAATTATCATCCCAAATGCTCAATACTCCTATTATATACGTATATCTACGTATAATGTATGTACATTTTACGTCAGTAGCATTACTGCATTAATAATACAAACTAGAATAAACTCATTCTTATAAACCCAAAATAATCATCTTAACACAATATTTTTACCTTGAAATAAACTGAGGAGGAAGGGGTTGTAATTTACTATTTGAGAATGCTGAGTACCCCCTGAAATCTATGAATCTGTACCAATGCACACAGCTTTGAACTAATTAAGGCTTTCGAAATTATTATTTATTTATGGAATAATCGATTTATTGAAGCCGACTCGATATTTAGCTAATATGAATGGATTAATTATGAAACGGAAAAATTATCTCGGTGTTGGTGATTGGCTAATAAACGCAAAATAGTGTTAATCAGAAAAAAAAATTCATTATAGGAAAAAAATCCAATTGTTCCGTGAGGTTTCAAATGTAACGCTTCGTTAAACTTTATCGCGCGGTTATTTTCTTAGAAAGTCAAATGCGAATAAAACGTTAGAAAAGTTTTCAACCTCACTAGTTAAAACTCCGATGTACCGCAGAAATATAACTTAAATGATTTGCACCACCGGTCGTCATGTATATTATTATAACTTTTTGAGGCAAAAAAAAATGTGTCTGTTATGAAAGTCAAATAACCTAAGTTGAACCGTCTCAACCGAACTGCATTGTGTTCGAAATAAAATGTTATATTCCTGAGACAGGCATCTTCGTAAAAGCAGAATATAATATTACTCGTATCATGACGCATCGACCAACAGTAGTCAATTGTAGAGTATATTGTCGAGTTAATAATTTTAACACGATGCGAAAATTATCCCAGTGATATTAATTCCAGGTTTATCGTATCAACTGTTTATTATTAGCAAAAATTATAAAAGAAATATAGTAATTGCTTTTACCGGTATTTGTAACAAATTATGAAAGGTGTTTTTTTTGCATGCTTAACTCACTTTACGATTGAAGTTATGCATTATTAAAATCCAAAATTTTGGATCTCCTATTCATGATGATATTATACAAAACGTCGAATGATATCAATTAAAGTAGTGAAAATATCCTATATTATTTTTATTTTTGTAAATATCTGAATCAGTAAGTGAAGTTTTCGAAAGTTAAAATTGGTAAAATATTTTTACAATTCAGGCTTGATAACTCATAGACATATTATATAAGTATGTGCCATCGGCGTTTTTCAATTATTAGGTATTGATTGTTATCAACACCCGCGTATAATCATGTGAGTATGGCTGTCGCAGGCTTACAGTCAAAATATATTGTGATCCAGAATCCAAAGAATATTCGCTTTAATTTGATTTTCATTCCATTTGGTAAGTCACGCGTTTTTAGCCTTATACAGATCCTGTAAGAAGGCATGGCACGTTGATCCCGATTATCCCGTGTTTGAACGAGTCCTGCGCAATGACCTAATTCTGTTATCTTTTCTTTATAACAGACATTTCAATTCCCCGAAAGAATCATATCCCGTAGTTAAGACCTTGCCATGGATACAGGTTAATGTTGTACACGGTGCGGGCCCGCACTGGAGGTGGTCGCAGGGCGCGCGCTATACACACACGTAATGTGAATGAAATCGGTCCGCGGTTAAATCGACATTATACAACTGATAACCTTAAAATGAAATCCCATTTTAGTATTGTTCCTGGGTCAAATCTATACTATCAAAAATCCAAAAACTAATCTAAATTTGTTTTTCACACGAGCAAATTAATATATATCCAGCGGACGAGAGGTGCATGATGAAAGAACTAATATGGTCCGCAGAGGATTTATTTTTATTTTTCATGAGTATAAATACAACGGCCAGCGGATGACGAATAGTATTCGGATGGGAAAAATTTCCATATGAATCAGACCGCCGTTGTACTGCGAGACTGCACAAAACGATACGAGAAGAGCATTCATATTTGTAATTTGTTAGAAATTAGATTTTTGATTCAAAAACGTGAATATGTATTTAACGTTCGGATGTGCTTCAACCGGAATACAGAAATGTAACAATTTTAGTGCTTGGATCCATTATTTAATTATTTTTATTACCATCGGATAATTGAATAAAATAAAGAACTGGGAAGACTTTATTTTGAAATTTCTAGAAGAAATTTTAAATTTTAAGTTCCAGTAAGAACAAACAAAAACATATTCTTAATGTGCAGTATTAACCATTCTAAAATCATCATATCCTAAATGTAATATTGTTTAGAAAGCATATTCTATTAATTTGTTTCAGTTAATTCTTTTCTGTATTTGCATCGTACATAAAGGTTGAATATGTTTCATTAAAGATATCTTTATGTTTTTGTTATTTACAACGTATTCGTACCAAAATTAGAATGTTTCAATTTCAATGTAATTTTATAGATATCTAGGAACTTCGTCGTTTAGTTCGTTTCTTATTCTTAGAATTTATTAGAAATGAAATAAGTGATACCAAACTGATTATTAAATAATGACGTAAATAAATTTAGATTTAAAGAAGATACGGCTAAAGATTATATCTATTTAAAAGCTTATAGATGTTGTCAATTAATTCAATGGTAAATATTTCAGATGTTAAGAATTTTAGAACTTTTTTTCCTCCGAAATTTTTCCCAATAATATCGTATCAATCCTATTTTCTAACTGAATTAATATTAGACAATATTTTATCTGTAATTAATGGTAAACAATTATTATCAAGTAACGGTTACGAAATGTAATAATGTGATTTATTATTTAAAAGTTCCATAAAAGTGTATTTATTACGATAAATCCATTCATTATAGTTATTGTAAATTAATCAAATAAATCAATATAATATTGTTGCGTATTAAACGGCCATTTCGTCATGTACACGAATAAATATTATGTGTAACCGAAGACATACATTTTGCATTGTCCAAAGTAAAAAAAGAAACAGAAAACATTAAAACTACTGTGTATCATTATTATAACATCAAATCTTGCAGATGTTATGCAGGAATGTGCTTGTTTACATTTGAACAGAAATATATTCAATTGTAGTGTCGGAAAAATGAAGTATATGGTGTATAAGTAATATGGTAAATTTAAAAAATAATAGTATGTTCTGACTTATTAAAAAGATTTTCATAATATGTATTTTTAAAAAGCATAAAGGTCATATTATAATATTTGCATTGCTGTATTAAATATTTTTTTTTTAATCATATGTTTAGTGTTTTAAACTTCAAGTTTTATTAATATTATATTATGAAACTATACGACAAGGTATATTATTGTTTTCAACTGTCTTGTTTGTCGATTTAATTTCATTTTACAGTGTAAACATTTTGATTTTATTGACGTCATAAAAAAAGTCAAGATGCTTAGTGTTGTTTTGGAATAAGAAAAAATAGTATTTTATATTTACATTTTTTTTTTCATTGCGACTAACGACAAACATGGTGACGCTTTTAATACGACATGAATATATTATGACCGTATACATGGAAAATTATATTTCTTATAATGCTATTGACCTTTTTATGGTCTTTGAATACATGCCTTATATCCTAGGGATTTGTATAAAACTAGGTTTTAACAACTTGGGCCGTTACGGAGATACAGAAAATAGAAACTAAAAATTGCTTTGTTGTACTAAGTTATAAGTATTTTATTTATAACTTTTGACGAAGTTTTACGGTCGTTTGCTATCTTAACATCAACTCCGGTTACACAGCTGCAAGGAGCATGTACATTTTAAGGATTTACTATATTGTAGGTAGTTTTACAGTATTAAAAGAACTATAGTTTTCTATAACATTTATAGAAGAAAGTCCACTAGGAATTATTAAAGAACTATTAAAATAATATTTAAAATAATGTTTAATGTACATTATATGTACATTATATGTACACAAATAATGAGAATAGAAAATAATTAGTATTTTTCATACATGATGAATATTTGTCGAATTGTTAAAGAGTTATTATTAATATAATGAACGTAATTGTTATTCTTAATGGACAGTCTTAAAGTTTAACGTTTTAATAGACAGTTATTGGTAATATAAGTTATAACCAATGTAAAATATATTATATTAAACATACATGTATATGTTTAATTTTTCCGCAAATAGATAAGAGCGAGATAAACATATGGTTGAACTACGAATCATAATCAGTGACTATGGGCGATTTACATTTAACTATATTATACGATGGAAAACTTTTTTTTCCTAAAACGCTATAATAAAATTACCATTTGAAATTTTTTTTTTAAGCATGTTAGGTTTTTAGATATCAAACATTTGCTTCTGGTGCGGATTCCGTCCGGACGTAATTTATTATCTATTCAAATTATTCACAACGATTACAATACAACGTAGTATCTTTTTTTTTACCCCCGAGAACTAAATAAAAAATATATAAATAATATAAAACATTAACATAACTAATTAATATGTAAATGGTTGTACGTTTTATAGGATGACACTAAATTGTTCGGAGAAGTTTTTTTTCGGTTTCGCTAGTAGTTCAAAAAAATCGACCAATTATTACCATTAATTGTCATTTGCTATTTCTCTGTGTCAATATTTATGTTAAAAGTGAACCAAATGCATCTAAAACCTGTCCAATAAAAATAGTTTAATCAATACGTTTATTATGGTAAACTAATTGAGAAAGCTACCAGATCTGTGTTTAGGAGAAACGTGAAAATAATTGCACTTAAAATGAAAACATTGATATTTGACATTGTACTTATGATTCCAAATAATGTAAATACACGCTGAGTGAATTGTTCTTATAATTATATAGTTCATAGAAGTAAATTAATATAATGACACATATATATAAGACAATACCATAAAAACTTAATAAATTTAGAAACATATAAATACAACTGTTCTAAATCAATAATCTATTTAAATTAAAACTTGATCAATATATTACTAGAATAATAATGCTGTTATTTCGGGAGTTACTAGAGTACAAAGTATATGTTAAATATATTATTTTATTTTATGTAAATAATAAACTTTTAAATTTAATGTTTAACCATGGTATTATAATTTGACAACTACCATACAAGTTGATTTCTTATTATTAATTTACCTAATTTTTATTTTTGGTAAATTTAATTTTTAAGAATTAATTAAATAACTTATAGATTTTCGTTCTTCTTAAAGAGTATCTTGTGGTATTATAATTTTCTGTTGTTCAAAGGGCAATAATATTTTTTCACTCAATGAATTAATTAGTTTTTTAGATTTTTTGCAAAAATTACAATAAAGTACTGACCTATAACTGAAAGTATACCTTGGTACAAAACAATTAATTGGCTAAAATAACGAAAAATGAAAATTAGTAGAAATATTTTTGGGACCAGATTCATGAATAACTTTAAACATGCTATGAACTTGATATTGAGCTTTGAATGCAAAAAAAATTGTATACTAATTGTCATTCAATTGAATTTATCTATTTTACATTTTTATCAGTACTACTAACTTTTTATTGAGTTACAGTGTTAAAAGAGATTTTCTGCCTAACAGTATTTTAAATTTGATAATACATTTAAAATGAAAAACATAGTTTCTCTAAATGAAACTTGAATAATTTCTTATATTGTTAAAAAAAAAAATTTCAATATAAAAGTACAATCTGGAACAATTATAATACCGACAGAAATTTCACTTATTATATTAAACTTTCCTACGTAAATAATTTATATTGTATTTTTTTTTTATTGAATATACATTAGTTTATTATGCACAAGAACAATTACATTTATTATAAATGCATACTCATTTATTAATTGTTGTGTGACAATTACGTGTGCATCTTGAAACAATATAAAATGTTGGCATTTTTTCCTATAAAAACATAAATATTAATGAAGTGTTTTGTTGGCTTGTTACGAACTTCCGAGCTAATCAACCTTCCGTAACTCGGAAAACTTGCATACGTAATAACCATTTATTAAAAAGAAAAAAGAAAAAAGGACGCCTTTAAGAGTTTTTAACTAATGATATTCGTTGTTAGAAATGTTTAAATATTTAATTTGTTGGAACTTTTAATAAATTACATCCTTGATTTACGACTTTTAATGTCTAGTTGGTTCTTTGGTTTTGTTCTTAATGTTGCTTACCTAACAAACATTCTAAATTAATATGCAGGACCAAGTACTGTGTGTGTGCTCTAGAACGCAGTTATAACGCATTCGTTTGATAATTTACCAAATTGTTTAAAACAAAATAAATTATCAACATGGGCGCCGGACGGACTAGTCGCGGATCAGTGGCAAATCACGATCGGTGGGCGTGAATATTTTTCCTTATATTGTTGCATTTTTAGAATAGAGTATGTCGTCCAAAAGCAAACGTACGGTATTTTATCACAGACGCTATAAAATGTACACTGATGGTAAGACATTAATGAAAAACAACCACGATTAAATGTACTATGAATATTTAATAATTGAAAACGAGCGTGAATACTACTTCAAAAATTGTATAGAAATTGATATTTGTGAGCAATTGATGAAAACAACCAAATGTTTTGAAGTGACATTAAATTGTTTATAAATTGAGTATTGTGATTTAAGAACAATACATTAGTACGAATTATTTATGTATGAAACGTTTATCATTTTATTGTTTGTTTCGCATGAAAATAACTCTAACATTTTCAAAGTTTTAGACTAATTCTGATCAAGGATAATATAACATTGGAAAATCATATTATAAAAGGTAACTTTAAGGTAGTAAAAATAAAAGACAAAAGATTTTAATTAGAATATTTAATATAAAATGTTTATTTGGTTGAATTTACAAATGCACAAAGACGGAGAAGTGAATTATGAGAAAATCAAAAAGTGTTAGCTCATAATATTATTTTGTACAACAGTTCAATTTTAGATATAATTAATTTCTATAGATTAAACACAGTACTGTTGAAATAAATGATAAAATAAATTTAGTTATCATATAAAAATATTTAATGATTATTGCAGTTTATTAGAATGGATTGCATGCTAAATAACATTAGCTTTCGTAGTATCAGGGGGTGGACACAAAACGGTGGCAACGAAATCAGTGCCCATTTAATTGAGGTACTTTTGTTATCAAATTATAATCAGTGATAACTGATATTCGTTATTAATTGAAATTTCAATTATGGTAATTGTTCAATTTGTGATCTACCAAACAGTGTGAAACATGGTGACTTACTGGATACCATGAAGTTTTTACTTGTGGATCATTTTTTAGATAGTATTTCTACCATAATATAGGCCCATGTGCCGGATTTCAGAATGGGAAGTGTTTAAAAAAAAAAAAAATGAATAAAATGGATTCATCGATGATTAAATAGTATTATGCAGGTATTTATATAAATTTTTTTATGTATATTAAAAACGTTTGTATTGATATAGTACTATAAAATGCAAATCATTATTGTAGTAAATTTACAAATACAATTGTAATAAATTTACAAAAACACAATTTATATTTTTTTGGTAATGATGGGAGGTTGGGGGTTGACCCATGGTCATACCATATTATAAGACTTATAAGCTCCTAAAATCTCAAACTCTTATTGCACCTAATACCTTGAAAAATAATACTACTATTAGTAACATTTGAAAATGCGCAGAAGCTTATAAAGAATATTACTACCGTTTCATGATGGAATAAAATGTTACTAATTTCCTACTGTACCTCAAATAAAATGGCTGACTGATTTCATTATTGTTCTATGCTCCCCATGTAATTTGTTATCAGTGTTCATTCTGTTTTATTCTGTGGTAGTACCTAGTTAAAGATGTTAACTTATCTGTAATATAAAATATGAAAGAAAAAAAAATGATATAACGAGAAATTTACACTTTTCTTAAAACAATAAAACAATGTTTGTTCGGTACATAATTCGCAATAACTTAGTACTGTTTTAAATAATCTCTAATAAAAGCTCGTTAAGTGCTATTACAATATAAAGTATTTACTGACGAATTTGATTTCAGTAGTATTAACGAATTCATTGAACAGTCGAACAATTAACCTAGCAGATAAGAATAACAAAATATAATTAAATACCTTGTATTAAAGTTGAGTTATGCCCGGCCATTGGTAGCTTCACGAATGAATAATCGTCTGAGATTCTTATTAATACGTTGTACTTTTCGTTCGTTCTTTGAAATCGTACTTTGTGCGAGAAAAAAAAAAAGAAAAAGGTAAAGCTCAACAAATATGTACGCTACAGTACGGTTAAAAATATCTCAGGTGTAACGAGTTTTATGCGTAGTTATGTCAAAGATATGTACTACATACGTGTGTATTACGGCATAAATTAATGGTAACGTATAAATAAAAATGTTTTAAAAATATATTACCGGGTGTGGGGAGGGGGAATTCATTTCCGAAGTATACAATTTGCGTTTCCATTGACGAATATGTAATCGTCAAACGTTTTTACGTTAATATTTAGTAGCAATAACCACTATCTCCCGCCATGTTTATAAATATTTAAATATTTAAAACGACCCATTAGAAAAATCTCTTTGGTCGTACACCCCAAACGTATAAATATAATACGGCGCTTTATCAATTTTCGCGTTGCCGTCCGACAGTTTCAGACATCGTGTTTAGTCGGACGTTTTAAGGAGAACGTCACGTACAGGCGTATTATCGCGTTGAAAACCATCACTCGCGCGTTTCACGTTTTAAGGATATTCACACACATCGTCGGTAACGGGAAAAAATCTCTTTTGTGCGAAAATTCGATTTTTCAACAGAAACGAAAAATTCCAATAAGAATTAACCGTTATTCCACGCGTAATTAGACAATGCACTCGTCGAGGGTTTCACGTACGACGTGTGTTTGAAACGTTAAAAAGGCCGTCCAACGCATAACGTATTCGACGTTTTTGTATTGTACTTCATTAGCGATTCGTCAAGGAGCGGTACGGACATTGGCTGCTTTTTGGTCTCACACGAGCGGTTGACTTCAACACATGAGCTTTAAAAAAAAATTCCGACCGGCGGATCGTAAGACTGCACAATATTTTTAACAACATTCTCGTATTTTTATTTTATTATTATTATTATTTTTTTGTTAAATAACAGTCGAATACCGGCGTAATACGTGACCTCGAGCGCATCGCACATAATAATAATGTCTCTTATACGGCCGTAACATTCAACACGTCATGGCGCACCGAAACCCAATGACGGTACGAGTGAAATTTCATGGCAATTTTCACGGCACCATTTATTCCGTAAAGTACGTACTCGAGCGTAGACGCTTGTGAAAAATAAAATCTTTCCCCACACACATACAAATATACGAGTTTATATATTTACGTACACTTACACGCGTACCTACAAGGCAGGCGCTTCGACGGCAGGGGTGGTATTTCCATTGAGTGCGAATGTCCGTGTTTGCGATTAGCATACGTCTCCGGGGCTGTCGAGGACTCGAAGCCCGTCGGATTACCATCGGAATTGTCATATTCCAATATATATATATATTTATATGTTATACGTATGAAAAAAAAAAAGGACCCGAGGATAGACTCCGACTCGTTGGTGATTCGGGGTTTGGTCGGGTGATGAGAGGGAAGTGGCAGCGTCCGGGTTGAATACATTACAGGTGCGCATAACCAAACGGCGCCTGGGGACTCGGGCAAACGAACCATCGCCGCCGCCGCCAAAATATTCACGTTAGGGCACGGGCAGGGATCGCGATGATCCGATGCCGTAGCAGCAGTAGTAGCCGAAAATATATCCGAAGGGACCGGGTTGTCGGCGGCGGAGAAGGGATTTCCTATGAGCGTGCGTTCGCGGACAAAGGCATGTGCAGAGGCGAAGGGGTGCTTGTTACAAGCCATATAAATGCAAATCAGACTTATAACCCTGTGGCGATTTGTCCTTGCACGCTCACACACACACGCACACGTGCGCGCAGACGAGCTCGTACACACCAGCCACATTCGACCACCCACCCACACCATGACCCTCTTTCCGTGACCGTATAGCGCTGTCATAACATGTGTCAAAGGAATTTTTCCGAGATCATAGAGCACGCGGACGCGCAAGCATCAACGAATCGTATTGCTCTTGTCGTCGTTTATTATTGCTTTTTCGGGCGCTAACGTTCAAAGCCGTCGCGTATTGTTCCCCGCCAGCAGGTCGTCGTCGTCATCGTCGCGGTAATTGAATACCACGTGCCGTCCTCGCTACAACAACAGTTCGACGGCTATCGACACGTCTCGTTCTTCCATATTATTTTTATTTTATTTTTTTTTCGTTCATCTTAGTCTCGCATTATCAAACGTATATTACGTTTTATTGCGTTTCGAAATCCACACAACCTGGATGGTTGGATTGAATTTCAATTATGGGCCGTTACTCGCACACCGCCGAGCGCCGTCTCGTGTCGAATGCTACAACACACGAAAGCGGCAGTTATTGAAAATCCACGCTCTTATCATCTTATTACAACGACGTCGAATTACGACATGCCGTTTACGAATATTATTAGGGAATTTCATTACTTTAAAGTATTGATCATGGCACAAATACGTTTATCATAACAAATCGGTAGTAAAAGTTAAAAAAAAAAAAAATTCAACTATACAAAAACGTAATGATTATTGATGATGAAACAATTATAAAATAAAACAAAAATTTAAAATTAGTAAACAGAAAATACTCAAATCAATGTGTAAATAAATAAACAAATAGTTTATAAAATAAATAAATGATTTGGAGTATTATTATATTTGTAAAATACTACCGATTTTAAATTAAAAAATCCTAATAAATCCTAAATATACAAATACTTAATATTATAATTTATAAATTAACATTTTTAAAAAAAAAAATCTTTCACTTACTTTTTTTTTTATTATTTTTCTCTTTCACAATGTCTTCCAAATTGGAAATTTCAAAAAAAGCACTCAACCGCCTACAAAAGTAGTCTCAATAAAATGTTTTAGTGTTTTTTAAGCGTGTTTAGCTCGTTGAATTTTAACTACAATGACTTAATTCTTATTTTGTGATTCATCTTTATTCTCACTAAGATTTCCGATGGTTTCTAATAATTATTCGTTATCTGTCCATGTTCCATACACATATACATTGTTCTCCGTTTTCCATATAGTGTCAAAACATTTCTGTTAAATTAAGATGATCGACAACAGAAAACCATTTATCATCAATTGAGTTATCTATTGGTACTACATCCCAATCATTAAAACCAACATTTATGAAGCAATTAATATAGTCTGTGGTGTCATACTTATCTAAACTTTATCCAACCTTATCAGATAATATTGGTGCTTCGAGTATGATTTTAGAAAATAATTCATTACTATCAATATTATCGTCTGGTTATTTATTTACCGTAAAAAATTTTGAAATTATGTGTAATGCCTCAATTCATGGACTAAATTATAGATGTTGTATTCGATGGTTCAAAATGTTTTTAATTATAGGATCTAATGTAGATCTATATGCATTCAACCCATAGCTGGACTTCCATATTATTAAGTCGGTTTGAAAATAGATCTTCCTGTTTTCTTGTTGCGAATATACAGTTACAATCGCTGCACATGAATTGCGTCCCGAAATCCCTTTTTTGCATGAATTGCGTCCCAAAGATATTAAACGAGAACACGAATTGTGTCCCAATGTAAAAACATTAATTTCCTACCCATTTCATACAGACATAGGATTGTCGATAGCAAAATATGACTATCGGTAGGTTAAAAATATTGATTTTTATCGTTGTTATGCAATTATATATAAATAAAATGAAATGTGAAGGTTTAAATATAGGAATGTAATATAATAATTAAAATAAACAGTAGTAAAGAAAATTATAATTATAAAATTAAAAAATTAAAAAACTGATTTATAATCAGAAAATTGCTGTACTTTTTCATCTTCGGGTAAAATTGATACAATATCGTTCGTAAAACGATCCTCCACTTCATCTGATTTTAAAAATGGAAGACCAAAAAAATATTTTAAGAAAATACTGATATCTGAATTTGTTTCCGTATTTTTGATTTAAACCAACCGTTTGAATTTTCCTCCATCAACTTTGACCTAAATGAAACCTGCGTCCTTTCATTTGAATTAACGGCCAAACTTTTTTTCTTTTTTTTTGTATTTTTAAGCTAGAGAATTGTACAATCTGTAAAATTACGGTTTACAATAAGCATAAGTGATAAGGGAGTTAGTATAGAAAAGACAAATAGTGGGTAAATTAACAGACAAGTCGAATAATTACTACTATTTACATCAATTCAGACAGGGGGTTTGAGTGAAGAGACCATCCATTGATGGGACTTCATGACATGTTGTGGTGGGGGTTAGTCTAAAAATAGATCACGAAACAATGTTTGTTTTAGACGCCTTCTGGGGTCACCAGGAATAGTGGGAGAAGATAGTTTCGAAATCAAGAGGTTACGATGATTCTGTAGATTGGAGTGCATGCGTTTGTAAAAAGTTTTGGCAACGTTTTTTACTGTTTGGATGGATAGATCTTTATGGAGAGTATCATTAGAGACATAAAATGGAGTTTTAGTTATTTGTCGTAGGCATTTGGATTGGAAAGATTGAATTTTGGTAATATTGGAGGGTTTGGCGGCACCCCATAATTGGATGCCATATGTCCATATTGGTTTGAGGAGTAACTTGTATAATAGAAGTTTATTTTTAAGGTTAACATGTTTAGATGTTAAGAGAAAACGTAATTGTCGAGAACGATTGTTTAGAGCAAGCGGTTTGGTGTGGATAGTGTTGCCCAGGTTAGCCGACGGTCTAGGTGAATACGGCCAAACTAAAATTATAATATGCTTTAAAGCACGTTCATCGTACATATAATCGTTTAAACAAACCCGGACGCAATTCATGTGGTACATTAGATAAGGCCGGACGCAATTCGTGTACTCGCTTATCAATTTTTTTATTTTGGGACGCAATTCATGTATAGCCGTTACAATATCCAAATATCAATTTCACGTTCAAAGTATTTTCTCGTTGTGAGATAAAAATTATGTTTACGTTTCGTTTGAAAATTAATCGCTGATCCACAGACGTAAGTACCAAGTATCAGTCGTTGCGTTCTATCTTTGACCATCTTCATCCTGGAAAATGTGATTAAACTAATTGCAATTGCAATGCAGAAAACATTAATCTTCAGTTAATCTATTTGGTAAGGTTTCCGAGCAACGAAACTATCAATGATGAAATATCAATGAAGATATTGTTATTCTGCAATATAGACGTTGATCTATTTTCAACGAAAAATGTTCTTTGTGTGATCATATCTAATAAAATGAAAGAATAAAATATAAATACACATATTTTAATATTATTAAAAAAAAAAATAAAAAAATAAACACTTGTAATATTAAACAGCACTAAACGCGATAAATCATTTTTCACGAAAAAATGATCAAAGAGAACACTTTAAAGCATTTTTATGAAATACATCAATAAGGAAAATAAGTAAAGTACTAGGAATGTATTTTAGAAAGAAATATTCACTGCTTCTCAATTGAAAATATTTATTACATAGATTGGAATTTCAACACTTTCCAAATAAATACGATTAGTATTTATTATTTATTTTGATTTAATAATCATATTAATAATAAAATCTGGAATATTAGATTTTTTAAATAATTTGCTAAAAATTGTTCAGTGTTTAATAATAACTATCATATATGGTTTGCAGTATTATGCATTATCTAGATGATTTATCTATATAAAATCTTTTTATCTTATCTAGATAATAATAATTTTAAGTATCTTTTTATCTATATTTTTAAATAAAATGGCTGTTTACGATAAATTATCTAGATAATTTTGAAAAAGATAATTTTTTTTGTGGAAAGCGAAACGAGGAATAATGAACACATAGTATTACCGTATGTACATTTTAAATTTTAAATATACATATTCTATAAACGAAGTATTGTATAATTATTTACACAGAAAATAAAAATGAACGTATTTCAAATAATACCATTAAATTTAATAACGATTAACTTTTTTTTTCTATATAATCGATGACTGAGCGATACCCGTTGCCCAATGCTTACGCTCGGAATTTAATATACGTATACCTAATATTTAATATATACCTACTCATATAATAACAATATAGGCAATAATTATGTTAACACATGGACATAAAACGTCAATTTTTGGCTGGAACGTTCCATAAATAACAATGTATAAACTTAAATTAAAGTAATAAATAATAATAAAGCCAACTGGTAACCACTGAATAGTGGCCACGGCTATATAGTATTAGTGTATATAGATTAGTGCTCTGCACGGTCCGGTTTATATCAGTCTGGTCCGGTCTTTTCGTATAAAGATAGGTGAAGGATCGGTTCGGTCCGAATTAATATATTTTTGAATGATTTTGGTAAGGTCTTGGTTTAAACTATAATAATTTTGGTTCGGCCCGGTTTCTAAAATATAATCAGATCGGTCCGGTTAATTTTAAATGTACGGCTAATATTACGGATTGTTTCAAATCTAATATCTATTGAACAATGATTTAAAATTATAAAGACATTATTTATAGAATTAATAACACGAATATTATTATGGCCCATGAAAATCAATATTTTACCCTAGAACCGTTTTTTTTTATATAAATTGTATGTAACTATCATGTATATTATATATACAATCTCAAAACTGTTCATGGTACCTATTGACTATTAATAATTTATTATCAATCATATTTTCAAGAAAAATGATTATTATTCTCCTTATGGTGCGGGAACGTGGAATATTGTGGAAGTGCCACGCCGCGCCGCGCCGTTCAAATATATAAATGTATACAACTGTCAATAAAATACTCGCACATTATAATCTTGATTTACATTAATTATAGTTTATCTATACATTATTTTAGGGAAACGGAGATTGGAAATGAAATGCGCACTTCTAATTTCTACCATTCTTGTCGATGATGCCGGTAAGCGGTAATACTTGGAATATAGTCGATTAGCCAGGCCAGATAGCAAGTAGTTCGATATTTCCACGTAAAATTCTTTGTATAAATAATTAATACTTAATAATGAAATAAACATGAGTATAGTATAGTGTAGTATATTTATATACCTAATATACCTATACTAAAATATAAATTTACTATAGTCTATTTTCATGGTGCAATATTTTTTTAGTTTGAATCGTTTGTCCGCTCTATCATATTATGTTATACTTGTATCTTGTATGGTAGAAAAAAAAATAGGTCCGCGGTCCGGTTCAGTCCGGTCCATAAGCTTTTACAGTCCGAAATTCATTAGTTCGGACCGACGGTCGGGTCTGGGTCCACTCTAACAAATTACTTTAAATTTTCAGTCCGGTCCAGTCTAAAATTAAATGTAGCAATCGTTTTGGTCCTTTTTTAACATTTTCAGTCCGGTACGGTCCCTAAAATTACGAACCGTGCAGAGCACTAATATAGATCTTAAATCGTGTTAGTGAATACTGATAATAGCTACAAGGTAACAGTAATCACTTATTAGTTATTGATAAATACGTACGGTTAGCGATATAAGAACCCCTAGACGTCACAGTGCGGGTTTAAAATATGACGCTCTTATTGGTCGATTTCAAATTGCCGCGCTTTTATATATGAGTTATTATTATTATTATTATTATTAATATTATGCTGTCATCATAAATGAAATAAATAAGAAAAATTAAAGTAAATTAAATAATATTTGTACATCAAGTCATCAAATATGCATCTTAAAAGTATCATAGATGAAATAAATAAGAAAAATTGTCCATAATAATGCTAGAATATTGTATATTTCTCTTGTGGTTTACATATTATCAGCATTATTTTACATGACCTCTTAAATTATACCTACATTATCTTCAAGACTTACTTTGATTGGTAACATAATCATGACATCAAAACCAGTGGCAGTTACAATTTTTAGAATAAATCCAGTTTTCAGAAATATGTGTTGAAAATATGCAGTTTTATTATTATCTACCCATTAATTTATTTGCTCATTGATATAATTTAATTTTAAATCTTCAATAACTGAATAATTAATGTTTGTAACACTCTATGAGCGTAATGTGACCTTAGGGTTTTTAAAAAAATGTCCTAATTGTTTTGATTAATCTGTTGCAATATTGTTCATTTTTGCTAATAGTTAATAATACTTACTAGGTACAACTTACAATTTCAATATATAATAGTTAGAACTTGAATACAATTATTGTAAAATAATTTAAATACCTGTCCTATTTGTTTTTTATGTCATATAGATAATATTAAAATTACTATTACCAGTCCTATTTGGTATTAACATGAATATTATATTATTTATAACATTCAGTGATATTACTAACAAGTAATTATATTGTGGTAATTTCTATGTCTTAAAATTTGACATTCAAAATATCATAAAGAATGTCTAAATATTAAGAATGGTAATAATAAATATCAGTAGTAATAAATATACTTTTTATACACACCTAAATACATACATATTTTACACACCTCACTGGATTATTTAATTGTCCTTGAGCAATTCAATTAGTGGCAATTTTTTCTTCAAATAAAGCAAAAAATATGTTAACATCATCTTCAGTATTTAAATTACAACGTATCACTTCGGCATTATTCTTAATAATATCTACTAATTCGCAACGCAATTCGCTATTACTTACATTTATTTCATCTATGATATTTTTAAGATTCATATTGATGACTTGATGTACAAATATTATTTAAAAAAATAAAAAAGTAAGTGACATATTTTCTCGATATGATTATTAAATGATAATCAATAATAACAATGATAATAACATGATAATTAAGTGATAATTATCACATAATTAAACATAATAATAATGTAATTAAAATATAGATAATCAATAATAATTCATATATAAAAGTGTGGTGATTTAAAATCGACCAATAAGAGCGTCGTATTTTAAATTCGCACTGTGACGTCTATCGTTTCTTGTATCGCGTACGGTTTAATTAAAATAAATTGATTTATATGTAATACTTTTAAAATTTATTTAATCAAGCTTGAGTTTCATAAATATAACTTCCTTCATCTGCACCTGTCGAGCGCTTATTTAGCAGCGGAAGTCAAATATTAACACCAAATAGGAACCGTTTAGGTGATAAGACATTTGAAATGTTGTGTTTTGTCCAATAAAATTAATTTGTAAAATATTGTATAATTTATATATATTATATATTTTTTTGCATTTAACTGCGTGTAAATTGAAGAAAAAGTAATGAGTCATCACTGATGACCATTAAATTAAATTTAAATATTACAAGATAACAAAGTAGAGTTATATACATCTATAGAAAGTATTATGTAGATTTCTATCCCATAAATACCTAGGTATATGTTTAAATCATTACATTTTTAATTATACATTATTTAAATTATAATAAATTAATTTGATCTGTAAACTGATTAATAACATAAAATAAAAAGAAATACAAATAATTTATTTATAATATCTTAAAATATTTAGGTTTAAAAGATTTGGATAATGAAAAATAAAAATAGGTTTATGTACTGTTTTCTGTCTAAATTAGCAAAATTAATTAAGATTATGATAAACCAATTATATCATAATTAATAATTAATTTTTTTATTCATAGAAAAAACACCATTTTACAAATGTAAGTTCTGAATGCTGAAATTGTTTAAAATTATGTTTTTGTCTATTTTTATCTGTTTATTATCCAGATAAATTTTTAAATAGTTATCTATTATCTTATCTAGATGAAATTTTATGTATTATCCGTTATCTTATCTTGATAATATTTTGATTACCTACGTACAACACTGATGGTTTGTATGTATTATTAATATTTATTTTCCATTTTTATTGGAAAGTGGACATTTAAAGAAAAGGATTTTCATTATTCAAGTTCTGAACTTCGATCAAAAATCACTTAAAAGACTCTAGTATTTTATCATCTCCCTATGACCACTACACTAAAAATACTCAATATATACCCCGAGCAGAGTATAACTACGATATTCATATTATAATATAATAAGTACCTTCCACGTAAGTATCCTTCTTGGTAAAAGAAAAAGAAAAAATACACTCACGTACTTTAATATATTTTTTATAAGGAGAGTATTTCGTACGTCTAAATCTCCAATTTTTATTCCAAGACAGAAATATAGATTATGGAGCCCATTGAAGTGTCGAATACTGCAGGGTCACTGTTAAAATCTATAAATAATGCGTATTTCACCAACCAAAAACCGTATACAGGTCATAGTATTTTTTGGCAAATTCTTGGGATCGTAATATTCTGAAATTAGAATGAGCATTAAGTGACAGAAAAATAAATGGAATTATTATTGCTCATTAGAAATGAATAGTAAACAAAAAAATGTTTAAAAACTAGATCATTCGCTGCCTTGATTTATAGTAAAATTGATTTTTATAATTGCAAGGCGGGTTGTACGCATTCGGATTTTAAAAATGCTATATAACAATTATATAATATAAATATAGCAATGCAAGTGATGTTATGGACAAAGCTCATAAATTAATGACAAACATAAACAATTTTATAGTTTTTAAATAATACAAAAATTTAATATACTTTGAAAATTGTGTGTATACAAATAAATCTGAAACCAATCGTTAGATGAAGTGACTTCGGAGATTATTAACATACTTACATATTCAAGGAACCTTGTGCTATTAATGGAAAACTTTGTCGACACTTAGACTTTGTGTTCGGAACAAAAGAGCTTATAGTTTTCGTTTGTTTGTACTAATATTGTTTACATGTAGTATACAAACGAATTGAATTATACTCGTACTGGAGTTGGACAGAAAAGAAGCTAATAAGTTTCTACGGTCATTATACCCGGTAAATACATTATTGTAAAACGTGTAATCGGTAAACGTGATATTTTGTTGTACATACATAAACTTCGACAATCCGTTTTGCATTTGGAAAACGGCGACCCGAACTGTTTTAAGCCCACCGAACTCCGGCCACTTAAGTCGTAATTCGTCCCCCAGGGTTTTTTCACCCGACGTCGCTATCATCTTTTAAAAGTTTCTACGCACTTAATGAGCTTTTTATCCGGCCACCGTATTTTGAAGGTTTGCGACGACGATTGAACAAGTTTCTCCGGCTATATTATTATCACGGTCTCTCTCCAAGACGCCCCGTGTACGAGCGGTGGTGTGGCACTCGATTTTGTAATCGCGTATTCCGTTCAAACCATTACTGAGTTTTAACAAGGATATCATGTTTGATATGGTAATGCAAACGATAGCCGGAAGGCTCCATGGACAGAGGTTACGCACACCGGAGCGCTCGAGAGGGTCGGCTATTGTAATACAACACGGTTGTCAAACCTCAAAAACCGCACAAACTGGACCCCTAAAGACATTTCATTAAATGTGTTGCCGTGGCGTGTGCGTAAAATACGGGGAGGGAGGGCGATATGCTACCGTTGAAACTTTGAAGTTAAAACAGCTGGTGCCGAACATGGTTTCCATTTGCTTTTTATACCGTGACCATATATACACGGTACGCTGTGGTACCGTTAAAGTTTTCACGTTGTCTCCGAGTGCCTTTTTGTTACTGATTCGCACGGGCGCAACTAGAGCCCAAATGTTGGTGGTGCTCAAATTGCTGAAAATAAAATAAAACAGTATTTAACTGTAATTACTATAGATTATGTAGATCGGAAAAAAAATAGAAGTACTACATTTGAACTCAGAGGTGCGAAAAATCCTATTGTAGCCCCCCCCCCTCTTTATCGTTGCAACTATGCTGATTCGTGACGGCGCACCCACAGTCGGAAGACCACCCGAAACATAGCGCAAAAGTTAACCGTTTTGTTCCGCGACCCCGTAATACATTTTCGAAAATCGCCTCCCCCTGTGTGACCAATCAATTTGAATCGAAAAAAAAATGTAATCTTATCGTTTTTTTTTACAATAGGAGAATATGAAGACATAAAACGTTCAATTGGTAGAGCATAGAAAGCGGAAAAGAAAACATTTCTTCATAGATCTTTAGTCTACCCCCTCCACCCGTTCATATAAATCAAAGGTTCCCGACCAGGGTGCCGCGGCACCCTAGGATACCGCCAGATTAAATTTAGTGGCTGCATAAATATTTGAAATAAATATTTATTTTTAAACGCCTCCATGAAAAATATAGCACTGTGAGTAATAAAACAGACTATACTCTATGTCTATAGTATAAAACCTATAATTAATTAGGTACATACAATATAATTTAATGAATTAATTATTAGCACATATAGTTTTAACATAGTAATACTGAGATGCTCAATCTATTTTAATTTTCATACTGGCTCGATTGCTATCGATTTGATGTGAACTGTTTTAAAGTTATTTATGGTGAAATACTTGGAAATACTTGTGACTTTATCTTATCTTTTTTGTTTATTAATGCTAAATAAAACCGAAGTTACAAAATATAAATTTAAATATACGATATATTAGTATTGCATATTCAGTATAAACTATAGAGTATAGAGCTAGGCTATAGGGTGCCTCCAAATTTTTAGAAAATAATAAAGGGTGCCGTGAGTCAAAAAAGGTTGGAACCTCTGATGTAAATAATTAAAAAAAACAATTTAACTCCGTGATGTGCCTTCTCAGCAATGTGTTCGCCACTTCTCCCACCCCCAATCACCATCAGGTCAAGAAACACTGTTGAAGTGAGAAAGAGTGTGATCTAGAAAACGTATTTGCTCAGAAGTACATCGGGGATTACTGTGCGTTTGATAATACACGGGAACAATACAAATACGTGACAATTAAACACCTTATGTTAATATGATATACGTGCATACAAACAACCGTTGTGTAGTCCGTTTAGCCCACAAATGTTCAGTCGATCAATACGCGTCACGTTCACGTCATACGCGATCCGAGGAGATATTTATTCATCGATGACGAACGAATCATTCGCGCGCTTATAATTTATTAATACGACATTTGTGTTTATTTTTTCGTTCACAATCAAATAAAATATTTTGTGACAGTGCGAGCTCGAAAAATCAATACGTGATGAAAATGACTCGTGATTTTTATTTCGTTTTTACGATTACCTCGATGTCACAAAACAAGAAACAGCTTATGATTAACGTCACATCAAAAACATCTCTAAGTCATTCAAAACATTTTTTTTTTTTTTGCTTCTTCCCACATGCAGAACAACCCACGTATTTACAAGAAAATAACGTTACCGCTGTCGCTATTTTATAAAAATAAAAATTTAACGTTTAATGTAAAATAATTATTATAAAATATTAATCTAATTATATGTTATTAGTAGATTTCACGAAAAATATCATAAGGCTTTTTCAATTAATAATTGGATGTAAATTTATTTATAATATATTATATATAATATATAATATATTATATATATTTATAATATATGCTCGTAATATGCTGTTTTACGTTTTAAAATCCAAGTTTTTAATTTCAAGCTTTTGATACCGGATTAAAAGTACTTTCAAAGCATTAAAATCTTTCAGTTATATTTTTAGTGAACACTTGTATAAAAATTATATAATCACTATAGTAAACTAATGTTTTCTGTAAAATTTATTTTGTCTATGACAAAAAAAAAAGACCCGCATTACTCATGTACGCTGCCTATAACGTGAAAAATGTATTTGATTTGATTAAATCAATTTAACATATTTCCAGTACAATCTAAACCAATAAATACATTATTATCAAACATATTATTTACCAGATCAAGTTTAGTTTTAGCCTAGATTTGTTTATTCTGTGCATTTTCCTACAGTTAATCTGATATCCTACAGTATTATTATTTCGTTTAAATATGATAAATATAATGATTTATTTTATGCTCAACTGAAAACTATTTTTGAAGCATCAGAATATATATTTTCAATCCATTATTGAAAGTAACTGGCAGCATAAGAACTTTATGAAAAGTGATAGTAAATTTCATCGGTAACAAGTTAGTATGGAGATATACGTCATTGAATAATTAATTTATAAACTAGATAACTTGTTTACAACTTTACCACATACTCTAACTAACTGATTCAAAGAGGTAATTTCATAAAAACGTCAAATTTTAAATTATAATCAACATGGTTAATGCGTTTTAATTGACCGTAATGAAATGTCATTAATATATTGAGTGGAAAGCAATAAAATAGAAGATAATATACAGTTTGACTGGGACAAGGGTTTAATTGTTTAAAGACACAACTTTCGTTCAGGTAATCCAGTGTAGATTAGCTTTTCTAGATTCTATATTGGCAACAAAGATAAGGTAAATGGGATTATTTAGAATGCAAGAAGCATAATAATAAGGTAAGCCTCAAACCATCATTTTAATATTTCGTATAATAGAAATATATAATACAAATTGTAAATTATTTATGAAAGTGAAAAACATTTCATTATTTGATAATTATATCATAAACTTTTAGAAAAACTAAAATTATTTGAATAAAACTTGCTTTTTAATAAATAAATATTCATCGTGAATTTATTATTATAATATTAAATTTAATAGAACAATAAATAACATGTATTACTTAACCAACTGTTATAATGAAATTTAAATGTTTTATTGAAAATTTATGATTATTTAAAAATTTAACTTATTAAACAAGTACTTCGATTTTTACTATCCGTTCTCATATAATCTAAATTTAATAATTTAATATTAATAAAGCACCATTGGTCAATTAATATAAATACCAAATCACAGATTATACAATACATTATTAATCAAACACATGTTAGATAAATAATATAATTAATTATAATAATTTTAATATAAATAATTCACAGAATAGTATATTATAGAAAATAATGAAATCCAACGGAAAAAAATACTCCTAAGATCGATGGATAAGAAGAGACAAAACTGTTATTGTATTCTTCAATATGGTCAGTCGCATTTTATTGTTTGTATTTTAAAAATATAAAATTAAAACAATTGAAACATCTCTGTAGTTTATCTAGAGCATATCAAACATTTTTATTACTATATAGGTGCCAAAAATTAAAAAAAAACTTTCTTCTTAATGCTATAATTTTCTTTTTTATTTGTTCTAAACGTTTTTAATGAGGCAGTTTGTGATAATATAACATTTTTGTCTTATTCGTTACTGTGTAACGCTTTTCTGTGTACCTCTCTATATTTATCGTTGGAATAACCTTCGGCCAGCATAAGAAATATCCATTTTTATAACTTTGGCTTGTTAAATATATATATTACTTCATCAGTCTGTATCCTTAGAACCTCATTTATTGTTCATGCTGTCGTTACGTCTAAACCTCTAAATGAGTCTTTCGACAAATTCTCCATTGTTGTTAAACATATTCTTTTCCGTCGGGTCCCATTATCGATTCTTCTCGGTAGCTGCTGCGTGGGAATGTTTTTTTTTTCTAAGGTTCCAAGATAAGGGTCGATTTAAACACCTGAGGTTCAGCAAATATTTAAAAGTTTGGAAAATCGACAAAGTGAGTGGAAAAAAAAGGTTACCGGTTACGATGCACTGGGGAATTTGTTCTGGACCGTATGTATCGATACGACTACTACTACAGCTACAGCTACAACCCATGTAATACTCAAACATGGTATCATAAAACAGCATGTGCTTAAAATCTCTATATGCGATTATAAATCTTTTGAAAGAGGTGTACTTATAAAAAAATAATAATAAGAACAAAATACGAGATAACCAAAATCCATTTTCATGTTTTCCGGGTGGATTCCTGGAAATAATCTTACGGAAAATCTATTCCCCACGGTCGCCACCGTCATTCTATTATAACTGATCATCCTACTGACCTCCATTAATACGACATTTAAATTATTGCTCAGGACGATGCATAAATATTTTCCATTTGGTGTTGATAATTCAAAAATTTCTCGTTTTTGTTAGTAACACTGTATAAACTTGCAGTAAAAGATTCGTTTACACCAGCAGATAGTACAAAAAATATTTTATGGGCCATTTTCTGCTCGTATATATATGTATATATATATATATATATCATCAGTAATTCTTTATTCGTATAGACAAATTTGCTATAAAGTAATATAAAAAATTTCAAAGAGTATTTTCGTTAATAACTGGATTAAATTTAACTGCTCATATCTGAAGATTTTTATTATTATTATTATTTTATTACAATCTGTGGCTGCTATAGCCGTTGAACGTAAAAGCGCAAGGTTTAATGTACAAAAAGAAAAAAGCAAATAAATATATATGTATAAAGAAAATAAATTAATACTTAAATACATATAAATAAATAAATAAATAAATATAAATATATATATAAAATATACTTTGAGGTTTATAACGGTTTAAATATACTGATGTCGTAGGAAGGTTTATGGTAACTTATTACATAAGTTCGATAACGTGTGTTGTCAATAAGAATTGGCAGAGCTTGAATGTGTTTGCTGGTTCAGGACTTAATGTTTCAGCTAGGTGGTCGGAAATATTTAGTTTTATTATCTCCGTATATACATACACTACATTCGGTGAGAATGTGTAAGACAGTGAGAAGATCCCCACAGAATGTCTATATAGAGGGAAGGTTATGTTTCTTCATTAAATTTGAGTCGTGTGTATCTGACTCTGAAACGGTTGATAGCTGACTCAAAATTGTCTGTGTTGTTGAAGGGGATCAGGATAGTTTTAATTTCATTTATTTTGGTGGTTATTTTATCCCATTTTTTGCCCCACTGGTTTAGTGTATCCGTTTTAATGACATTTTTTATGTTACTGTTGGAGAAGAGATGTGAGATATAAGCATCGGAGGATGAATGAGATTGTTTGGCACATGAATCCGCACGTTCGTTGCCATAGATTTTACAGTGATTAGATATCCATGATTATGAAATGTTATTCCCGGATAATTGTGCTCTATATTGGGCATTCTGAACTATCCTAGCATTATAGTGAAACTTTTGAAGACTAGTAAGGTTCGATAAAGAATCACTATGAATCGTGATGTTATTGTGATTGATTTCTGAAATGATGTACTTGATGACTTTGAGAATGGCTAGAGCTTTAGCTCTATATATGGTTATATATCTATATATGGAGAATTTATCGGTGAGTCTCCATTGCATTTGGTTATCTTCGTGAATGATGGCCATTTCGAAGCGACTTTTCATATGAGATACGTCCATATATATATTTATTAAATAATAATTTTTAAATGTTAGTTTCTTGAGGAGTTTGTGCTTCTAGATTGATTTTCATTGCGAAACACCAGTGCGGACATAAAGGGGTTTCGGCGAGTATTATGTTCTCGAGACCATGTTTATTCAGTCTGAAGATGGTTTTACGTTGATTTTAAATCTGATTAATTCACGTATTAGAATATTGACATGAGGGCATAGTTTAGAGTATAGTGTAAAATCACGAGTATATGGGCGTGGTAATAAATATTATAAAATATTTTGTAAACTTTTGTTTTTGTACGTCTGTTTGTTTTAATTCACGTGATTCTTTTTTTTATTTTTTTTTTACGATAACATATAATGAAAAATAAAATATTTACATCGACCCTATATTTATGATTAACATATTATATTCTGCTTAAAACGAGGAATAATTTTAGTTAAAAATGAGATTTTTTTTTTCGTGCATATGTAAAGAAAATATTAATACTTCAATACACTTCCAAATACTAGGATGAATCATATTTAATGTTGATGAAAAACTATTATGCTACCCTTCGACAGAATTGTTAGTTCTTGGAATATTTTCTTCTAAGTAAGCATGATACTTCCATTGGCCGACTGAAAATAAGGTTGGCTTTATTCTGTTTCTGCGGTCTACTCGACTGATCCACGTGTCTTCAAAATAATTCATCAATGAAGTTAAAAGCTCTTCGTGTGTTGTATTATAATTAGTATCCATCAAATCATTGAAAGCCTGTTCAACATCATCTACTGGTACAAAACTAAGAGCGGTCATCATTCTTATTTGAAGAGCAAATTCTGGGTCTTCAATATACTGTTGTTGAAGTCCAGTTTTCTGAACATGTCTCCAAACAGACTGGGTAAAATTAAAAAAACAACCTCGAATTTTCGTATCTGGAAAATGTTTTGGGAGGCATTCATGGCAGCTTTTTCGAAATCAACTATTATTGTTTCTAGGTTTAGTCCAATTTTTATTGATTGCAATGCTTCAAATAAACGACAGTAAGTAGATTCCATTTTATTAGGCAATAATGCAAAAACTGACGGGAATACATTACTGTATTGGGTACCATGAATCTGTAAAAAATCATAACATACACATTTATTACATTTCTATATATTTCTATATGTATATATTTTTGACAAAATCGAACTTTTGTTACATATAATAATAATTGTATGTATCTGTTGCGTATCGCCAAGAAGACGGAATTATTATTATGTTATTATTATATTGTTAATATCTTTATCATGTGAATGCAGGTTAAATACATTATTAAGACAAGTGATAGGTGCTATACGTATAGGTATTACACTAATACTTACACATTTATTGCACGAAATTGCGATTGTTCAGGACGACTAATCTTTATAATGTAAAGATTTACGATAAGAATTTTTCGTTTGTTAACCTTTTATTTGAATATAAGTTTAAACTAACTAACTTTAGTTTAATAAAAATATTACCGTATATATTTGTGTAAACAGTGAAGGTAATGTCGAAAATGTTCCATCTGCACACCAATGCTTACAGTTTTTCATAAGACGTATTCAGGCGAAAATAAAAGTATTCGGTCTTCTCCTGGGCCACTATCATGCTACAAAATGGATGTTCATTGTTTGTTAACCGATACTTTTGGGATATCCCTAAATTACTAAGTGATTTTGGGTTAGGTGGTATAGTCTCTTCCTCATTTCTTATCCTCCGAATCGTCCGTTTAATTGAAGTTAATTTTGGTAAATGCGCTGCTGCTGAACTTATCAGTTACAGAATTCATAAAAGTATAACAGTTACAGTATAGAACGTTTTTTTTGTACGTTTAAATTATATTTTGAATAAGTGAACTTACTGATGTAAAAATAAAGCCTATAACTCTACGTGGTCTCAAGTCGGGTCGTTCGATTGCTCTTTCTTTTAATTTATTCATTACTATATTCACCTCAAATTTTCTAGAGTCCGGAACATGATTGTGAATTTGTTCTTTTATTATTTTATCATTTCTTAGATGTAAACGTTCCTTGCATTTCATTTTTTGATAATTTTCACACTTCCATATTGATTTATTTAACCCTGTTTTTTCATATATATATATATATATATATAAATATACCCTTTAAAAGTTAATTTATCTCTACCCCGTTCACTTTTAATATATGATATATTCATAATTAACAACTGATTAATAAAAAGTAACGACGTATTACGTATACTTACATTCCAGACACGATTAAAATAAAATGTAAAAAACAGCTATTAGATATAACACAATTATCATTTAAGTATGACATGTTTTCCGTATATTTTTAAATTTAGCTTTTAGGATTGGTAGCGTCAAATCCGAAGATTTAGAGCAAAAACGAGTTTTACGTGAACACGTTTTATTAGACCTACAATCACTCAAGAGACTTAATAGTATGTACGTATATATTATGTTACGATAAATTTTAGCCGCAATGAATTGTACCACGGTTAGGTTAGGTTGAACACGCGGTGAATTATACTGCGGTGAATAGTCACGCGGTGAATTATCCGGCTACCTAATAATTATAAGAATCTTAATGTAATATAACATATTGCCTAAAATGGATGCAATTTGCATAATGCTTAGGTATTTTGCAAAATACCCGAACTATCCATATTACCGGTAACATATATAAGCATTTTAAAGATCAAGAAAATTTGAAATAATTGAAATGTTCAACTTTTTTAAATTTTAGAAATTAAAACCACCTTATTGTTAAGAAATTTTGTTCTACTACAATATCAATCATCATAAGAATTATAAACTGATACAACCGACCTCTTTTATTCGGAATCGATTTTTCAAAAGCAATGGTACATTGGTTTCAAGTTTAAAAAGTCAATCCAGCAATACCATTCGCCCATCATAATATATCATAGCTGGCTTAGGAGTTTCAACTATTTTTTTTTATTTTAGTATTAAATGTGTAAGTCAAAATTGTGCTGGAAACATTTCTTCTTCATCTTTGCTATTATTATTATTATTATTATTATTATTATTGTTGTTGTGGTTGTTATTATTATTATTATTATTATTATTACTATTATTATTATTTTGTTACGTTTTTGTACATTTGTTCAGATTTTTTAAATCGAAAAAAATAAAAAGAATAGTGGGTAGATAAAAATAATAATAAAAACAGACAGAAGGGCAATTGACGAGGCAGGAAATTAAACCGAATGCTGGCTGTCGGCGCAAATTAATAATTGTGCTTGTCCTTTTTCAATGTACCAATTCTCTTTGCCGAGCTTGTGTTCCGCATATACGATTGCCTTTGACGCCGATTTGATTTACGGTCGAAATCCCATTCTTATCGCGTCCCGATTTTTGTTGTTTTTTCCTCCTACGCGCACGCACATACACATACACTCACACACACACACATTTTATATATATGCATATATCCTATCCTTTATTTGACCCAAAATTAAATTATCAATCATTTCCCAATCCTCCCGGTTAGACAAATAAAACAATACAAACACGATGGAAATATTTTAATCGAGTATACCTCTCGTAAAAGGATCGCCTGTGAAGCATCACGTTGGATGGTAGTATTAGTACAGTAGTAGTTATAGGAATAATAGTAGTAGTAGTAGTAGTAGTATTTATGCAGGTAGTGTACAGGTTAGTATATACGAGTACGTAAAAATACATGCCACAAAAAATCCATTCTTTGATATGTGCCACAAAACGACCTTATATTCATTATTATTTATGTATATTATTATAGTATGTTTTGTAGAACTGTTGAGATTTTCATTTTATTTGAATCATTTGAAAAACCATTATATGTATGGTTTTATACCATTTTCATATAATTTTTTTTATTTTTATAACCACTATATTCATTATTTATTTATTTATTTGAATAGCAACGTCTCGACGGTATATAGTTCATACTAAAATGACTAATAAAACTTAAAAAAAAAGTTTATCATCAAAACCTTTGAATTATAGATGAAAGAGAATCAGAAAATAAATGTATATTTTATATACGTTTAAGTGCACCAAAAGTAACGATACATTATCTGTATATGATGATGTAAAATAATATTGCACAATTACATTGTCGGATCCAGGTGTTCTTTTGAAAACTTATTTTTGCTTTCCTCTCACTCCAATGCGCTACGATCAGACTTCTTCGTACAGTAACTTGATGTTCTTTCGTCACTAGTTGAATTATTATAGTATTAAAGGTATATTCATTAATAAAACACGTATTAATATTATTATACTCTAAATACTTGGGTAAATATGACCCATGTTCTTGTTTAGCGAATTCTCATTTGTATTTATAGATTACTAGTTTTCGCTTTTATGATAATATTCCGTGTTCTTTTAATACATCGATTTGTGTTCGTACCGAACATTTATCCTGCATAAAATCTCCAGAACGAATTATTTTGTAAATCGAATAACAGAAACATTATCCGCGATTGCTGCGTAGGTATTTACTTCTTGTTCCGAATATACAAGTACACATAAGGTCGATACATTTTGGAAGTTTTTCATCTGTTTTGCCCATTGGTCGCGGAAGTGCAAACCGTTGTTATTTGTTCAACGTGTACATTTCACCGCTCTCGGATTTCACCGTCTACATTTCGGTTATGAATATCGTGCGTAAACCGAACGAATGTAACGAACATATAAATCGATAGCCAACGCGTCGATCGGTCGCCCGGTGTTTCAGGCAAATCATACCGCCGGAAAATATTACCGGTGTAGGGGGTAAGATTTTCCTAGGCATATTTTACCCCCGGTAATATTAACCTGGGTTGATGATACCCCCTTCGGTGGGTACGATTATCCTAGGAAAGTTTTACCCCCCGGTAGGAATATCCTAGGATAATCTTACCTCCCGGTGAGAATTTACTAGGAATATTGTACCTCCAGGGGGTTTTGTTTTTCCTAGGTATTTCCCCCCCCCCCCCGGGTACAATATTCTTACATGCTGAAAACACAGTACAAATTCAATTATTTTTTTAAGCGATCTGTTTTTTAATGTAAAGACCTATGTTGTAGGTATAAACGTTATTTTATTAATAAAATTTGTTTTTTTCTCCTTTCTGTTATCTACTTATAATCATTTTTACCAACATATATGCAATTTTATATTTCAGAACCACAATTTTGCTAATTATCTATATTTTATCATTTTCCAATAATAATTGGCGTAATAAACATGTAAAATGTTCGGTGCAGTCGTTAACGCCCTACAAATAATTTCCAAAAATACTATGATTTCGGTGAAATCGATAAATTTCTGGCTGTCACAGTACTATTACCAATCTAAAGGCGTGTATACTAGAGTTGGGAATTATGGTTCATCTAAGTGATCCGATTCTTTCAGATCAGGTCATCAAGAAGATCCGGATAAAAGACCCTTTCGCGATCTGATATGATGTTTTGAGCCAATGCCCTATACTGAATCAGAACCATTGAACTGAATATTTAGTTCAATGATTGAACGGGTCATTTAAATGATCCGGTTCTTTTGTATCGGATCGTTTAAAAGATCCTGTAAAAAGACCCGTTCGGATATTTGGTTCAATTTACTCATACGTAAAGATGGGAAAAACGGGTCAGGAATCATATAAATGACCCGTTATATCCGCGAACGACACATTAAAACACCGTAGTATTATTAAAATAAAACTGATAATAACTGATACGGAAATACGAATACAAATATTCAATATCTAGAATTCATTCGGTGATACCCACTGAACCAACAAAAAAATATTTGACGAACGACCGGGTCAGGTTTTAGTGATCAGGATCTTTTGATTCATATCGATGACCCGTTCAAAACGGGTCGTTCGTTCGCGATGTGTTGGTAAAAATTATTTCAAGTAGATAACAGGAAGGAGAAAAAAATAAATTTTATTAATAAAATAACGTCTATACCTACAACCATTGTCTTTACATTAAAAAATAGATCGCTTAAAAAAATAATTGTATTTGTGCTGTGTTTTCAGAACGCAGGAATATTGTACCGGGGACCTAGGAAAATCATACCCCCCTGGAGGTACAATATTCCTAGTAAATTCTTACCGGGAGATAAGATTATCCTAGGATATTCTTACCGGGGGGTAAAATATTCCTAGGATAATCGTTCTCACTGAAGGAGTATAATTAACCTAGGATAATCTTACCGGGGGTAATGATAACCTAGAATAATTGAACCGGGATTAAAATATGCCTAGGAAAATCTTACCCCTCCCCCGTTAATATTTTCCGGGGGTATGATTTGCCTGTTACACCGGGATCGGATATTTTACAATAGTCAAGCAGATAACCGGAGATACCGTGTTCAACATGTTGAAACGATGCGATGCGGACTTGTCCCCGTGTGCGGAATAATATTCGAAAATGTCATGTGAAATTCAGTTCAAGCCGTGCATGGGATAATTTTGTTGCAATAAATCTCGAGCCAATTTTTTACGGTCGGTACGTGGTCGTCATGATCAAAAAGACAAAAAAAGAAAGAAAGGGAAAAAAAAGGAGAGGAAAAATAATATCTTCCCAGTAGCAGTCGTCGTCTTCATCTCTTCATATCTTTTAATATTATTTCTGGAGTTCCGACGTGCACATCTTACGACGATGACGATCATACGGGTAGCAGCGGAGAGGATTTCATCGTCGTCACCGTCGTCGTCGTCGCAACGCAGAAATCGAATAATGTTTCGATGGGATTTCACCTCGAAACTCGCAGCGAACTTATAATTCAATAACAGTTTCCTGTTGAATGGACGTGATCCAAATAGAAATGATACATAAACGTCAAAATGAAAATATCGCGGTTTTTCTCGCGCACGGTGATTTATATTTTCTAATGCTTTATTGCGCGCGTTGCTCGACGCGTCAGCGTGCCATCCGACGGCGATGGCGGTGTCCCGATCGTGCGCACATAGTAATACACCTTACTAACCCTACACATTGTGTACGCGTATAAATGTGAGTGTGTGTGTGTGTATGTATGTCTAAGTGTACGCACACCACTGCATTTGTTGTTTTTGCTGTTGCGTAGGTACAAGTGGAGCAGCACACATCGAATGCCGTTGCCGCGTGTACTCTGCCCAACTACCCACCGCCAACCACCCCCTACTCACCCTTTCACGCGTTTTGAGTATATATATAAAATACTTTAATCGCCGCTCAGGGGCTTTACTCCCCCTTCCACCCGTGCCACTCGCCACGCGTACCTACGCGTTTGCGTGACTACGGTCCAAAATTCTAAGTTTCCACATCACTCATTGCGATGGTTATCACACAAAAGCCATTAAGGGATCCGATAATGGGTCTCGAATGAGCCCGAACTGGAACTGCGCCTGTGTGCATTTACTTTCCGTCCGAATTTCCCGCGTCGTTTATTACGGCAGTTATCGGAATAAAAGACCATTAATGGTCCACATAAAGAACCAAATTCTCTCGGAATGTGTTCTATTTTTCGACGACAAAAAAATTAGTTGAATAAATGATCCCGAAAAATGGTATACGTATCGTACAACGGGACGAGACTACGGTGGAGTATCAAGATTGACGATGTCGAATGTCGGCGCACATTCATTACGCTTCACGACGGTTGCACGTCGGTGTGTCGCCGAATCGACAAATTGTTCCGTCGAGTCGAAACGCAGCGTAGGATCCGAAAAATAGAAAAAAAGTTAAAAAATTACTAATAAAATACACTAAAGAGTCGACCGATAGATAAGTGTATAATATTTATACAGTGTGTTGTTTACTCTTTGGACGCGGGTCTCGGCGAAGAACAACCGTTTTCGTGCGAGCAGGTATGACGCGATGACCACACTTTTATATCTTAAGTCGGCTACACGCCGGAGAATTTAAGTGCAACGCCATTATGTAACAGATTTCGCGATGGTTTGAATGTTACATGTTACAAACAACCAGTGTGTACGTTTAGGTTCGAACATTATTCTGTATTGGTTGTTCGCCAGTCCATCTATCGGTTATTCGCAATTTCTTCTCGAGAAAAATCGTGTACAATGTCATATTAATTTATATTTGCGTTAAAAAAAAATACATACAGCTGATATGTTGTATGATCATTTTGAATCGTATTTCAACACATTTTATTTCGGGTCCATTGGGAACATAGGTTTATTTTCGTAGCAATCGACGAGGTCTAATATATTTTCATTGTCCCATTTCATTTTCTGAATTTAAATTGAACGATACGGATAAAACAGTTCTCGTCAAAACAGTCCTGTAGAGGTATAACGATCGAGACGATTTTCTGCGAGCATTTACGGTTAACCCTACACGTTCTGGCGTCGCGTCGCAATGTAACGATTCTTTGATGTTCGTCGTATCACCGACATGCGTGTGGATCGACGGCGTCGCGAGCGTGATCGATACAGTACACACTTGAGCGTCACATTTAATGATGGGAATAATCGAATGAAATAATCGAATCATTCGATTATTATTTTTCGGTTTTCAAAATAATTGTATAATTTTAATAATCCAAATAATGGTTCCAGCAGGGGCGGATCCAGAGTCGGAGAACTGTGGATCAAGCCATTTCAAGAGGCCATTAGGGCCATTATATTAGAGATGAAATTAAATTAGAAATGAATACCTTGTAAAAAAAAAAAAAAAAAAACACAATATGCTCATAAAAATGTGTAAGTAACATTTGATATAACATTTTAGAATTAGTAATACCACCGATAATGACTTATTTACGATTAATAAATATAATCTAATTTTATCAGTGCAACAAACGTACGGAATAAAATATGATTTACTTAACTTTCTACTAAAACGATATAATTTAAAATATAAATTATGAATTGAAAAATTTTAAATTTTGATTATATATGGCATTCATTTTTCAAGTAACTCCGATGGGCCAACAGTCCAAGAGTCCAAATCAAGGTCTAAAAAGTGAAAAAAATTTCCAAGAGGCCAATATTGTCAACAAATATTAACTGTGGGTCAGCTGACCCCCCGAACCCTCCCTAGATCCACCCCTGGGTACCAGACATATTTATCAAAAGCAAATTAATTGAATTATTCGAAAAAATTGCGTGTTTTACTTAATGCCCATTGGTTACTAAATTGTAAGAAGTATAAGTACTTTTCTTATAAGAAGTCGACTGTCAGTATTGTATTATTATTTATTTTATTTTTAATCAATGTTATAATTACCAGTATCGGTAATGGCCACACTAATCGGTTCAATACGTATAAATATTTGGATTGAAAATGCATTTTACTTTCACGCTTATAGATAATCATTTAATTATTAATACAACCAGTTCAAGCAGTTAAATCATGAATCAATCGATTATTCACTTATTTTGATTTCGCTTACTAATTATTCAATTATTCATTTATTTATTTTTTTCGATTATTCCCATTGCATTACATTTAAATGCTTCGGTGTGTGTACCCGGCTTTGCGCTGCAGACGTCTTACAGTTCCACGAGGTCAGTTGCATCCCTTCAATTCAATCGTGTTGTCAAACACCATGTTATATCGTCTCGCCGCGATTTTCATCCATACGATGAAGCATATCTGTTTATGGACGGTGAAAAAAAAAAACACCGTATAACGGACGGGATTTTTAACGACGTCTGGCCGAGAAATTAATTTTTCTAAACCCCACCACATATCCTACAGCGTATTATAGCTCTGCGAAATCGACATTATTGTCATTTTCTCTTCGAGTCATTTTACTGAATCGAAAAAAAAAAAGCATAAATCTATGCAAATGTTAGCTAGGTAACAGGTAGGTAAGCCGGTTGCTTTTATTATCATATCACTTAATATAATAATATGTTGAAGAGAAACTATATTACAATAACAGATTGTTTGATTCAAATAACTTTTCTTGTCGGAAAAAAAATGTATCATTGGATTTTATCATTTTAAATTTATAGCAAAACGCATAATCAGCCATTTTTTTCAAGGCTCATTTAAACTACGAGCATATTACTGATTTAAAAGCCTTTTCTCAAGTTGATTAATTATGGATTCTAAACTGTTAATGAGGTAGTGGAGTAATGTAAGATAAGTAATTAATGAACATTAATATTATTGTTTGTGAATCATTTAAGAAAGTATAGTATTGTTATAAACACAATATATAGCTGTTATTTTAAACCTAATACGCTACGGTAAAATGTATCTTAATTTAAAACATTGAGACCATGCAGAGTTATTAAAATCCAGAATGGGGGCCAAATGTAATTTTGTTAAAAGTATGGCTGTTGACATTTCCGAGATTTTTATTTTCTATACGCTCTGGGTTTCTTTATTGCAAATTACATCGTTGGTTCTATAGTAGCAATATTTTTCGGCAATAAAATTGATTTACTTTAACTTTTGTAATGAAAACAGATCTGAAAGACCTACATAATCTCGTCTTCAATACAATTACGTTCGTGTTACTGTGATTTTTGTAAATAATGTTAGGTAACATTTTCAACAACGCAAAAAATTGTTTACTGCTAATTCACATAACATTTTATTTAAACCTTTAAACAAATGAAACAATAACAATAACCACTTATCACTATAGAGTTTTGATAAAGAAAAATAAATAATCGTAACATAAATGCTTAACATGTATTACTAATTAAACTACCGAATTAAGTTCGTCTATAATATGTATTTGCATAAAAAGTAGTATACTATTTAATTTTTTGTTAAGTATTTGATCATACGCACTACTTATAGATTTATGTTTAATTTTGAACTCCATTATGTTATCAATTATGAAAACTGTATATAATTATATAGCTTTACATACCGTTCGAGTTATTTCGTTTTAAAGCGTGAAAACTATTCTTTATTTTAAACCCTATCAAATTATTGTTAATAATAATAGTCTATTGATTATTTACACTATTAACTTTGTAATAACTGCTTAAATTATTTTATACGGTTTGATTTATTTCTAATACAAACGTTATAAATTGGAAAAAAGGAAAAAATTACACAATATTATTATTAAACAGCGAAAGAAAATAATTGTAATTCGTTTTCATTAAATTGGATTCAATTAGCACGCAGTGATAGACAAATTATATTTTCATGAATTATTGAAAAATAACGAATTCATTTTAAAACAACTTGTCTCTGCAGAAAGTGGTTGTTCGGACACACATAATTTGATTTACGTTACATTAACAAAAAAAAAAAGAAAAAAAAATCAAGATGTTTTTGATGAGAACGCGAATTTATAAACGAAATTCAAACAAAAAAAAAAAACAATGAATGAAAGTAAAGCGAAAGAATACGTGACTTTTTTATATAATAATATTATTTTCACATCCTGTCACCGTCGCCGCCGCCGTGGTATAGGTAAATAATATAGTCATCATCGTCGAATATTTTGGCACGCATCGCACAGCCTCGCCAATTTAACATACGATTCCACTTTTCGTTTTCGCGCTTGATGAATATTTCCAATTGCAAACCCGTCAAACGTGGCGGTTCGTTGTCACGCGAGCGGGACCGTTTTCTCGTTATTCAATCCGATGTACGACGTTTGCCCGGCATATATGCATTCCGAACAGTAATAGTATACAATAACAATCGGCAAAAGTAATAATAGTAATAGCTGTCGGTAACGCGTTACATTAAAAATTTTTTACACGTGCATTTGGCTCGTACCAGCGACTTAGCTATATTAAATGTGTTTTCGTTTCATTATCGATCCAAAAATAATTTTTCTCGCTCAATTGATGTGAGTGGTCGTATATGATAATACAAGTGTTATATGCGACGTATGTGTGTGTATGTGTATTTTTGTCGAGTTGGACAGAGGACAAGGGAGTCACGTATAATGAGGTCGAAAACGAAAATCGGAGATATAGAGGTATGACGAAGCAAAACCGGAGACAGAGAATGAGAGAGTGAGAGTGAGAGTGAGAGTGAAAGGATGAGGAGGGAAGAGAAGGCGGAGAAGAAAAAAAGGGGAATTAAAATTGAAGCAGACAGATATTTCCGACAATAACCTAATGCATTTTGACTTGCAGCCTCCACAACAACGCCTTTGTGGTTATAATCGAATTATTTCCGCAGAAGTTTTGTGCGAAAAAAGAAAATCCCACAATCAAGTGTCGAAAGAATGACAGGGATGCGCTGGTGGTGGAGAAAGGCTGTCTGTGCATATGTGTTATGAAATAAAAAAATAAAAAAAAAAATTGTATTTGCAGTAATAGAAATTCTTCAATAGATTGTATACCATATATGTTAAATATATGTACGCATGCATGGAATGTCGACGACGACTTTTTGCTCGACGTTTTTTTTTTTCTATTTCACTGCGTTATATAATTACATTGTCCCATGAATAACATATTTTAATTATTATTATTATTATTTTTTTTTTTTTAATCCTATTTTTATACGATCATTTGTTGTTATTTTAATTGTTACGGAATGAATGCCAAGAACAACTCCGGACCGTTAAAATGGTTAGGACGTACCCAGTGGCGGCATTAGATTCTTGAAGACCGATGTAAAAAATGTTCGTGGCGAATTGCTAAGATAGAATTTAAAAAAAAACTAACAATTTTGTTTTTTTCACGTAACATCTTTATTCTTCAATACATATATAATATAGGTATTTTCATATACTTTGAATATATTTATAAGTAGGTAAATATTGAAATTAAGTTGTGAATATATTTTTTCGGCTTTGGTTATATGCAAAAGTATTGATCAATGCCGATATATTTAATTTTTTTGCACGTTCGTTATCACGTTCGATATCATGGCCAAACCACTTAGACGTGTTTGAGACATAAGATTGTTATAACATTATTATTTTCAACGACTCACAATTTAGTTATATCAAAAACACAAGATGTTTCAAACTCAAAGGAAACAATCTTTTAAAAAATTCGATTTTATCGGTTAATTCTGCCAAATCAAATTTCATCAAGATACAAGTTACAACCGATCAAGGCCGTATCTGAGGGGGGTCCAGGGTGTTTGACCCTCCCCCCCCGAAATTTCTTCAATATTTTACAAATATTTAAAATACTTATTTATTTTTAATAACAACATAAATATTTTCAGTCAAAAATGACTTAAGCTCCAATTAATCATTGACTGCTTTTAATTTTATATCATAATATCATATGAAAATATGATATTAATTTTAAAAAAGAAGATTAAATCTTTTTTGTCTTATTTTTAACCAAATATCAAAAGTTAAAACTTAAATCAATAAAATTACAATATACATGTTTTGGACCACTCCCGAAAAAAATTTCTAAATACGGCCTTGCAACCGATAATTTATTTATGTGATAAAATTATTATTCTGCATTAGTACAGTTATAATTCCTTTTTTTTTCTTGGATATTTTATTTAATAAACTTTATTATTATTATTATTTAATAATACTAAGTTAAGATCTAATAAATAATTGATCATGTTAGATTACTATTATTCTGAACTTATATAACTAATTATGCAATGGTTTACTTACAAAAACACAAGGAAGGCTATAAACTAAAAATAAACTTTTATAGGTTTTTAGTTTAATTTTTTAAATTTTAACGTTCATAATTTTTTAAGTTAAATCGTTGGAGGCCCCTCTTATGCCGAGGTCCGTGTGAAATCACACCTTTATCTATATATATTTTCGCCATTGGACGTACCTACTTTTATATGTATGTAATCGTGTGTACACATGTTTTCTCGAAATCATCATGGAATTTTTTTTTCCATACGCAAATACATTTTATTTTTTAAATGCATTTCATAGAAACGTACTAGAGCTCTCGTGAAATACCATTAAATTCATTACACACACTTCCCGCCCGGGCCACCGCGCAGCCTTGATGTCGGATAATACTTTAAGTGGGCACATGGCTATACGGCTGTTTTCAAAACGAGTCGCTCGAGTTTTCAGTCTTGTACAATAAGCTCACATTACTTCATTTATTTTAATTCGTCGGAATATCGTCATCGCGTACCTCACCAAACGCGAAACACACCGTGATTCCATCACCGTACGCTGTACGTATTATTTGATGTACGTACACACGCGTTTCCCGCCTCATTCCAAACCGGCATACGACTACCACAGAAACGAATTGGCCAACTGTAGTAGACCGCACTAAACATCACATAACGATCATTTATTTCCCGCGCCGTTGTTGACATTTCAAATAAAAATCGCCTAAAGCTAGTTTGCCTTTTTTTTTCCTCCTTCTCCTCCTCCTCCTCTTACACCTCCTCGTCCACCTCCCACACCGTAAAAAACCTGCAAAAACTCATTACAAAGTTTACTCGTTAAATCCTATACATTTAACGACTGGACTATTAATTACTTTAGTTTCGCTGGAAAGTGCGCTCCCCAAAACGTTACATTGTCGGAGAATGAACAATGTTTCGTGAAACTCTTCTTTTACTCATTTTATTTAAGCTTCGAGGTTCGTACTAACGAGCGTTTAATTAATTTCTCACTTTTCATCACCTCCGTCTGGCTTGTTTAAAGTTTTTCTTTTTTTACATTTCACCTATTAACGGTATACCAAACGTACGCATGCACAAGCGTTTACACGTTGTGTACAATTCAACTCCCGCCACCGTTTGCCGCCCGGTCGCGCTACGAAACGATTCAACGTGAGACTTATTTCGGTTTTCAATTTTACCAACACTCGTACGAAAACTGCACGGATGTAATTTAATGCAACAAATCAACGTGCAATGTAAATGTGAAGCACAACTAACCACCATTGTTATGTTACGATAAATATTATTGTTGTTCGCTCTCTAGTGTGTTTTTACGATAACCGATCGTCGTGTGACTTGGTTGCGGAGTACACACCGACAGCAAATGTTTAAAAGCACATATGTATGTGTTTAATTTTAAACCATCATTATTCAATATACGAGGATGCGAAGTGTGATTGTCTTTAAAACAGTGTGCTATCGAAGTAATTATGCTTTTGTAAATATTTACCCGATATCTCGACTAAGTAAACAATTATAATTATTAAAATTAATCGATAGACGCAGAACGCGTCTGCCGTAATGCAATCGAAACTTATATGGTTGGATATTGAGTTTACATTATAATTTATAAAATAGGGGAAACACCAAATGTTGCGTTTGTGAATTTCTTAGTGCACACATACACTTTCATAACGACATGGCAGGCTGAATATAAATGTGAGTGACGTAACTTAAATTATTCTTTCATTAAAATAAATTTAAGTTTTTCGACATACCGCGAGGTATATCATAAATATTACTAAAGGGTGAAAGATATGACGGTTAAAATATATTTTATGAGACCCTAAAGTTCCCCTCAGTAGCGCTGTCATAGAAAGTTTACTAATCTAAAAACGAAAATACTACAAGTTTAAAAGCAATTTGGCTAGTCTCTTATTTTTCACCCGTATAATCGATAACACTTAAAAATGAGTTGGTCGAAACACCATTCCGAAACACCAGGGGAAAAAAAACTCAAAAATCGATAATATAGTATGATTTATTCGGAAAATACGAACCCTATATTCACACACGTACGTGTAAAAGCTCTGGAAAAATATTTCGAGACGCGGAGAAAAAAATTTCTTACGCAGATACCTAAGTACCTATACGTGTACACTACGTGCGCGTCGTCTATAACGAGCATGAATGTAGCTACATGAATTATAGACACAAATGATATTTACAATAGAACATTTGTTGTCGGTTTAGTAGAATCTAATAACGAAATGAAACGACTACCTACCATACGAAGTATTCGACAACAGTACACTGGTAGAACACGCTGCAGTGACGACTCAGATTTTTTTTCTCCTATTTAAATTTGGAAGCAGAAATAAATGATTTGAGTGTATCATCGGTATTATGGTTTTCAAAAACTTATATGGTAGGAACGTTAATATTTCCAAACCTTTGTTTTTTCTCAAGCGTATGACTCAAATCCAATCCATTCAGTCCATCACTGATATTAGATGTCATAATAACGATTACCGACAGTCTCATTACGCTTGGTGTATGTACACTATACTACACACAATATCTTGCCAGCACAACCCCAATAACGGGGTGGTGCTAATAACGACGGTTGTTCGGGTCGGATAATCCTTATGTTGTACAACCGAAACATCGCCGATCGACTTTGGGGCTGGATCGTTACCGGCGTGGTCTAAAGTTCCCGTAGTCATAATTGACAGTTGGTCTGAACGGCTAACGACCGTCGCCCTTAGGCACGCAGGACCACCCTTATCGCGCGTGCACTAGACACAAATCGATCACGTTTTCGAACCGATTTCAATCATCACTTAACGATTACGCAACGTAACGATAATAATAACAATATTGGCGTGATATAAATATTATTATTATTCAATGTTAATGTTCGTGCAACACGAATAATCGCTGCACGCTAACAGTTAACGATCCGTGCATTCGAAGCTGGATTCCGGTAAAAAATGTTCGCGCAAACCGTATACGTGTGTACGGTTTACGAAGTCAAGTGTGGGGAACGATTTACGGTACAAGCAACATGCGAGCGATCAATATTGAATCAGAAATGCGTACCGAACCTAATAATGTACATTTTTATAGTCGCAATATTCAATGGTTCCATGACGATGTAGACCGTTTGATATTTTTGCAAGTAGCGCTGTTGCCGAGGCTATAGTCAATTTGCACCGAAATTGACCCAAAAAATATACAATATGTTTAATTTTCACCAAAATGTTTGAAATTCAATTGCAATTTGCCCCAAAATAAGGATATGTAATTAGCACTACCCTTAGATAATGAGAAATAAGAATTGTAATTTGCAGCAAAATTAAAATCTATTATTTTTTCGATAGTATCTCGATAGTGCCAAAGTACTAGTTCTATACATCGAGATATAAGAAGCTCATAACACAGAATTTTAGGTTTCAGATTTTGAAGATTTCCGTTATTTAAGTTACTTATACCGAGGTCTATATGGTACTTCAATATTGACCTCAAAGGTACCTTATAAGAATAGTCAATCATTTATTGCAAAAAATATCATTTTAAAACACATAATGCCTTTAAATTATTTTTATACAATACAGATTTCGATAAACAATATCTATAATTCTATAATAACTTCAGTTTAGTTTTTATTTATCTTAGCTTATACACAGATTGTTTTAGGCAGTGATACTCAATTGAGCACGGTCGTTATCGGCCAACCTTTTTGATGACCCGATTGAGCACGGTAAAAAAAAATGTACTCGGTGATCAACGTTGTCAGATTGAAAACTATTAGGCTGGCAACACACTAGCGTTATTTTACCGCGAAGTAATTTTACTGCCCGTTTGGTTAAAGTACATTAATATGAATAAAACACAACACACGAAAAAAAAAATGTAGTTATAACATGTGATTAAAATCTAATAAAAGATTTTTAATTATAAATAATTATATTCAAATGTGTTTTATTTAGTAATAATAATATAGACGCACCGAGCTCTATACACCAACAATATAAAAAATGTGGAAAAAAAAGGTGTCTTGTCGTTTTTCTATTGGAGCGTTATTTCTTTTAGGAAACCTGAGCCGTAAAAATTTAAAATTATGAAATAATCGTTACAAATCTAAAATTGAATTACAAAATAATTATAAAAAAATCTTGCATGCACAGTATTACGATGCACCAAATAATATTCTGCGGTACAAAGCGGCAACGTTCCACCCATTTTCGTGCTCAATCGTATGGTTTTTGGGTTATTTTTTGGTTCCTATTGTTTGATTGCAACCGTGCTCAATCGGGTTACAAAAAATATCAATAGTGCTCAATTGGATTCCAGCCGTTTTAGGTGTATATAAAATCTTATTATTATGAATATAAAAAAAAAGTTAGCCAATTATATAATTATAATTAAAATTAATAAAAACAAATGTATGTTGCATTTGATGTGTCACATTTTTTTGATAGCATTTTATGTGTCACGGTTGAATGAAGGTGGGATTATCTGGAAACAATAATTTTTAATTGAAATAAAATAAACTTAGGTATATATTTATTACCATGAAACGGAAAGACTAAACGGTTAGCTTAGTATTTGATCAAAATAATATAAACTGCTATATACTATATAAATATATATATAACGTGAATACAACCAATAATTGGATGTCAGAATATTACCAGATAAGGCGAAAAAGTCATTATCGTCATTCGAGTCTAGCCTGGACGTCGACGAGGATACCAAGAAATAATCGAATATTATAATATCGAATAAAGGTGCTCACACACTGCTGCGGTATGCGATACGGTATTGGTACGGTACACTATTTTTTTTTTTTTTTTACGATATTTATACCGTCGTAGCTTGCACACTAATCCGGTACTCAATATGGAGTACTGGACGGGAAAATATCGTACCGGAACGTTTATCAGCACAATAAGCACACACTGCTGCGGTACGATACTAAAATTTATTATTTTAAAATTATTGTATTATGATTCTACAATTATTATTAAAACTGTTATTATTTTCAGGAAGGACCTTATGTATATATAGATTTATAAACAATTTTATGTGAAGTTGTACTGTGTCTGTGAATATTAACATCATAAATGTTGTACTTCGAGGTTCAAATTATTTGTGGACTATATAGACACATTACATAGACATTCTATAAAATCTAAAAAATAAATATAATAAAAATACACAACTCCCAAAAAAATGAAAAAAGACAAATTATTCCAAAAACAATTTATTACTGAACAAAGAGAGTTGTTAAATAGTTTTCTACAAATTTTGTAGATACTTAAGTATTACGTACCTGATAAGGGTAGCTGACAAATTATAGAAATAAGTTTTTAGAAATTGTGCCCAGAATTCTAGATTTTTTGAAATTAACTGATGAAAAGATGATATTATTCAATAATCATAAAAGTGTGAATATTATCGATATGGGTAGGTAATGAGTAATTTCATTAGCGGATAGGCAATAAGGAGATCACAAATCCGCATGCGTTGTATCCGTCTTACAAACATACAACATGGCTAATCTGTATTCAGCAGAACTAATTTTGTGTTATTACATATTAGCTTTAATACAAGATTAATCTGACCTATTATCGATTTCAACGTGAATTATCTCTATCTTCTCATAAGTTATTTACAAAATCTCAATTTTTAAGCGAGTTTAGGAGTTTATGACTATGTATGTAAAATATTACAATTTAAAAAAGCTCAAAAATAACTGTCGTTTTAAAAATAAAGATATTGTAAAAGAACTTAAGATAAAACACAGATAGTGTACTTTCCCGGATGTGGCATCATTTTAATTAGAATTAATTTATCCAACTACACAATGATGAAGACATGAAGTAGATATTAAATCTACTATACAGTAGAGTAAATTCCCTGATTTTATATAAGGTACCTATGATTTTTAAAACTGATTTGATAGTTAATTTTACCGTTCCGGTACATGATAAAAATCGTGCATGCAACATTCTAAAAATACCGGTGCAGAAACCGTCCTCCGGTACGATATTTGAGACTGTACCGGCATTATATCGCACAAGTGTGCAAGCCCCCATTTAGATCTATGGGAATGGTTATCAATTGTACCGCACAAATAATAACGGAGGCACACACCGGACCGGTTTAGTTCAGTGTGTGCGATGCCTATGAAAACCATTTGAAAAATTTTACCGACAACTTTACCGTACCGATACCGTATCGCGTATTGCAGCAGTTGGCACCTTAATGGATTACAAATTACAAACCCTTATTATGGTAAAAATTTACTACAACAATTATTTTCGACTACCTGCAGTGGTGCAAATGACATATCTTTAATTTGGTGCAAATTACAAATTTTCTGTTCTGTTTTTATAACGATAAACGTTATAAAAAGCTACGCGAATGCGTTAAGCAAAAGACTTAAATCAATGAAATAGCCAATGAAAACCAATGCATTCCAAGTAGTTTAAAAATATTTACCGTTAGTTAATGTCAACGATCGTTGTTTTAACGTGTGTTACGTTTCTTCTTTCGGACATTTATTATTTTCGCTTATCGTATCACGATAAATGTCTATAATGCGTGTAGCCGTCAGATGAAATGCGTACTGGACCATTTGACCACCACCAATGACACGTAGTTTCCGTACACAATGCATATAATATATACGATTCCGTGCGGTTCTTAAACGTTAACATACGCGTAAAACCTTTTTGGACCTATTCTTATATTTCAATTAAAGTTATTTCACGGGGCACACAATAATAGCTCCACAAGAGTAAAAAATGGTGTTGTGTAAAAATACTCAAAGATTTGGAAATTCTCAACACGTTCGTTGCGAAAACCACCAGAGTACTTTCTATGAGTTTATTTTCCATGAGATTTGAACAAAATAGGTTATACCCATAGACATAACAATATTATATCTAATAATTTAATTTCTGTAATTGTTTGTTCAAAATGTGATAACAATGAAAAAATATTATCACACACACATACCAATATTTTAATACATTTTTGACATAATTTATAAATCCATACAAAAATATTCCTCTCTCTATTTCTCCCGATAAGAAAATCAGTTTGTTCGCTTCTATATGATATTTCTTTATAAAACACTATATTAAGCTTTAAAAATATAACCGTGTAACCTTAACAAACAATAATAAGTGACATAGCAAACTCTAGATTAATATCATATTGATAATTATATTACGAATTAGTGTCGTACAATTTACACCGACAAATTTTTTTTCTTGTTAGGCATCCTATATTTTCAAATATACATGTAATTTGTAGAAACAAAATAATATAATACATTGTAAAGTATATATTTTATATATTTTCTTTTGCCCGGTATCGAGCTATATCCACCGTCTTTCGATTACTTGTCATGAGATCGTCTTGCGTACGTAGGCTTAATCTCGCTGGACATACAAATAGGTGTGACATTGTCTACTACAGTCTATATCAACTTGTTATATTTTGGTCTCCATACTTCCATTTTCGATTTTTTTTTTTTACCGTCGTACTCCAATACGCAGTCAACTAAAAGTTTTCCTTACCGGCCAGTCCAAGTTGTAACCAGGAGATAATTTTTCTTATGGTTCCATCCACCTTTTTCCGGTTATGTCCATTAGTTGTGTTTTCCACTCCGATATCCTACTTTGTGAGGGTGTATCTAATTACTCCTTACTTATCTTCAGGAAAGATTTCTCAGGATTCACTTGAGAAATGAGGGCATCTTGGCTGTACATATTGTGTCTTCTATCTCATTTGTATACTGTGTTCTATTTTAGTAGATATCAATGGTCGGACAAAAGTTGGTATAATACCTGCCAATAGGTATACTTCTAAGGCATCCTGTAATTAACCGATGTTAGGTACCTATTTAATATAATATCTTCTTTCCTCGAGTAGTTTGAACTTACCTAGCCTGGGCAGTCATATTTCCCTAATGAGTAGTATAGTGTTATTGTTGAGACGGCATGTCTGATGCAGTTAGCTATCATAAACTAACAAGCAATTTTTCTTTGTTTGACTTTATACTTTATAGTTGTAGTTAAACATTAACTTCACCATACATAGTTAAAACGGCAAATGCTGTTTCACTAAATCTATTGCCTGAACAATTAAAAGAATAATATATAATGGCTTATGAAAAACTTTTAAAATTGAGAAAAATAAATAAAACCAAATCGTTGTTGGAAAATGTGTTTCTTACAAATTTTAATAAATTATCTACAGAAATTAAACCGTCAACTCTATGGTATATTTATTCAATGCTTAAAAACATAAAAAAAAATGAAACATAATATTAACGTTGGTACTTATTTAAAATTACAAGTTTTTTTTAAAGAGAAAATCGAGTGGATTAAAAGTAAAAATTCCAAAGTTTTGACTTCAAGCTATATAAAAAATTCATTGACGAAGATCCTGATATTCAATATTTAGTAAAAAGGTAAGTGAGATATAATTGTTTTGTATATATTGGTTATTCATTCTCCGTTCATTTATTATGTAATATTCATTAGTAAAATAAATATTATCCATTAAACTTCTCTACTCAAAAACAAATTGTTTACGATAATTATTTTCAAAAATAAAAAAAATTTACTATTAAAGGGGAGTTATTTGATATTCTTAAGAAATACAAATATACAAATGTAACGTCAGATAATTTTTTTTTAGTTATAAAAACGGTTAATGTATCAAGTAGGTTATTGGAAAAAACAAAATTGGAAATATGCCTAAAGAAATTGCAATACCTATATTTAAATTTACTGTATTCCCGAGTTGATACAGGTCGTTTTTTCGGCCAAACTTCAGCAACATTACTTACCGATTCTGCTGGTGATGTTACAACTAGTGATGGGAATAATCAAATGGAATAATCGAATGATTTTAATAATCGAAATAATGGTAACAGACATATTTACCAAAAGCAAATCAATTAAATTATTCGAAAAATTGCGTGTTTTACTCATTACCCATTGGGTACTAAATTGAATCGGTCATTTTGAAAAGACCATTTCTCCACACATTTTCAAAACTAGTTTTATGTGATAGACGTGTTTGACTAATAATAATGCATATTTCCTGCGAGACCATTATATCATAGTGGATTTTTTATAAGGGAATTAAATAATTGAACCCTTTTTCAATTTTTTATCCAAGTTTAATAATGATCTCTAAAAACAGTTTTTTAAGTTTCCTGACAATTTTCATTTTATGGAGACATGGCCTTTTCGAAATGAGCAATTCAATTAAGAAGTCGACTGTCTATCAGTATTGTATTGTAATTGTTAAAAATAATGAAATTACCTGATTACAGAATTTAACTTAAACTACAGGTACCTATTTAGTAAGGGGCCCAGGTCTTATAATTTTCGAGAGGACCTACCGGGATTTTCTTGGTATCCCGGTGGGCCAGTATGCGCCTGTATGAGCTCAATTTTTATGGTATCGATAAAACGAAAACTGTTTTTTTAAAGATCACATATATAGAAATATATAATATACTAAAAATAAAGTTTATAAGGTTTGGGTAATAATAATTTTCATAAACTGGGGAAGAGCCAGTGTTTACCAACTTTTAATAAACCATGAACGTGTATTTTAAAGAGAATATTATCTGATTTCTGAGTACAAAATAGTAAATAAAAATTTATGATTTACCGATATTAGCATTTAATCATCGGACAAAGAATTACCGACTTTTTAAAATTTCTTAGAGTGGGGTATTTGCCATAGTCTGCCCTCACCCAAATAACGCCTCTGCACCGCGCAATAATAAAGCCTTTATCCACCGACATGGACCAATATGGAGAAACTTGAACTGCTCATTTCCGCGGTGTTCAAATAAAACTGATTACACGTTATGAGTAAAAATACAGTCAATTATATTTTAACATAGACAACACATTATGTGGACACTCATATTCCATATATCTTTGGATGTAATTCATGGATGTAGTTAAATAAATGTAAAACAAAGTTAGTACCATAAATTACGTGTTGGTTTTTCAAAACTAGAATGAATATTTTTTCGGATATTTGTTTATGAATAGATCGAAAGAAAACAATCGCAGTAAGATTTCGAAATAAAAAATTAGAACTTTAAAGTTCTAATAAAACTAATAAAACTTTAAAGTTATATTTAATATGGTTCTATACAAGTTTAAAAGAAAGTTTTGTGATACTTATTTGAAGATGAATAAATTATGGTTTAAATTTTCTGTAATAATTTATATAATTTTTTTCATTACGAAAACAGTTAAAGAATTTTTTATTTTCTTTATCGAACTAAAAATATATTTATTGGTTTTAATCATAACAAAACTATCGAGTGTGTTTATGAGTGTAAAAAAAGTATTAGATTTGTTAGAAACTATATGTACTGATTCGTACAGCAAAGAATAAAAATAAAAAAATGTACATGTGAACGCCCGATTGGAGTGTCAACAAAATGATATAAAAAAGGACATGTGTCACTATTTATAAATTTCAGTAGCAAATTTGAAAGTATGCTGTTAGAAGTTAAGAATATAATGTATAATGATAAAATATAATTAATATATATAATTAATTATCTACTCTTATAAGTGTATTATTAATTGTTTATTGCTAATAACAGTACATTAGATTTAATAACACATTACGTTGTACTCATTCTAAGTGAATATTACGAAACTTTGAATTTCTCTCAGTTATTTAAATTTAAAAATAATTTTTTATCTTATTTTATTTTTATTTATTTTATTTTAGCAAAAAAATTTAATTACAATTACATGATAACAAAAAGTAATCTATTTCATTAAGAATACATTAAGAATAACTGATACGTATACCAACTGAGCTAAGCTCGTATCTGCTATACGGAGTTCTATAAATTATAATTTTTATTGTAGTAAGGATTATTAAATAGGATACTTATATAATTAAAAATACGATTTAATAAATTAAAACTTTAGGTACAGTAGACAAATTTCATGGAAGATACCTCACCTAACCTAACTACGGCAAAAAACATATTTCATTATTTTGTGTATTAAGTACGCAGCCAACAACGTACTTGGTAATGTTTCATCATATTTTTTTGTGTATGAATAGAAATTAATTAGCCAAATACAATTATATATATATTTTTAATCTTAAACTTTAATAGTGATAATCTTTCATTTAAAGTGGCCAATGTGCAATAAGTATAATATATAGTTGATAAATAAGTTATAAATAATTCTAATATACCTGCCTAAATACGCCAAAGAATCTACGAGTATAGCATAAAATCATGAAGCAGAAAAATGATCTGAAAATTAAATTTCTAACTTGTCCTTAAATTAACCTGTTAATTGTCCTTTAAACATATTACACGATCTTTGAAATGCAATACCCCGTCGATAATCCTGGAAGGTTTGATTGCAGATATTTTCCAACCATATTTAATAATATTAATGAATAATTATTAAGATATTTAATAAAATTATATTTCTATTCCCAAAAAATGTTCAAAAAAATAAATTAAAACTAAAATTTTATATAAATTCTGCACTCTACTTTACAGTTCATATAGTAAACACAATACTGAAGAATTAAATGCCTCAAACTGTTGTTAGTTTATACAATATTGGATATTTTTTGATAAAAGGAAAATAGTTACAATTTTTATCCGATTTCATTGTTATCTAATGTGTATATGAATGTTTAAAATATAATTTATATGTTTGCAGTAAGTTTTGGTATAAGAACTAATAATAAAATGACGAACATAATGATATAAGAAACAGATTTTAAGAATACCGAATTCTTATAAAAATATTATTCATTTTGTTAATATAATAGGTAATTTGCATAATATGATATAAATAATAAAATATTTACTTTTAAAAAAGTAAATAAAAAGTGTGATTAAAAAACGAAGATTATATCAATGAACCTATGCCAAAGCAATATAATTTCGTATAAATTCATATAAATTACTCACTAACTGTTTGCAAAATAAATTTTGTAAAATGTGTATTTTTTAGGAGGGGCTGGAATAACGTTCTTTCAACCCCTCCCGCAATAAATTAATTTTTCTCGATGGTTGAGTTCCGTACAAAATGATCGTACGAATTCGTACAAATTACGTAATAATTATGAAAACATGAAAAAAAATCATACATTTTTAGATGGAAGGCAGGCTAATGGACGTAAAGTAAATGCTCTTCGTCTACCACTTATCCTCGAAATATGAGTAATATATAATTGGTTGAAATCAACTTCATATGTTATGTAGTAGTTTGAATTAATAAGTTTTTTAAATACAGAAATAATATTTGATGTTAGGTTCAGTCATAATGAATACTTAAGATTTTCGTATATTTTTTTAACAATTTTTTTTTATCTGTTATAACACATTTAAGATTCAGTAAGTTGATTTGTTTTAAAAACCATTATGAAGCAATTTTTATTTCTGAACATGATACTAGATAGTTTTTTGTTCATTTCTACGAAGAATTTAGAATAAATTTCCTTCAAAAATAAATAATTTGCATCCCTGGATTGTAACAAATTGCAATATTTTTTTAAAAAAAAAACGATTATCAAAACAAGAATAATTTTAATCTAAACTTTCATATCAGAGGTGAAGTCTTGAATAATAATTTTTAATGGAATATTTTGGAATGGGATATTTTTCCGAGAATATTTTATCGGGGATATTTTGACGTGTCATCAGAATCATACTAATTACACGAATATTCAATGTGTGAATATATTATTTTATGCATTTGCATGTTCTGTCCTAACGAATGCGCGTTTAATTTCAATTCATGAAATTCCTCGAAAACCGAAACATTTGGTAAAACATTGAATGAAAATATTTCGAAAATGTTAAATACATACCCAGTAATACTTACAATTTATATTATTTTCATTTGTAAAAGTGTCGGTTTTTAATGATATTGTTTCATCGACGACGATTTATCTTTCTTTATAAATATACCTACGGTACCGTCAATTAGTATATCTTCAATTGAGCTTTGACAACAGTGAAAAATTCCTGTCGTATTAGACAGAAGAATTGTTCTGTTTATGGAAAATGTCCACAGATTATCTATTAAAGAATTTGGACGAAACCGATTTTCGTTCAAGGAAGGTTTGTGCAGTATTATAAAATATCCGTTTTAGTTGAATTTCTTAATAGGTAATTAATAATAGTAAAATAAGTATACGATATTCATTCATAAAATAATTTATTAATTTTTTTAATATTTATTAATTATCATAAAATTTAATATCGTTTGAGGATTGTCTCGCAATTCTATCCAAGTATTAAAAATAATTTAAAATGTATCTAACAGGTTGGTTGCGGAGTGAAACAATAATATTTCGATGGCTTACTAATCGCCAAGTGCTTTTTCGGCGTGGGCGTTTATATTGGAACATGTCGTTTCATATTTTCTGGAGTCTTATAATACACGTGTGTTGTATATCGAGTGTAGTTCAACATGAGTAGAGGATGGGATGTGCATATTTACGATTACTTTGGAAGTGTTCGGTGTTGTGAATAAGTTTCCAATTTTAGATCAATAGTTTCTTTAGATTGCAAGTTTCGAGTATATGTGTTACTTGTACTACTTTATCGAGTGTATCTAATAGCTTGTAAAACATATTAATGATTTACTACGAATGTAAAAATTACTATAGCAAAAGCAAAATATTTTTTGTTTCCATAATATTTTATTTCGTAGACTTATTGCCAACACGGACTTAACACTACCAGTTAAATTAATTTGCAAAATGTTTTCACTGAGTTTCAATAAAGCGTTACAGTATTACATTATTTTGTAAATTATATACCTTAACATTTCAGAATGACTTCTTTATAAACGTTCAGAAATTAACAATTCAAGCAGGGATTCGGGGGGTAAATAACCCATGCATCTGAGTGTTATCGTAATATAAAGAAATTGCTAAAAACTATTTTCGTTATACCAAATACCACATGCACCGCAGAAAGAACATTTTTCTCACTTCGATGAACAAAAATATATTTAAGATCAACAATAGGAAAAGATAGATTAAATGGACTTATATTTCTTAATATTTATAGGGTTATTTAAATTACTCAAGAGGGTATTATTTAAGAAATCAGTAAAAAACACTCAAGAACATTACAGTCACAATATATGTAAGAAATTAAGGCTATTTTCAAGTTGATAATTAATAAATACTAATGTATCAAAAAAAAGTTAGCACTAATAAATCAAATACAAAATTGTAATTTAAATAAATAGAAAGGTGTAACAATTTTTTTTTTTTTTTTTGAGCACCCCTTGTTCAAATTTTCTTGATCCGCGCCTATAATAGTTGTTAAGTTATCAACTAGAAAAAGTTTCCTTTTAAATCTCAAATCGTTATACCTTCATTACACCCTGCAGGAGAACCATTTTTGTTGAAAAATATAATTCAGCTGTTATCAGGCAACGTATATTCAAACAAAAGAGAAAGTTTGCTATTATTACCAAGCATTTGTTTTACTTGTTCGACTTTTACTTACGATTGGCGTTTAGTTGTTTCCTAACCATTGTCACTGCTTCTAAAAGTTTCGCAGTGAAATGAAACTTTTTTCCATAATGAATACAACCGAAGAATTTATGTCTATATTATATTGTTCTTGAAATGTTCGAGCTTTCGACAACATATTTCTCCCTGCCATTTGAAAAACAAAATCGTTGCATGTTTTATAGGTAGTTTTTCTCTCCCCCTCCCCCCGCTGTTGGACGAAAAACTATTGTTGGGACGTCGTCGTTTCGTCGTACGACGTGCAGAATATTAAAAAAAAAAAAACTAATAATAATAAAAATGACATGATTTGCCGAATCGTCCGTTAAGGGTGTACTATAATTAGTGTATATTCAGATAGTCTCGGGATTGGCCATCGTTCTACAGTTAACCACCCGCTCACTCCGAGTCTCGACTTCTATTCTTTGCACTCCACCGTCTAGTAATCACCGTTGAATGTTGTTTTATTGCGTTTCCGTGCTATCGAACATAATGTACATAAATATAAGTTTGTTGTATTCATCGTGGGTGAAAGATTTGCCGGACATTTCTGCTCGCCATTGCTACGAAAAGAATAACACAGTCGTAGCATAAAAAGACAAAAACAAATGGACTGAAAAGTTTTTATTAAAAAACTTTCGTTTTCATATCATTGCTATGTGACGTGTTCGCTGTACAGGGTGACCGTCCGTCGCAGTAGTCTGCTCGTTCTAGCACGAACAATTTGTGTCGAGAACGCACCGTTGTCATAGTTGATCATGATTTAGCTGGACGATAGTTTAACGGAGAATAATTCAAACCGTTCCCCATTCATTCGGATTGATCTCCCCACGCCGGTATAAAAATATTCCACGTTATCAACCTGCTTATACGTATTAACACTGCTGATAATTTGCTCGTCCATACGAAAAAAGTCAATATTTAAACATCGTAACGATTTTCCTTTTCGTAAACGTACACAGATGCACGGCAGGTCGAGGAAAGTTCCGGAAAAAAAATTATTTACTTATCATGATGTTAAATATTGTTATTTTTATGTATACATATTTTATTTTTTCCATTCATTTCTTTGAAAAGATAATGGACCCCGCTGAACAGGTTCATGTAATATCGATGCGCACGTAACAATCATTATAATATTATTGTCGGAAACCCTTTATCCCTCCAGGGTGGACCGGACAAAAGGATAATAAATGTAATTTGTGTTAAACGCGCATAGAAGTAAGTAAATAAGTATTTTATTCGATTTCAATTCCGTAAATCGATATTCGGTGCATTACAACGATCCATACGTTTTTGTTATCGGCAAGAGGGAGAGGACCGAGTGAAACGATTTGGTCACTTGTTCACTTGTAGATTTGTCCAGGGCTTATTTAAAGTTTTTTTAGAAGTACGCAAAACTTAAAACTTAAAACTCAACCCCTCCCCTTATTATCAATGATATTACTCCCTGTGTATAATCGCTGAAGTCATGCAATAATATTGTGATAATAATAGTAATAATAATAACAGTCTTAATAAACCTAATCTGATGATTGGCAGACCCTCTAGCTGCACTCGGCCACGAAGTCAATAACTACAATTTATTATTGTGAAAAATTATATTTATAGACAGTATTTACATTTGCGCATCATTCATTTAGAGTTACGTAAAATGTGTTAAATCGTTAAAATAAGCCCTGGATTCGTCAATCATAGTTCGGTCTGGATGTCGGCACTATACCATATCCATTCGATGTCTTCGTGTACATCGATGTGCAATAACGTTTGTGGTTTCGCCGCCGTTTTCGGTACTCTTTATCGCTTTGGCCTGTACGAGCGCATTGTTTTGCACGGCCACTTACGTTCACTTGATCATCCGAACTCGACGACTAACCGTCGGCAAGTTTGCGTGCAAGTTCGAAGCTCATCCTCCCTTCCGAGCTTCGGATACGCAATCAAAAGTTTGGGTAGATAAGCTCGAGCGGGCGCCGACGTCGACGAGAGTCGGTTTCCATTGCGGTGCCGAACTCGCGGGCGCGCACGTCTCGAAATCGTCGTCGCGTCTAATAAAACGTTCGGGAGAGGCAACAACAATATATTGTAAACGATAATTGATCGGGCACAATCAATCTTTTGTGCCCGCCGCGAAACCGTTCTCGAGGCCGCGCGCGATCGCGTATTACGTAGAGATATACGCCGGCCGGAACTATAATAATAATATACGTGTACAGGTGGGTTTAACGCGTGTTAAAAATATTACGACCGAAGACCATTAATCATAATCTATACTGCGCGATGCGATCGCTTATCTATTATATACATTACCGTACAATAGTGTTATTAGGGGATACGTAGACCACGAATACATGACGTACTCGTATATATATATAAATATATATGTATGTATTATCATGGCCGGGGGACTAGAGGAGCTTACGCCCCGGGCGCGATTCTTGGGAGGGCGCGAAAATTAAAAAAAAAATTCAATTATTATGTATTTATATATTTAATTATATCATTTATTAATACGTATTGTTATGTTATATATATAATTTATATTGCGTTTATAAATAATATTCAGTTTTTTGTGTGTTTTTCTTACAAAATAAAATACTTAAGGCCGCATTTTGAAGTTTCACCCCGAGCGCAATATTTGGTTGCTACGGTCATAATTTAATACATAATTTAAGCGCACGTTTAGTGTGATTTCCGACGAGTGTCACGCGTTCGGTCTTAATGTAAAACAAAAAATGCTTATCTGCAGATGATCGCTAACAAAACAACGATAACGGTAAGACTATGGTTCTTTTGGCTTCAATTCACTGTTACTACGTACCTGCTGTTGTGCAACATGAAATATTAGTAAAATTAAACGTTGAAAAAATGTACACTACGTTGAAGTGATTAAATTAAATCGAATAAATTAAATTTAATAAAAAAAAAAAAATCGGAAATAAATATAAAACACGGGATCGCTGAGTTCGTAAAAGTTCGTATAAATCGTGTTTGTCACGATATCTGTGATAATGGTATACCGCATATTGACGAGGCGTACATGCGTTAATGATGAACGTAAACATAATGCAACAAAATATTATAGTAGTTCCACATACGAATAAAACAGTAAAAATAAAAGTACGTGAAAACTATTCGTAATAACGAAATTATTAAAATGCGTAGTACTGTTGTGCTTTTCCGCCGTACACGTTGTTAAAATAATCAGGAACGCCGCTAAAATTTCCTTTTAAAACTTTAAACCTATTACGAAAATCGTCAAAAGTGCTCATGTTGTTATGGATGTTTGTACTGTTTTATGTACGAATCTCGATATATGTACGCGCGCAGGATTTTCGTTTTCGACATTTTTTATTTTATTTATTTTTGAGTCTTAAGTACTCGGGAGGGATGTTTGGGGTAGGTTTTCTTAGAGATTTATATCAAACTTTTTTTTCTCGCTTCCCTATCTCTTCAACCGAAAACTCCAAGGCCCTTGAATAACGTAACGTTCCTTAGAAGTTTTCTCAGTGTCCGCCTGCCGATTGTTCCATCCGTTTCCAATACATTAATTTTCGCTTATTTTCTCGAGTTTTGTCTGCGAACGGTTCCCGTTAAGTCTCGGTTGTTCTTATCAAGCATTCCGTATCGCATAGAAATGTTCTGCTCTTCCGTAAACACAAAATACATAAAAATAAAATAAAAAAAAACAAATAATAATAAATAAAACATTTTCAATAGCACGCCCAAACTAAATATTTCTATTTAAACCATTGCCGTACAGGCTTTTTAAACAGCTTCTACTAGTTTTGATTTGTTTTCTTTAAGTGTACAGAATTGTACGTAGAAAAAATTAAAATAAAACTCTATTTTTTTAAGTTGAATAAAATATATACTAGTTGACCTGACAACTGTTGTTTTGTCATATAAATTATTTATGGAGAATATTTTGCTTGAAAAAAATAACTAATTTAATATAGGTGTGTAAGGATGTGATATATATGTGGAAGAGGTATGGAGTGCTGTGAACGGTGACGAAATATAAAAATTATATATATCGCTAATTATGACAGTATTAGTAAAAAAAAAAATATTAATCCCTTAATGCAACAGAGTGTACAATATTTTTTGTTATCCCATCTTTCGCAAACACAAACAAACAGGAACAAAATAACGGGAGATCCAACCTTCAGTTGTAAATTATGTGGTGGCATGCCTGGTAAATTCAATGAGTTTAAAGACTCTGTTGGATAATTTACAGCTTCAGTAGCATCGCAAACTGTATCAATAGATTTGTATGACACCAAGTCTCATGGTAACAAATGTATCTAAAGATTTAATTCGTTGACGTACACAATTTTTGCTGCTAAAAATACTCTTTTTGTCAGTCACTCGTGATTTGTGTTGTGTATTGTCTGTGTACATAGGGAAATATCTGGTCAATGAGAACATCTTGCGAATCAATGATTGTACAAAAATCGGTCGGTAAATGTATGCATCCCGTTTCATCTATAGTAACTTTCCCATCACCGATACCTAACAATTGTTTTGAGAATCCCTCCATGCAGAGCTTTTTTTGATTTTATCGTAAGTATCGTAATCGTTCGCTCTCTATCTTTACATACATGTCGACAATGAATTGTTGACAAAACTCACGAAATCGTAGGATAATGTTGTTCTGATCACATCTAATCAATCATCAACCAATGTGCATAATAATCTTCGTACCAACATTTTTATTTGTTTTGGCACCTGTTGCGGGATATTGTTGTTTAATATTTATGCAATACCCATCATTTAATACTAAAAATAAAATTAATAGTTTTTAAATAGTTTTTAATAGCTTTTTAATAATATCATTTAATAATTAATTTTTAATTGTGCAGTTATCGACCGGGTCAAAAATTATTAAATTAAACTACGATGTATAAAACTATTGTGTTTATAATTTAGCATTTAGAAGTTTAAAAAATAGATAAGAACCTACCAAATGTATGTACAACATTTCATTAAAATCGGTCAAGCCGTTTCGGAGGAGTACGGTCACAAATACTATGACATGAGATTTTTATATATATAGACTTATTATATTTATTATATTAACACTATTTACTATTATACTTGTATACAAATATGTACTACTATACATAAGTATAATAATATATAGTAGTAAGTAATTAATGTAAATGTAATATATATTTATTAAAAAATATAATCAATATATTTATATACTATACATACAACTGAAATTAATAAATAATATGTATGTATGCACATATCGACATACGCAACGAAAAAGGCAGTAAGACTCGTTTCACACTACATGGTTTTGACCGTACGGCAAAAATCCGGACGGCGATAAAATTTTAGTGGCGCGAAGAATAGCATATACGCTTTCATATTATACGGTCACGGTAAAATGCCGGCGCCGTGCTGTGCAGCAACCGTCTATTGTCACTACAATATACAGCAGCCAGACAGCGCGATAAGCTTAGTGGCTAGTTTTACATAAAAAGAAGTACTTGACATAAGGAAATAACTAAAAATTAATTTTCATCATTTCGAAAGTCATTAAATAAATTATAAAATAATCCCACTTCCTCTCTCCGAGCATTAATAGGATGTACCAAAAAAATACGATTTTTCTGTTGTCTTTTGCGGCGACGATTGTATAACCATAGTACAATAATTTGTTTGTCAGTCATTATAAAAACGCGCAAATTGAGTGTTCTTATAAAACTAATCCTGTACAAAAGTATACTAAGCATAGGAACGGTGCATAAATCGTGTTTTTACCGTACGTTCAAAACTGTATAATGTGTAAAGGGCCAATGATCTGATTTTCGCCGTTCAGATTTTTGCCGTACGGTCAAATCCGTGTAATGTGAAACGAGCCTAATTCAATTTTTTCAACTTTTCATTAGAGACAAATTAAACTTTAAATCTTAATTCTATTTTTTTTTTCTTTTTTGGAACTTGTACAGCGTCTTATAAGTGTAAAAATAAAACATAGGTTATTTTTATTTTACCAAAATTTATATTTTCCTTGGTTTTTCCTGAGTTACGTCCTTTCAAGAAAAGTAGTAACTCAATTACAACCATTTTCGGGGGAAAATTATAACAAATATGAAGAAGGAACTCTTTTTTTATTGATTATTTTTATGAATATTTAGAAATTTAGTGGCAAAATAAAAAAAAACAAATAGCTATTGAATTATCATTTTTCAATATTTAAGTATAGGTAAGTAATGAAATAATAAATAATAATAATACATTTCTTTTAAATATAGGTACCTTTACCCATTAATTTTGCTACAAACAAAATACACAAAATGTAGTAGTAACTATTAATAACAATAACAATACAAATATGTATTTTCAAAAATTAATTTTTGTAAAAAGAATATAAATATTTAGTTAATGTAAATAAAAATAAAAAAAGCATTTTTTTAACTAGTGTTATCAAAAGAAAATTAAAATAAATCTTTTCAGGATTTAAAAAAAGTGTATTAGTAAAAAATTATTACTAAAAAAGTATTTTAGTCTTTTTTTGAGATTTTCATAAAATGAATATGTTTTAGTGTTTTAGGTATGAGACCCTTCTTACATAGAGATATCAAGTCATGGATTTTTGCTATTTCTATACTTAATTGTTCTTCATATGCTTTATTGGAAATCAAGTGTTTGTTAAATCGTCCTCTTTGTCTTTTTTTTTATTATATTTATTTGAATGAAATCTGTTGAATTTAAATTGTATTTTATCTCAACTAAATGAGGTGATTCAAAATTAATAAATACTTCTTTTATATTATTCCACTAAACTTATGTTTTTTCATCAGATTCAGTTTTCCAGTTAAATATTTTTATCTTCTACTAGTGGTTTGAAATCTAAGAAGTCGTTATAAGACTTTTCAAAAACAGTGTATGGTTCACCTATAATTTTGGCACATCGAATCAATGTAACCAATCAAATGTACAGTAGGTACATTATCATAATAAACATCATACTTACTTCCATACTGTAATGTGTATTGTAAACTGCTCTCTCAAATAATTAGATAAATTATTATTATTATGAATACATAAAAAATAAAATAACTTTTAAAATATTTTGACAAAATTAATCCACTACGGACGTCCGATTGTTTTTAAATTTTAACATCAGTCATCACACTATCACAGTAACACATAGAAATTATTGGTGGTTCATTTTAGTTATTTTTGAAAATCATACAATCTAATTTATATTATCTAGAATAGTGACACGATACAATAAAAGTACAATAAATATTCTACTTCCTATTAAAATTGATGTCTGTCGATTATGATATTCAAAATATTAAACAATTTTACAAGTACATTTTAACCGGTAAAAAAACGATTCCGCGAAATTTGCGGAATCGTGTAGATTTTCATAACGATTTATAAATATAAACGATTCCGAAAATTCCATACATATATATATACGATTCCGCAAAATTTCAAAAGCAGCGTTGCCGTAACAATCATTTATAAATACTTGACGATATGGATATACGGACATACAGGTGTTTTGATTCATATATTTATATTTATGTTTAATTTTACTGTCAATATTATGTTATAATTTTATTGTAACTTTATATACAAAAAAAACTAAAATGTATAGTAATTGGATCTACGATCCGTTGAAATATATATATATATATATAAAAGAAATATATACAAATACAGATACTAGTAGCTTATACATGACGGTAAAAATAATTTTAAAAAAAAAAATTAAAAAAATATTTATTTTATTATTTTATTTTATTGTAAAAGATATTGAAACATATTTTAATCGTAGAAAATAAGCACAAAACTGATCTGAATAAAATAAAAATAATAATTTTAAAAAAAATTGGTTTTTGAAAAAAGTTAATTATTTAAAATGTGTCATATATGAATAAGCGTATACGCTTTTTACATAGTATCCATGGCCAGTTATTGATAAATATTTGAATAAATAAGCATTAATTTTAGAAGATTTATACTCATAATATGTCCTTACTATAGTTGCAATTTGCAATGCGTTCTGTTTTATTCGGTTCATCTTCTTTGCTTTATTACAATTAATTGTACTTATTTGGATTTCTGTCTCACCCTTTTTCAGAATTCAAATTTTAACGATCGTACGGTAACGCTGCATTTGAAATCATGCAGAGTCGTGTATATATTTACAACATTAACGGAATCGTTTGTGAAAATGCATTCATGAAAATCTACACGATTCCGCAAAACTTGCGGAATAGTCATTAAGCCATTTTAATTGATGAATATATTCGTCTTTTATGTTGCCAGATTTTTAAATCCATAAATCAGACATTTCTTATTGAAAGAACTTTTTTTTTTTTTTTTTATGTAACGCTCAACTGAAAATAAATAAAAATAAGTACCTATATCCTTTTATACATCCCAATATTGTTCTATTTTTTGTTACTTTAATTTTTTCACATCTTCTATTAACCGTAACAAACTCAATGATCGGCCGGGGGACACCGGGACGAATGGCAAGCCTAGAATATGGTGGCTATACTGCCCATCATATTTATAATAAGCTCAATTTTCTAATAGTTATACAGCAGTATATTCTGATTAATGATTTAAAAGAAAAAAGGTTTTTTTAATGTTTGGATAAGTCATAGAAATCATCTAGGCCATTGACTGGTTATTTTTATTTTTGAACTAAGAAAACGAACTACTATAATTTATATAAAATAATGGTGTTTGTTCGTGTGCTGTTTTTATTAATTAGCAGTAGAGTAAAAACTATTGTTTTAAAATCCCCTTGATATGATCAAGTCAAAACGAATGCGAACATTGTTTTCATGTTTTAAATAATATTGAATATTGACATGTTTATTAAAATAGTTCTGTTTATAAAACATTAATCGTATTTAAATCCAATTTGTTTATATTTATTCGAATGTGTAGAATTATCAAACAACTTCCCGTGAAGAATACATTTGAATATATATGGTTGAGTAGAAAGTTCTCCCCGTCTTTGGTTCACTGCACAAAGTTCTAGACTGATTGTACTTATGTAAAATACACCGTCGTATACGTATTTATACGTATTAACAAAATCTCATCAACACATGAACTTAAAATGTATATATGTATATAATATATACATATATACATTTTAATGTACATATTATGTACATTTTGGATATGTATTCTGCGCAGTGGGACGTTATCTCGTACAACGTTTGTTCAAAGTCGAGGTAGACGACTCTTTAATCAATATGTATGTATAATTTAGTGCGTCGATCATTATTGTTTTTGAACTTATGCAGTGGCGTAATTGAGAATGTTTCATGGGGGGGGGATCAAAATAAATTTGTATGGCAAACTTGTGGGGGCAATGTTTGTGAAATTCAGGACCACAATTTAGTCTGATATTTTTTAATACAATGATAATATCTTCAGCAAAGCTTACTGCTTCTCTTAAATCATTTTTTTCTTTTTGTAGCAACTTACACAATGGTAATCCAAAAGAAAAAACCAATTAGAAAAATATTTTATTACTTATTTATTAAAATAAAATTAATTATATTTATTAATTAATATTTACTTGTATAACTTGTAAGTATAAAAGAAATTCTGAATCAATAGTTCTTAATAGTATATTAGCTTACGTTGCAGTGGAATCATTCCAATTAGGAATATTTTCTGTACCTATGATTCAACTACGAATGCAAATAGTTTAATGAAATCTGTTACCGCATCATAATGCTGCACCCATCGTGTAGCCCACAATCTTTTTAAAGTTTTAACCTTAGGATCCTCATTACTATTTTCAATGTTGGTTAGAAGAACATTTTGACAATTTGGTGTATTAAAGAAAACATAGACGTTTATGGATAAATATTTATAACCTGGTTTTTTTTTTTAGTTTCGTAATAATTTATAAGTTTTTATTTGAGCTATTTGTAGGTTTAAGACAATATATAAATTCAGCTCATGGGGGGATCTATCCCCATATTACCCCCCCCCCTTCGTAATTACGCTCCTGAACTTGTGCAATACTAAAAGTGACAAGAATATTTAACTACACAATGTTTTAAATAAACAAAAATAGATAATTTTTCACGGAACAATAACGCACGATAGTGTACCGCAGTTAATGTATTTTGATAGTTAACGTTTATTAGAATCGTAAACATAACCAATTAACACTGCAGTATGATAATATATTTTTATTCAAGTTAATCTATAAAAGTTTACGATTAAGCCATTTTCACGCGTATATAGTCGTTTTGTAATTACGAACATTTAGGTTTATTCCTCGCAAAGGTTTTAGAGGATTTCTGGTTAATATCGTGAACTTTTAGGGCACCAAATGCTTATAGAAAGTTGCCCTTCATGACAGATTTATATAATTAACATTAAAAACTTTATTTTGGAACGTACACACACACACAGCAGGTCAGTTTCGAAACTTCTTACAGCTCAATGTAATTATGTATTTTGTGTCTTGCTTAGAATCACGAAGTTTTTTGTTTAATATCTCCGAGTCAACAAAGTTTCCGACCCAAATAAACAGCACAAGTGTACTCTGATGATGAACAGGAAAAAAACGAACACCATACATTTAAACAATTGTTTCAGTTATTAAACATTTAACAACTTTTTGAGCAGTTTATGCTGTTTTGATGAAATTATCATTATATCTTTTATCATAGTTCGCACTATTTTCGGTTCAATAGAAATGCGACTAAAATCCACGTACGCATTAAAAAGGACAAAAAAATAAAAATACGAATATTTGAAACACATAACTACTTAAAGTTTACATAACGCTCATATGTTTCGGAATAAATCGGATTCTAAAAAAATACAATAAAAATATAGAAATATATATATATATGCTTCGAAATACATTTCAAACATAATATAGGTACTACACGATATATTCATCAAAGTTCCTCTGTAATATGAGCTCAAACAACAATTTATGTTTACTGTAAAAACATTGAAATACACGCATAGAGAGTTAATTACGTATTTACGTGTAAGTATATCACAAATCGTATTCATATTGCATCCAATACTGTTGATATTAATTAAACGTCAACATTTTATCATCAAATGGTATTTGAAGTAAATTATTTGCGTACAATTCAACGATGGCAGGAATACATTGTTAATTAAAAAACGTTAATATAGTTTTTATACCGGATTCATGTTTATTTTGTGCTATACACACACGTACATACATATCATTATAATATTAAGTACCTAAATTGATAATTTTTAGTTTATTGTTGACCAGTATTTATATGGAAGTACAATATTCATTTGTTGTACATTTTTACATAAAATATTATGTGTATATATTATTTTATCTGATCGGAACTGAAGTGAATGTCAATATGTCGCGAAACAACGGATTTAACATCGCTGAATAATACTCCACTGATTATTACTATTATTATTATTATTATGTATATTATGTTTATTATTGTCGTTATATTTTCAATATTCCATCGAAGCAAATATGCACTTTAATCCTTTAATTCAAACCGTTCTCCTGTGCGCAATAATTTTAATAACAATCAATTTTTTATTTTTCATTTAATAATTATTTACCCTTCATACGAAATCGGGTTCAAGCAATAATTTTCAATTAACGTTACACGATAACGATGTAACAAAATATGTACATCGCCCGACACATTGTTATCAATACGTAAACAACAATATTATCAAAGTGGCCTTTTTCATTTCAGACCTAGTATTATTCTTTACACACAAGGTGGCGTAATTCATATTTCATAATAGTTACACGTACGTCACTGTACATTAATGGGTCATAAGAGATATTCCTAGCTCGTAACGAACGACACTATAAATTATTAATAGTAAAACGATACGAAAATAGATTTTCGCTATTTTAACGGGTTACGTCGGAAGACGGTAACTCGATAAGCAGCGTTAAAAATCTGCAGTGGTCTTTCGATATTTCTTTTCGTAACTTTTCCTGTTACAAGTGCGTACGTGTCCCACGACAATATACGGCAATATGATAGTATGCAACCGAAACGCTGTCGAGCAAAACGCGCACGGAAAATATAAAGACAAGATTAAAACACGCGCGCGCGTGGATTTTAAATGTTATCGGTGCGCGTACGTTTTTGATTTCTCCACGAATGTTTCTTCTTGATCTGAATCGAAAAGCGATAAATCGAAAAACTACGGGTTGAGCGATCTGATAGACCACCGCGCGGCGGCCGGCTGGAAAAAACCTTATCGAGCCAACGACGTAAATTTAAAACGCGACAGCTTCGTTTTTTTTTTCCGATCGGTCGTTGTGGCGTTGTCGTTTACAGCGTTCGTTTTTGCGCTCATTTGTGCGTGTTTGAAGTGCGCCGCGTGCGTATGTTCGGTACGGGTGAGTTCTCGGGCGCGCTCACCGTGAGGCGAAGTAAAACGCAATATAAATTAACGGGACACGCGAATTACTATTCCAGATGGGTCGGCAGCAGAGCGGTCGACCGAAGGCAACGGGGTGTGTACTCGTCCTTCGCCCCCGCTACCCCGCCATCGACGTCCCTTCGCGGCCGTTCGCTCGTCCCTCGATTGCTTCGGATGCTGCACCACCGACCGTCCTGCCCTGCGCCTGTTCGTTGTTTACTCGAAACCGCTCTCGAGCCGCGCACAATACGTAACTGTGCGTTCAGACCGGCCTCGCAAGTGTTCCCCGCTAACTCTGCGCAACTCATCTCCGCGACGGGGAACAAAAGCGTCTCGAAACGAGAGCCGAACTTCATCAAGCCGTGGTAGCCTAACGGTGGACCGTGGTCGGGGGTGTTTCCCGGAGGACGACGACTCGTACTTGTAAACGGTTCCGTTGAAAAATCGTCTGCAATACTGTTATCGCGCCCATACGTACCTCGAACCCACGCACTCGCCGGGGAGGGGAAACACTCGTCACGTGCCACCTGTAGATTTTCGCCACAAGATCGTACTAAGAACAGTGTACACGCTCTAGCGGGGAGAAAACGCACCCCTTCCTCAAACCGACTGTTGTTTGAACGATTCAATTTGCGACGAGAACTTACAGCGCAACATTTTCCCGTTTCCGTACATCCTAACGCGCTCGTTCTCCACGCACACCTTTGCGAACGTTTTCCTCCACCACCTTATTATCTTTCCCTGTGCCTCTCTACCATCACCGACTTATATCTCCGCGCCCGCGTGTCCCTCGAATCTTTCTCCTCTCCCAAGAGCCCCTTCCTACATCTGCAACATTGTACGTGCGCACGCGGCCTTAACGAGACAGGTCGTCAAAAGATCGTTTGACGTTCGTACGCCTACACCCGCGTCACAAGTCCGATAATAATGATTGCAACATTGTTTCCGATTAATTGTAATTGTCTCGCTGGAATTCCAATCGTTTCGAACAAGCGAAATCACGCCACATGTATGTCATTAAATCGACTTGCATTTATTACCGTTCGTACACATCGGTACGTGTTCTCTTATGATTAAAGGGTTTAACAATAATAATATCGGTTAGGTTTTTAGACTTTGCTCACCTTCAAATTGTACTATCGTTTTCATAATCAACAACTTCGGACAATTATATTTTATCATATCCCGTAGCGCTATTATTGTAATGTTTTACAAAGTTGTTTTTTGTTTCCATAACCTTACCCCCTTTACCCCGTCGATTGGTTAACAATATTATTTGACTTCGAGTTTCGTTTCACCCCAGACAAATACATTTATGACTATAATTTATGTTTGACATCTAAAGAACTTTTGATGATATATCTTACTACATTGTTATCATATTCTGTTGATGATTTGTGATATTTATGAGTACTCCATTACAACAATAATTAAACTTAAACTACAAGTTTGTTTTATCGAGTTGAAATTAATTTTAGAACAATATGACAATAAATAAAAAGTTATAATACACGTTGCTCTGGAGTACGTTTTGTTTTATTTCGAACTAATATGAAAAATAAAATAGAGCCGTGAAATGTATAGTTGTTAATAAAGTCGGTACCGAAAATTTCGCTTTTATTTTTGTTTATAAATCGAATCAAAAGTATTTATTGGAATATATAACATAATTTAATCATTAAACAAAGAAGGTTATTATTATTATTATTTTTTTTTTTAATAAGTTATATTTTAATATTATATTTCTGTTGAAATAACAATTACTTTTTTATGACATGTGAGAACGGCTTAACTACCCGTTGTTTTTAATACCCATTATGATAAAATAGTTTAAAATAGTAATTGATAAATATTACACATACACACGTAGTATAAAAAATGTATAATACAATGAATTTAAAAACAGTACGTCAAAAGCAATGTTTGAAATATTAGAACTGATAAATTTTATTTACATTCATCGACTGTGATGTAAACGGTGAAGTGATGTTATTCCAAATTGCTGTAATCATAATATAGCAATCAAACCTTTAATATGTAATAAAACATTACTTTAATAGCTTATTGAAATATTCAACGAAGGTACAACTTGGAATTTGAAATTTGAATTTAAAATTTGGCTTCTCTACATTTAGCATATAAAAGGTTTTAAGAATAGTATAATAACTTACACAAATATTAAAATTAATTTATTCTTGCTCATTGGACTAATAATTGGTAGATCAAAATTTAAACTATTAAACTTCTTTCCTATAGAGTCATTTGTATCGATAAATTTCCGTAGTTTTATCTAATGACATATAGTTATTCTATTTTGGTCGAATAAATCCAAAGTTGAAAGATACATGGACTTTAAGTTAAGTTATTTAATTGAAATGGAATCGACCGTTGTAATACTGTAGAAAAAATATGTATCCCCAGGGACATACCCGGATCAGTGCACTAAAGCTATTTCGGACTTCTTTAAAAACACACGCCGATCCTGTGTCTGGTTAGTGACAAAATGGACTAAACAATAAATGACTGCATTCGTCTTAATAGCCCCTAGAAAAGTTGAAATCTTTAGAAAGCCAATAGTACTTGTATTAGATTTGACCTTATTGCGAGCAGCTGTGTCTACGGATAAAAGATACATACAAGATATATTTTCCAACGAAAGTGCAACAATTTGTTTTGTTGACAGAAGAGTCAATGTATACTGTATAACTGAACAAATTGATATGAATAACGAACTTTCAATCTAGTACTGGATTATGTTAAATTTTAATCAATTGTGTTATAATTCTAAACTATTGTAATTATGATATAATCGCACTATTAACATAGAGTTCAAAACCATATGAATTATATTTTCAAACATCATATATTAATCAATGTTCATTTACCATAAACTGTGTAAACAGTTTCACACGAAAACGTACCAATTATTTCATATAACTTATATCAAACAAAATTTTCTCGTTCAAAACTCTGAGACAACTGCTGTACCGTATTATGTATTGGATAAAAACAATGCGGAATGCTACACCTACAAAATTACTGAATACCATTTGTCTTTTTTTTATATTTTTATTAAAATTAAATTAAAACAATAAAATATAAAATAGTCATTAAAACTATCATAGTACAGTTCAGTTATTATTTCAATATTTCTATCATTTAATAGACCTACTAAAGATCCAATTTATATCGTAATCTAATAAATATTAAAAATGTAATTTTTTTTTTTTTACCTGACTAATGCAAAAATATATTAATTTTACATGCATTTAAATTAAGTTGAATAGTTTTTACCTTATTTTCTTTCATGTAAAGCTTAATAATAATTATTAATACAGCTTACTCTACCGATATTTATTTAGTATGGTTAATTTAATCGACTTTATATTTGTATGTTACTTCGGTTTCGGTTTATATTCTATGTAATTTATATATAATACAACTTACGGTTGATTTCGAGCTTTTTCAGAACAAAATAATACTAACCTTAAACCAAACATAACTGTATATGCTTTTACATTTTGCTGTTACTTAGGTAGGCTGTATTTAATACCCTATTCTATGAATAAACATTTTATAAAAGGCCAATTATTATTTGAAATTTGTATTGCTCATGTTAATAGAAACTGGATTATTAATTTGCTCCAGATGTTAGCAACGATTTTTCATTTTTTAAATAAACTTTTTAAAACGAAACTTCAACCCCGAACTCTCTTAAACTCGTCATACTGATCGTACATATATCTCGTCAGCTTCATTAAAACCACTTTTCGGAGCGTAAATGGATTAAAAACCAAACGAACCGCTATGCCAGCGGTTGGGAAACACCCAACTTGGAATTTATAACTTTATTTTGTCTACTTTGTGTATATTTTGCTTCCTCGTGCCATAAGGAATTTTTAACTATCTACGTACAACTGAGCGCATTACATACGCTTAAGTGCTCGTTACGAATGCGCGGTGAATATTAATGGGATTCGTGATGCAAGTTCTGTCAATGTACTCGTATAAGATCCCAGGATGTGTTCTACTGGAAACTATTGAAGAGATTTGTTAATTAAATGATATTCAATAAAGATGATTTATTACAATGATTTTTTACAAGGATCACCCAAAGTACTTCAAAACAGTTAAACAACTCATAAACGATAAATCAATTCAACTGTAATATAATTTATTGACATATCTGTTGTAGCTTGATTAATTTCTATGTATTAAATATAAATGTAATATTTTTTAATATATTTCAGTTGCTGGAATTTTCAATTCGTACAATATTATTATTAGTTGACACTTTTTAATTTCTTATAACGAATTATTTACTATTTATAATACATTATAATCTGTTATGAGAATATTTTATCAATTAATATTTGTTCATTGGTTGAATTAAATATAAAACCTATTTGCAATGTTGATACTTAACTGTAGTTATAGAAAGTTATTATTATGTATTGTCACAACATACTTTTATGCATGGGTTTTTATAGGAAATATTATTGATACGACTTGTAATGAAACATGAAAAAGCAAATCTACATTATGATTCTAAGAAGTTCTGTTCTAAATAAAGAGGGTTTTTTTTGTTTTACAGGAATATTTCAAAATCAATTATTAATTATTTAATGTAAATGCTGCAGTTCTTAAATTTGAATATCATTAATTCTATAAACAAAAACATCGGTTAAATATAAAAAATAAATATAAATTAAAAATTCTATTGTAATAAAATTAATGGGATCCATAGAAAAAATTATTTAAATATATTTTTAATCCCATAAATTAAAATAGATTATAATAAGCTTTATAAATATTTATAAGTAAATCGCTAAATGGACTAACACTCAACTTTTATAAATCATTATTATTCAAACCAAAGTGCAGGGACTGCGTCCCGCTTACCGGGTACTCTCTTCGATTGTATGTTACATTATTATTATATTTTTCAACGATGTACGGCAAATTACATCGGTCAACCATGGCAACTCGAGATTTCGACCAATTAAAATATAGAAAATAAGATTCCTTAATATCTACTTGTATTTTTGTTTCTTTCTTTATTTTTCTATGCCTATGTCAATATAATTTTATTTTTATTGCTAATATACCATAAAATGATAATACAAATGCAATAATATATGTATATAATAATAAATATTATTTTCAAGTTATAAGCACTACTGACAAAAATGGCTGCTCTGGAAATAAATAAATTAGCAGTATAACAATAACATTTTATTTATTTTTTTATTTATAAATGTAAAGGGCTTCGCTACCCCCCCAAAAAAAAAAAAAAAATAAATAAATATGAAAAATATTGGATCAAGTGATATAATGGTCAGAAAATATTTTTGAAAATATCACTAAATGTTATATACTTTGAATGGATATGATTATTATGAATTTAAAAAAGTATAATTATTGATACTTCAAAAAATCAACCATTTTTATGATAGAACTTTCGACATAGAAGATAAATACATATAGCAATACGCGGGAATGACACAACGATTGTGTCAAGTGTTTCCATATGTAAAATCCTTCAAATGAAATACTTCAAACACTGTTTACGTGTATTTATCAATTTAATGTTTCAGAAAAAAAAAACATAATAACGTAAATACATATGATTTCTATTAATCTTGCTTTATTTATATATTTTAAACGATTTTACACGATAAACGGCGAATCGATTCTATCACGGTCACTGTTGAACGCCTTGTTCGACCCGTGAAGAATGGACACTATGTATTTGATTGGAATTTAACGCGACATTATACGTGTTACGCGGACACTTTATGATTTTGATTAAAATCCGAGACGTAATAATGTTATTATAATTAATATAATTAGTATTAATCCTAACATTAATAATATAAATTGCAATTAATTTAAAATATATATTATACTTAACGACTCGATTTAGAGTGAATCTACCGCCCCGAAATCAATTGAACTTGTACAACTACAACTGCTATCTATTCGATCGGTGGATCCTGGTATAGGTACATTATGCTGAAAATAATTCATTAGGTCTTACATATCATTTCGTTTTTGCGGTCTGCAGACGATTACATGAACGTGGTCGATAAATCTTATACACACTTTACTGTATATGATCGTATTCAAGGGAGGGGGGAATGGAGACATTTGCCCTTGGTGTCTAAATTTCGATCCATTCGAGGGGCGATCAGGCACCGCTGTAGACCAGTGTAATGTTGTATTAATAAATACTGTTACGTTAAGCTATAAATAATAATTAAAAATGCTTAATAGCGTTATCTGCGTAATTAACAAATCGAAGCTTAATAAAGAATTATAAGTAAAAATGCATTAAAAAAAAAAAGGGTATCTACTTTCAGCGCGCGAAATTTTTAAATACGGCCTTACTACGGTATTAAAATAATCAGGTGCTGTTGGGATGATAATGCGTTAATGGTACGGCAAACGCGGGTACGGTTACGTTGTAGTAATATTCGGCCAGTGCAATAAGAAAATGTAAATATTTATCATTTCTACGGCATGCGTAATTTATTATTGGCGATGATAGCGGAAATGAATAATTATTTTGTTTACTACGTACGTCCGCCGTATCGATATTGTGCGTGTAATGCATATTATCATTTATTCATCACACAACTGTTTTGTGTCCGAGTTTTCCGCAGCCAACGTGCAGTTACGCAAGGGGCGGTGAAAGAAAGAAAAAAAATCGGACGATGAAACAAATCAGAACATACTTGTATACGTTTTCGCGATAAGTTTGTTTTTTTTTTTTTAATAAAATATTGCATTGAACGAAAACGAAAAAATAAAGTTAAAACGTCCCGGGAGAGGTAGCCAATTGCTTTCAAAAGACATCTAGGAGCAATGTTTGGATTGTCGAGTGGTATTTGAGGTATTGCGCGGATGGATGAAAAGAATAAAGTGGGATTGGGGGCAGGAGGACGGTTGATTTTTGAATCGAGTTTTCTCCTACAATGGATCCACTTGTGTGTCAATTTTCAACGAAATCCGTTGCCTCTGAGTAGTGTGCCGGAAACGGTAAACGTATAAAAGGTATATACTGTGCGCACGCGCTCGAACACACACACTTGTTCGTACACACCAACACGTACAAATACGTACAATATAGTATTTTTTTTTTTTTTACCTTCACGTGAATCGAGGCGAACGCATAGAAATGGAATCAATTTTGAAGTGGAGAAAAAGCTCTTCCGAATGACATATTTTATCCAATACGGAACGCTGAATAGTCGAGGTACAAGCGCATGAACACAATAATAATACGTTCTGCTGTATAATAAAAGATGGCCGAAATTCAGATATTTTAGGTATCTAAACGGCGTGCCGGCTAGACCGTTTCTACAATACGCGACCATCTAACAGGAAATATTCGCTCCGTTTCGTATTACATTTTTTTTTCGCAACTAAAATTAATTTTATCTCGGGTTTTAGATATTTATCAAGACCACCCGTGGAATATCTAACGGCATCGTGTACTAATTTTTGTCAATTATTTAACGTTATTAGAAATAAGTAAAACTGGAAAAGTAATTATGTACATGTTTCAACATCCCTAATGAAACTCGTACTATTTTATTTTATTAAATATATATAATAAACGAATGAGATACAGGAAATTTATTTTTTGTTGCGTTATAAAAATTAAAGACCAAATTACAAAGTTAAAATACCATTAGAAACCTAATTACAAATTATACTCTAAGAACGCTTTTTTTTCAAAATCGCTGTACAGTATATGTTTCTTGATAATCACGAAAACCAGCTAAATGAGCCGTGGAAATATAATTAAACACACCTGGTTTTATCAAAATCTTATTAATGCCTCGATAATGTAATGATCCCAGACCATTCGGAGTCCATAAATGCGTCGATTTTCTTATTAAGAAACACGGCATTACATTACTATACGAGTAAGTTAAAATGACGTGAACGAAGTGAAATAATATAATATATATAACAAACCAATATCGGGATAAAAATGTACATTTACTTTGAAATATAGGTACATGCTTTTTATTTAATTTGATTTTTTATGTCTTTATACATTTGAACTATAAAAATATAATTATAATATTATTATCATTATTATTATAATTTTTTTGTTTGGTGTTTTCCATAAATTACGTAATGAAATGTATTTTCTGAACTTAATTATGATGTATATATTGCATTGAAAATTTAAAAAAAGAAAAAAAACTCAAATACAACTAGGAAACACGTAGTATGACACTGGATGTTGATAGATAATATTTTATTATAAAATATATTGAATCGACATGATGTCAATGATACACTGTCATGGTTACAAATTTACATAACTATCAGCTTAACATTATTTGGCCATCATATTTTTATATTAGCTTTTAGAGATATACTTGGATTTCATATTTTATTGAAAACCGAAACTAATAAAATATTATACCCGATTCGTTTTAATGTTAATTTCATTTTTTACGTTTATTTGTATGTGTATAATCTATAAATTATTTTTTACGATAATCGTAATATGCGATATGGTATATTTTTTCTTTCCTTTGTCGAGCATGCGTTCATGCAAAACTACCGACCCATCAGTAGTTCCTACTTTTTAATTTGCATTAAATTTTCGCATATGCATGTACATACCAGTATCGGACATGAAGTTGGAAACTCGAATCACCGATTTCGACCCACCTAGGTGTGTTGATGTGATCGCCATACGACAACTATCGATGGCAGTTCGAAAATATTATACACCTGTACGAATACCAAACGTTACTTGTTGTGCTCGGGGAACGTAACCTTAGGGATGACGGGAAACGATCTACGTCACGCCGGACGCGGCCTGAGCACTCGGTGATGCAATTTTACGGGGAGGGGGATATTGTCGTCATTGACATTTCGTCGTCCGTTTTCCATTTCCCATCGTGTTTTGCCCGGCGTACACGTAACGTATACGTTTGTACTATTACTCGACAATCCCCCGGGAACGGCTCTTATCTTGGGGTACACGAGAAAAACATTCCAGTCGCCGTCCACGCGCCTACATCCTCTAGATATATGAACAAACACGAAACCTTCCACCACGCGTTGTTCAACGGAACAGTTTCTTTTCCTTTTTCTTTTCACATCACCACCCACCCCCTCTCCAATATCCTTGTTTTCTCCCACCGTATCGCTCTTTTCTACCTTCGCGGCCCGCTCGTGATCACCACCCGCTCACTACCACTACAATCGGAGTTTGCTGTTCTCGAAGATTCCTACGGCACCTCGTGCGTTTTCCCCGCCCGTTGCGCGATTAGGATTTTATTGGTTTCCGTCATTTTAATGGTTCTCGTTAAGCAAATATTCTCGTTTTCTCAATTGTCAGTTGACACTTGAGAAAGTTCGACCCGTAAAACGTTGTAAATTAATGGAAAGGAACGAAAAGTATAAACACCGATTGTTGAAAAATAATGATCTACTTTAGTTCGAAATGGGATTTAAAATGGTTATAAACTGTTTGGGTTTAGGTGTTTTCAAATAACAAAATAAAATAAAACACTCGATTTCCATGGCAATCGAGTGTTTCGCGAACAATCTGCGTCACTGTGCACATAAATATCTCGTTGCGCTACGTTTCAAAAATCAAAACTCTCTATCAATGCGAATGGCAAATGGTCTTCGATTAATTAATATTATTATCAATGAGTTTCGGAAATGTTTCATTCGATGCCCGCGTTTCTAAATAAATATTTATTTATTCGGTTATTTTAAATTTGAATTCAATATACAACTTATAATGCGTTTTTGTTATAATGATCGATTTAAATTTTTCAAATTTTAGGTAATGAAACTATATTATAGTCGATCCCTGATTTTCGTTAAAATCCAACTGATTTCGCAATAATTATTACAGACATACTATGTGAACATAAAGCAGCAGTGCACATTATCTTCTGGTCTAACAAATCCAAACAAAATGCATGCTATTAATAATGGTATAAATTTTTAACTGCAGTGCAATGGAATAGAAGTTTTCGACCAATGTGGTTATTTATAACCACAAAACTGAAAATCTCGAATGGAAATGGATATTTATGTTATGTAATAAACAGAAAATAATTAGTCCAATGCTTTAGTTTATTTCTGATGGTTAAACAAACCTATAGCCATGTGTGTATGTGTGTGTCTATGTGTCACTAATTCAAACTTGATGAATTATCAAACATGTATGCTTGTACACTAATATTGTATTTTATAACATTTTGGTATCAAATCGCACGTTGCCATAAGTTGTTAATAATGTACCAACAAGTTGTTCGATTTACGTTGGAAAAAAAACGATGTAATACATTGATTCACCTTAATCGAATATTCAATTGGATTTCATTGCTATAAATCATAAGTAATTTTTTATTTGTAATATTATTACGTCACATTAAAATATGATAAAATTATTATATAGTATTATTATTATGTTTAATACACGTTGTTTCATTAAACCGATTTGATCAATATTTTTTACAATTATTTTATATATAATTCGTTGAATCGTAAATCGTGATATGTTATTGTTGTATAATTTTGCTTGTTAAACTAGTAAATTATTTAGTTTTTAAATTATGAATTTCACTCCAAATTAATTTTATGACATACACGTTCTCGTCACGAAAAAAAAAACAAAATACGAGCTAATTTCACTTTGTTCATATTTGCAATTTATATCTGTGGAATGAAAGTTCTACAAATGTACGTATTATTTATATTGTTGGTTGTTTCTACTATACTTTATGGATAAGCAACAGAAATAAAAACTCGAAATCGGGATCGTAAGTGTAAGTGTTTTATTAGATAATATTTTTTCCAAATTTCTCAATCATTCGGGATTTAAAAACAGTACAAAAAAAAAAAACCTTCTAATATGCACTATGCTATATCAACCTATGGTATCGGATTTCCCAAATTCATGTTCTGAATATTTTGTTTGTATTATAATATTTAGATTGTTTTCTATAAACATTTAAGATTCGACGTATTGACGGGTTATTTATTTGAGTAGCTCATGAATGATTAATAACTTGATAACTTGAGTACATTTAACCATTTTAGGGCTACTTGTACATTATTTTTAGAATGTTTAAAATAATGGTATTTTTGGTTCGCAGATTTCTATATATTGCGTTATAAACATTTTTATATATTCCACCAAGTCACTTATTGCCACATTTATATATTGGTACCTAAAATGATATTGATGATACCAACAAAATATGGTATTTAACCATTTTTATTTCTAAAAACTATTATGCAATAATCATACTTGGACTACAAACATTCATTTTGTTAGCTTTAAAATAATTATAACATCTGCTATTATTTTGCATAAATTAATTTTATAAAGTTTTTCAATATTGATTCATCTAAATAATACAAAATTTCATCATTTATGTAATTTATGTAAATTTTTGTTAACAATGTTGCATTGGTAAAATACATTTTAACTGTGTTAATTTGTTTTTAATTTAAATTGTTTAAATATTACCTGATAAGAATAAGAATAATTGTGCTATGGCATAAATTAACTGCATTTCTCTACTTGGTTAGGTAATTCATTAAATGCATTTGTATTATAATTCAATAAACATTCCAAGTACAATCTACCATTTGATCATACCCCAAAGTTTTTTTAATCCTATCGATTACTTTGATAGTCTTGACTGAAATGAATACATAATCAATATTTTTTTAAATTTCATATTTTTTCTTCTGTTTTCATCAATAACAATTTAAGTAATCGGAATGTTATCATTTTTATACATTTTATATTAAACATAACAGTGACACGATTATGTTAAAAAGTTATAATCCACAATTTTTAGCCTTTTAAATTGCTTTTTTCGAGAGCATTTTTTATGATAAATTATGACACATATATTACACATCTCATTGTTTCTAATTTGGAGCGGGCCAAGTATTAGGTATATAGAACCATTGTATTAGTTTTATAATGTGTTTTTTTATGTACTCACTTTTCAAGCAGAAATGTTCCAAAAGTTTTCTGCGGTCTTTCCTATATGGTACTTTAGAAGAGTCATGTTTGGAATATGCCAGAATTATAAAAGCGTACTCTCAAAAATGTATAAATTTCACTATTTTTTATGAAAATATTTTTAATTAGTATATTATGATCCAGAGAGAAAAATTCTAATGTGTAGAAATGTTAATGAGTTATATAGGTAGAATTATTATTAGTATTTTATAAGTATCATAATATTTTTAAATGATTTAAATGTTTTTAAAATATTGATAAAATATGTATTTAATTTGTGGTTTTTTTTTATAAATCTACATAACATTTTGAAAACGTTGACATTTTTTTGTGAAAATTATGAAAGTTAAAAGACGTTTTAAATTTTAATTATTTTTATGATCAAAGATTGATTTTAACTTCATCTTTTATTATTGATATTTTACTTATACGAAGTATTGGAAATGTCGTAGCCAAGAGTTTTTTATTTAAAGCGTTTAAAGTAGCTTTATTTTGTAATTTCTTAAATATACTTAATTGCTATTCCACTAAAATAAAATAACTAGATGCATTTAGATTAAAAATCGAGTTTATTTTTAATCTTATTAGTTTTTCACAGTTGCTTAACTTTTTCAAATACCAATGAGAAATCAAAAAAAAAAAAAATTAAAAAATAAGGAGGAAAAGAAAAAATATTTCCTTTCAGAAAAGTAATTTGTATGACATTTTCAATTTATTGAGGATTTATATAAAACTTATTAAACAATTTTATTTTATGTCCATGAACACTAGAAAAATATAATGTAGGATTTTTTTTGTTCCACTCAGAATTGAAAACGATTAAATAAATATGCAACCTAAATCGACCATGCGCAACTCAGCACTAACTAGAATAATTAAATATAATGCCAAATATTTTTTTATTTTCATATGTACCTACTATAATTTATAACGCAATTATTTATTTTACTAAACAAATACGAACAATTTGAGTTTGTCAATAAATATGTTTGTTGGGATTTTCATATTAGTTTTGATTTTTTTTTTTTTTTGTTAATCTGTCGGTGTATTTGTTTTAACAAAACAGTATAAACAATAAACTTGGTGTATCAGAATATTCGGCTACAATTTATTATTAGTAATTAATTATACCATGGTGCGATACAACGATTTTCGAAATGCTGTTGTACACAATATTATTGTGATAACAATAAAAATGATTAAACAATAATTTTTCAGAAATGAATTTTAAATTAGTATTAGCATCATTCCGTAAAATATTATAAGACAGCTGAGATTTATGTCTTAACTATATTTTAATTTGTTTTAACGGTGATAATTATAAGATGCATTATACACGTAATTTATCATAACTTTGTGCAATAATGTTATAAGTATTTCATAAATTAAAATGTATTACATTTTCTAGAGAATATCATATGAAATTTAATAATCTTTATTTGAAAATAATCAATTCGTGTTAAAAAATTAAAATTTTTAGTAATAATATATCTTGAAACCATTATAATTCATTTAGGTAGCATGTTAATGCATTAATTACTTGTTCGTGATAACGTACATCACTTTGTTGAAGGTCTCAGTCGATACGGCTAGTCTCACCTAAATTTTAATTAACGGTAGAGAGCCAAAAATTATACCTGCTGGAGACGGTATTTTCATTTCGAAGGAGAGATTTCCCTAAGGACTTATTGGAATGGAGCCAACAAATACCGGACGCGTTTCCCACCGTTACCGTTGATATTCGCCAAAATCGTTTATCGTAAATAATAATAATAAATTTAAAAAAAAAACTCATTATTTATAGAATTATGTGATGTACCTTTACAGTTTTGTTTTCCTCCAGGTCATTAAAAATAAAACGATCATTAGAACTGGTACAAGCAATTTTCGAAGCGTTCGTCATCATTTTCGTGAAAAAACATCTTAACGAACATAATTCAATACGTATAACTCATCGAAATTCGTCGGAAAAAATATTTGTTGTACCAAACACAATCACTCGTTAAAAATAAACCATAATCTTTGAAAACCATGTCCAGTCATAAAAAGAAAAAGAATAATAATAACGGAGAATTTACCGAAAAAAAAAAGAAAAAACGCTTTTATGCGCAATAATAAATACGTAACGAACGTTGTTTGTTCATAGGCAGTATAATTGTTGGTACTTATACGCATTCTTGCGCTGTAAATCAATGATTGTTGCGATTATTTTTGCTCGGAACGTAATAACAATAACTCATTTTGTTAATTTGTCACAAGCACAACAAACACACGCAATTAAATTTAAAATTTGATGAAATATATTAATAATAATAATAATAATAATAATCAAACAAAAGAAATTAAACTTAATAATGATAATAATGACATTTACTATTATTAATAATAATAATAATTATGTAAAGTAAAAAGTATAATATAATTTACCAATGAAACACGGAAACAATTGTCCTATGATAATTGTGTAATAACAATGAATAGTAAAAAAAAATCACAACTTTCGAACGAAACTCGGACACGGGCAATAAGAGACCTTAAGGCATAGATTCTTAACCTTTTCTGGGCCATGGACACTTTTAAAGCATAAAATACAATCACGGCCCCATCCCCTTTTCAAAAAAAAAAAATACACACATACACACACATATATATATATATATATATATACGAACAACGAGCATATCGTCCTTAATGTTCATTCGATTTCATGCTTTAGTTTTTATTGTGACCACCGTAGAAAAGATTCACAGACTCACGGAGATAGGTAGTAGCGAATGGAATCAAACATCACAGCCACCCCGTGTATCTCCCGAGTAACCATCTACGGACACCCGAGGGGTCCATTGACCCCCGGTTAAGAACTTATGCCTTAAGGGATCTTAAGAGTGCCGGTGTCTGGTTCCTGCGGCGTGCGAATAAAATCTACTCGAGTGTAAGTGCAATAAACGTTGAGCACGTCGTGCATAAACGGAGCTCACACGGCACCCGCGAGTGAATCACAAGCGCGCGGAGACTATCGACTGTTCCGATCGATTGCGCGATCTTCGAAGCTATCTCCCGTGCCGTCCGGAAGCAGTTCGATCCCTCGTTGTTCGCAAAGTTTACCGATTACCGAGTCACTTGTCATTTGTTCACCATCCGATTGTTTTCGATCGTTCTTGATTATTCCCGAGTAGCGCGGGAATCGCTCCGATTACGTGTTCGGCTCACTTTGTCCCCCTGGAACGATTTACCGCGATCGACAGCGAATGCCGTCGCCGGCGCATCATTACCGACGAGTGTCAACGATAAATTTAATTGCAAATCAATCGTCTTCGCTTGCGAGTATCACGGGATCGGCTTTACGACTGCCATTCCGAAACAGTCTTAGGTACATCCCAAATGCAAATCGCTATAACTCGTACGTTCTATTACCGGTGCGCCCTTGTCCGCCACGGGACCACCCGCTTGAATTAGATATTGCGATACAAATCCCGCTCGTGAAACCAAGACATCCTGCCACACCAGCCAACAGGTAACCGAACGCGATATCATCGTTCGTGTTGTCCACCGTTCCCCACGACAGAGTCACGTCTACGACGACAGGGATGGATCGCAGTGATCTTGTACGCGCGTGCTATCGGTTCCTGCAGAGACACGGATATGATCAATCATTCGTGATGGTTTAAACAGCAACAGGGGCATAATTTGGGGTATCACAGGGTGTACATTGGTGGTCCTATTTTATTTGGCCTGCCTCGATTTCATGCTAGCACCGATGCCCAATGTATCAGAGTTAAATTGTATTAATTAATATTTGAATTGGGCTTATAGATGACAGTGTAATCTAGATTATATAACAGCATATTAAATACAAAAAAAAAAAAAAAAATTTCCTGCTAATAACTACTACAATCTAAAAGAAATACAAGTTTTATTGGGAGCATAGGGTTCTATTTTTATATTGCAGTTTCTTTTATTATTTGATATTTTCTTTTTGCAGATTTGTTGTCATCCCTAATAGTAAGGTAAGACTCCAATAGTGTCATACCTACATTTAAATTTTTATTGTTATAACTGTGACTTGTTGATAGGAAAATGTGGCCAAATAAAAAATTTGGCAGCCCTATTTTAAAATTGAAATGGCGCCCCTGAACAACAACAACGAAAACAATAATAACACGCGTCAAACGATCGATAAATATCATAATCCATGTTTTTAACGATAGAAACTATAAGTACTCGTATTTATGTTCGAATTATAATTTTAATTCGAATTTTACTATAATTATATTGTAATAGTAAAGTATGATCACTTATAATATTATAATGAGTAAATAATAAAACTACGAACATTTGGAAAACATGACTGTTACTAATTATAATAACTATAACTGATATTCGATTAGGTGACCGATCGATGGCGATCTCTCACGTGTCATATATAAAGGAACGACGTGTTGACCTATAGTCCTTATGAGTACTTGCATCTGAAGCAGCGGCGCGCCGCGGCGTCTCATTCAATGGCATGAGAATTATAAAGGAATAACTCTGCAAAAGAAATGTAACAAACGTCTTATAATTTTATTTTATTATCGTGATATTTAGATAATAATTAGAAATTCAAATCTCGATTAGGTTTATGTGAGTAATGTATCTTATAAGTGCTTTTAAACATTTTTGCGATAGAAAAAATTATATATATTTATAAGATGAAAAAAGGTTTAACACCTAAATATATCTCCCAACGTTGAGATACAGTGATGGACAAACATTATTGCTGTATTTATTATTAGTTAAAGTGGTTATGTGAATAATTTTATGCTTCTAAATATGGTTGATACAGTAGTATTGGAACCAAATTTCTCAACAAGGTAAGTTGAACATTTAATGCTCCAATTTTCAAAAAAAAAAAAAAAAAAAGTTCATCTAAAATTTGAGGAAATCAAAAATTTTAATTATATTTTAACAGCACAAAATCAATTAAAATGTTACAAAACTATGAATTTTCTTTAAATAAGTAATATAATGTAAGTAATTGGTACATTTTATGAGTCAATATGATGAATTCTTATAAGATAACAACTAAGTAACTTTTATTGTAAGTATTTTTATTGGAAATATGTGATTTCATCAACATTTTATTTTGTAACACTTATAAAACTTTTTCGCAACATTCCAGTTATTTTTTTTTTTTTTTTTAATAAAGACCAATTTTTCATTTATCAGCAATATATATGTACGAGGAACTTTGTGCTACATTTTCAAAACTTTTTGTCGAATTATAATTATGTTATCGACAAAAATCTTATAAACACGAAAGTATTTTATATCAATTTAAAGAAAAATATATTACGTTTTGCCGTTTTTTAAAACTTTTTGTCAGTTTTTCTCAATTATTAAGAAAACTGTTGAGAAATTCGTAATATGACCACCTTTATAGTGCCCACTAGAAAATATTTTCTATCAGTTACATGTTATGGTTGTGATGATCGGAGTATTCCTTAAAGTTGAATCGTCAATATAGACACAAAAAAGAAATCACATTATGAAAAAACTAATACACTCCTCGTTTTACTCAGTACCTAAAAAACAACAATATATACTGAATGTGTTTTGAGTTTTTTATGATTTGTATTATTATTTAATATCCAATCAATGAATCAACAGTATAAAATACAATATTCTTTATAATTATCACGTAGAAATATAATGAAGTGGCAAATAACAATAATATAATGTTAAGTACACACATTTCAGTTTGGCCGTTCAAAGTACAATCATGAAAATTGTACAAATAAAATAATTAGTTGGCAAAAACTATTATTGGTCGAAACAATAAATAACCATATAAATTCGTTTTTTCAAATATTTTTTACACTTTTGTTTCAAACCATTTAATATGTATATCGTAATTATATTTAAAAATAATTATTGTTATTATTACTTATTACGGTTTACATGAAATCCTCAACGTGATTGTGACACGAAATTTTGGTTGCCCCCACGTTTGAGTTTATAGACATCATGTAAGCTTACACCTATATAAGTTATGCATTAAGGACACCGAGGTAGAATATCTTTGTTGTTATTATTTTGTGTGAAGATAACAGGATGCAGAAGAAACAATCGATAGCCTGTCAAGCAACTCGGTACAAACAATAAGTTAGAGGATCGGCAATGAAGACAATAAACGGCGCTGTGATCTATGTAAAGCTATAATAGTGATCGGACGGTTTACCGAGAAGGAAACATAAGCATCGGTCAGTCATTGGATACCTACCGATAAGTATTATCCTATTTAAAATAAGGAATGGCACGAATTATCTTCTAGACAGCTGCAGAAAATATACCATCGTGAAGTGATGTATTAAAAAGTTAACAATGAAACGCGCAAAGGTTACGTTAACCGTTGCTTTTTATTTATATATTTGATTTAGTACGTTCAATTATTCTTAGGCGTACTGCTAATTAAATTTCTTGTGTATTAAATTAAAATATATGTATATGTACGTATAGCTACAGCTTTTGTAGTTAATTAGCACCAACGTTATTTAAAACCATATCTGTAAATTAATTTTTTTTCACATATTTGGTAAACTCTCTATTTAAATTGCGGTATGTATCAAGCGTATTTTTATCATCCGCTAGAATTGGAAAAATTCTAGAACAAGGCCAAAAAATAAAACTAAATGGTAATGATAGGTAAACGGTATGGTCTACGTAACGAATGTAGCGATCGTTATCAGATCGTTTTTTAAATGAAGCGTACAAAATTATCCTATTATGTGTACTTTTTTTCATTTATAATATATTTATATGCTATTCTGGATGAAAGGGTGTAAACGGGAAATCGCGTTGTAAAGGGTGCTGTGTTATTCGCTCTTTTCAATATTATTTGATGATAACGATTATGTGATGTGCTCATTTTGTCAATATGCCTTACGAAATAAAATACAAATATATTTTCCACGAGAAAAATGGTTCTAAATTAAAAAAAAAAAAAAAAACGATAAAACCCTGAAAGTATTAAATGTCTATGGATTGGTTGAGAACAGTTGCGGTGATATTCAATCTCTGTCTATCGCATATTTAACTAGTAGTTCTGTTCAACATTCTTACATGTTAATTTCACTGATTGCAATTGAAGTCGACTGAAAGTTTAAAAAATGTAGTCGATTTTAATCTAAAAGCCTTTGTTGTCTCTAATCGCGGATCCCGATGTCGGTTACGGATGATTGAGAGCTATTGCAACACCAAACTTTACAATAATTTAAAAACTGTACTGAAGTTGATATCAATGACCCATCGATTACATAATTAAGAAAAATAAACGTCTTGATCACGTATTGAGTAAACATATTTTTTTCATCATTAAAATTGATAAAATTCGTGTTGCCATATTTATTTATTCATTATTTTAGTTTTCTTTGTTCATTGTTCAATTATGTAAATTATTCATCATCTTATATATTCGTGTTCAACTCGAATGTTTCATAGGTAATTTGAATTTTTCAGTATTATGGGAATCGGTGTGCTCTGTATTAATCGCATATGTGCTACTCTGATCGGTTTGTAATTTCTCAGACATTGAGATATTATTTATATAATAATTAATTATATTTATAATTAATAATATTTAATAATATTTATTTATTTATTTTATTTTTATATAATAATTAATTATATTTTATGGTGTTTTAGTCGATCAACATCAAGGCTAACGAAAGTGTCGTCCCCCAACCCCGCAAGCAACTACATCTATAACTAGCACTACTCGTTGTGATCACACTGCACGTGAAGGGTCGCATGTCGAAATTATCGAACTTTTTCGAGCAATAAGACATCTTTTTAAATACCATTTTGAATTAAATTTAAATATATCCACTATCCAGTGCAAGTGATCGATGCGCCTCAATAATCGACATTACACCTCCACGCCATCCAAAACGATTTCATGAACGTTTTTAATTTTTTCGCAAATATACCCAATCTCGTCTGACGATCGTAATTTAAATCTTGGGAACTGTAAAATATACCATAACACGACCGCTTAAACTTCTATGACGATAGCCTATGGAGTGTGTATAATTAAAGAAAATTTCCACAAATCGATGTAATGTAACACTTCTCTTTGACCCTTAAGTTTGTGCATCTATCTCCCATATTTTCTTATTATTATTATTATTATTTAAGGCTGGGCAAGTTAACGATTTTTTTTTAACTCATCAAGTTAATATAAAAAATAAAAAGTTAAGTTAAGTAAAAAGTTAACTAATGTATTTTTAATAACTTTGTTAAGTTAAAAATTAATGGATAAAAAAAATTAACTTAATTATGTAATTATTTTCGAATCTGTAACCAAAACCAATAAAATGAATGACAAATTTGGAGTTTGTGTCAAGCTCATGTGGCCAATTATGTAGTATGCTAAGCAGTATTTACTGAGGATTTAAGATGGGCAGTTGACGATTTATCCAACTCTCTCCCACCCATTATAGAAGGGGGGAGAGTTAAAATAATATAAATACACAAACTACACAAGCCTTACTATTAGCTGCTATACATCTGACATCAGTTGGGATAGGTATCCTGGTATCCATATGAAGGTATAAACACAATCAGTATAATAAGAGACAAGAGTATATAGCATACACAAACGCATAACAACATAACAAAATAACGTGTTTCTCGGGATGTGTGGCGTGTGCGTGTCACTAGTTATAATGAGTTATTGTTTAAAAGAACACTAATTAAGTACACGAACGCGACGTCGCGACGACTTCATAATATGATTACTATTATTATATTATTATTACCTAAACGTATATCAATTTATATGTTCAATGTCCTTTTTCATTATATATTATAAAAATGATATACATATAATTTTAATTTTATAAAATATACAAAATATATAGTAATACCCAATATCATATAACTCGTATTCATAATGTGTATTGTGTATAGACGTATAGTACTAAATACTAAATAGTAAATAGTATATAGAATATTATAGTATATACTGTATGTATATTGTAATATTATGTAAACATTAACATTCAACATCAATAAACACAAATTTATTACTATAAAAAAAATAGTTATAGTTAGGTACTTAGTTATTATTACATACGGGTGGTTACCTATTACCTGGATACAAGCTATCCACCTAATATCTATATATATATATATATATATATAAATTATATTGTGTAGGTATATAATATCAAACAACCGGTATTAATTATACATTTTCCCATTTAATTGTTATAACATTATTATTTCTCAAGCCAACAATGAAAAAAAAAAATCAATGGTTTATTTAAAATTTTAAATATAACTTAATTTTAAGAAATATATATATATATATATATATATATAATTAACTTGAAGTTAAAACGTTAAATATGTTTAAAATTTAACTTATTAAGTTAAAAGTTAGTTTCAAAAAAAAAAGTAACGAGTTACTTAACTTAGTTAATATTAACTTAACGTTTTAACTTAATTTTAATTTTTAACTCGTTAATGCCCAGCCTTGTTATTATTATCATCATCATCATTTCTACCTCAAAATGATAGACAATCCGTCGGTAAATGCCCATTGAGCTATACCAAGGTCTCTGTATTCGACATGTTATCAACACACACCATAGCTATTCTCTTCTTGATACTCTCGTAACAAAAAAAAAACATTTTTTTTCTCGTATTAATAAAATGTAATTTGTTTCAGTTTTCTTATTTTACTATCTTTTTCTCTTTTCCAAAAAAAAAAACCTATAGACCCGTCAACATCACTCGGCTCGGTTCATAAGTCACCAACCAGTAGACCCTTGGTCGATGGGTATTGAATGTAGACCCTTACAAAAAAGCTCAAAATGTTGCAAGATTACAAATTTAAAATAACTGTTCTGCAAAAAAGAAAAAAAATGTTTAACTTTATTTCAATATTTTGCATAAAGTGTTCAAAATTACGCCACTTATAATATGATTAAAATCAAATGAAATACGTTTATTACACTCCAAATGTATTCAAGTATGTGTACCGGTCTGTGCCTTATGTCTAAAAATATTTATAATATTTTATATACAATAATATAATATATATATAATTTATATACAATATGTATATCTTTCAACCATTATAACCTCATAGAAATAATAAATTAAAAACAGATACTTCAGCGTCATCAATTATTATAAGAGTTATGGCTAAAATTACCTAATAATTATTATATAAATGGTTTGTAAAGAGTCGAATAAGCATTTTTAACTTATCTACATTAAGTTTGTTAATTTAAATAATTTTTGATAAAAACATTCTTGTCGTTAAGTTTGAAAACGGAATTGCGGAAAATATTTTCAGCCACGCATATTTAAATTATTATCCACATCATACTTGGGAAATAATAATCAGCTTATTAAAACTTATTATAAATCTATTATTATGTAAAACCCGTGAGCTTATTAAAAATAAAATCAATATATTCTTATAATATATTTTAAAGGCGTTTTAGTTAGTCGTCAAGCGTATATTCGTATTTTAAATTGAACAATAAACAATTTTTATCCTCCACTCATATTTTAATCATTTTGAGTCGTCCTTTTTTCAAGAAAAATCAATTATTTTTTGGTTTTCATCGGTAATTGATTTCTGAAACTATATTATAGGTATAACTTGACAGTATTACGTATTTACAGGTTATGCTTGATAACATTCAATATAAAATAAATATTTATACCGGAATATTTTATTGGAAAGATGCATTCAATGAGTGATAACTTGATAATTATAATATTATTCATAACGCATTTTCCCCTCTATACGACTAAGTATTTTATACTACTCAGTTTTTTTGGAAAAGATAATGTATAAATATCTATATCTATACTATTATATAAAATTAAGTCGCTTTTTTTTGTTCGGGATAAACTCTGAAACTACTTATTGGATCGTCGTGCAGTTTTTTTTTTAAATTAAAGAGGACATCACAGAGAAGGTTTTAGGCGTAAATTTAGTCCGATAAAGTTAATAAATAATTAGTTATTAGTTATCTGTATATATATATATAAATGGAGTCAAAAATGTATAACATTTCATCAATTGAGCATTTAAGAACGGCTGGGCCGATTTAGCTCAAATTTTTTTTAATTGTTTGTATTTGCCAGGAGAAGGTTTTTACGAAAAATTTTTTTGGAAAAGTGCTATTGTTTAATAAATCATAGTTTAATTTAATAATTTTTGACCCGGTCGATGACTGCACAATTGAAAATGAATTATTAAATAAAACTATTAAAAACTATTAAAAAACTATTTAAAACTATTAATTTTATTTTTGGTAGTAAATGACGGGTATTGCATAAATATTAAACAAAAAAAGATCTCGCAACAGGTGTCAAAACAAATAAGAATGTTAGTTCGAAAAATTATTATGCATATCGGTTAATGATTAAACGCGATCAGGACAAAATTATTCTACGATATCATGAGCTTCGTCAACAATTCATGGTCGAAATGTATGTAAAGATAGAGAGCGAACGATTTTGATACTTGCGATTTAATCAAAAAAAGCTGCGTGCAGAAGATTCTCAAAACAATTGTTAGATATTGGAGATGGGAAAGTTACTACAGATGAAACGGAATGTATAAAATTACCTACTGATTTCTGCACAATCATTTATTCGCAAGATGCTCTCATTGACTAGATATTTTCCAATGTACACAGACAATACACAAATCATGAGTGGCTGGCAGAAAGGGCAATTTTAGTAGTAAAAAATGTGGACGTCAACGAATTGAATCTCAAGATAAACATTTATTACCAGGAGACATGGTGTCATACAAATCTATAGATATAGTTTGCTATGCTACTGAAGCTGTAAATTATCTAACAGAGTTTTTAAACTCATTGGACTTACCAAGCATGCCACCGCATAACTTACAATTGAAGGTTTGTTCTCCGGTTATTTTGCTTCATAATTTGACCTACCATGGTTGTACAACGGCACGTGATAAGTTGTTAAAAAATTAATGAAAAATGTTATCGAAGCCATAATTTTAAATGGCATATTCCGAGGTGAAAATATATTATTACCGCGAATTTCTATTATACCCACAGATGTGCCAATACAATTTAAACGCCTTAAATTTCCAATTAGATTGGCATTTGCAATGACTATCAATAAGTTTCAAAGCCAAACAATGTCTGTAGCTTAAATTTGAGCACATCATATTTTTCACACGGATAATTATACGTGGTGTGCTCTCGAGCCATCCAGTTTGTGTTGGCGAAAGATGGGATAACAAAAAATATTGTACACTCTGTTGCATTAAGGGATAGATATTGTTTTTTACTAATATTGTCATAATTAGCGATATATATAATTTTAATGGATCAATTTTGATAAATTATTAAAAAAATAAATGTTTGATGTTTTTTCATTTTTATATTTCGTCACCATTCATAGCAATCCATATCTATTCCTTACATCCTTATCCTTACCCACATTCTTACATTTCTATATTTAATTAGTAATTTTTTTCTAGCAAAATATTCTCTAGAAATAATTTATATGACAAAACAACGTTTGTCGGGTCAGCTAGTAATGTATAAATTTAGTAAATGAAACTATTTTTAAAAGTCGTAGTTTTATAACATTTTAGCAGTCATGCATAATTTATTCACGTTTGCAACAATTCTTTTAAATATCTCTAAATATTTTTATTATTTTTATTAGACTCTGGATGGTTTAAAATTGACCAATGGAATAAAATAGTTGTTGGCACAATGCTGTATGTAAATGAGAATTACAAGATACGCTTGCATAAACGAAATCGTTATTGAAACCATTTATACGAATGATAATCGAAAAAAAAAATATGTATAAGTAACGGCTTAAGTCCGAAACATGGCTGAAGTGCACATTATCTGAATATTATGAACTCTAGCCACACTGGTTGAATAAAGTAAACAATTAACATTTAAAACCATAGTTCTGTACATATTACCCGACTAAAGTAACTTTAGTCATCGTGTTATGGCTAATGTAAAGTATTATTAATAAACTCATAATTATATTTTATTTCAATAAAATTAATTAATATAAATTAACAATTAATTAATAATAACCTCAGCGTTGTGCATGTAAATCAAATTGCAAAACAAATAAATGCAAAAGCAAAGCATCAAGTGTTCTATAAAATTCAAAATGTCATCAAAGTCTACCATGATTAAATAAATAATAATAAAAGAACATTATTTAATAAATAGTATTAATAATATCTGATAAAAATAAATTTATTATTGCATCAAATGTAGTTAATTAATATTTTATTTTTAACTTATACACCATGGCTAAAGTTGCTTTGGCCGAGTAATTTGTACAAAACTATGATTTTAAATCTTAATTATTTACTTTATCCAACCAGTGTGGCTAGAATATCCAGATAATGTGCACTTTAGCCATGTTTCGGACTTTAACTGTAACATACATAATAATAATTATTAAGAAAAACATAGTAAATTTATAAACAACCGTAATGAAATTCAATTTCAATAAAATAGACAAATAGAATATGCGTTCTGTAACAGGGTGTGTTGTTGAATGAAGCGTATTTTCAAAAAACGGTGGAAAAAACGCGACCGGTCTGTAGATCGTTTGATTTTGACTTTTATATAAAATGTTTTCGGATTGATTTTATATGATGTTTGGAGTTTCTCGTGCCTTTTGCGCACTCGTTGAAGGTTAAACGACCCGAAAAAGACGGCTGGTCAAAAAACTTGCGATCGGAAGAAAAAAAAAACCCTATTCGTATTTTCGTGATGCCGCACAAATTCAACATGATACATGAGCAGAGGATTACCTGCTGTACAGGGTACAAAAACAATAGATGGGTTTGAGCGAACAGCAATTATTGACGTTTCTTTGTTTACATTTTTTTTTTTTTTTTACACGTTAATTGATACAACAAAACACAAATATAACGCCGTCACGTATCGCATCACTGTTATGTGCGTATACACGTACGTGCGGAACGGGACCGTGCGCTACAACGATCCCTGTTAAAAAACTTTTCGGTATCCAAACTTCATACAGCGTTTGGAGTTTCATTTGATGATTATGATAAAACTTGATACAATTATTCTGATTAATCGCTTCTTATGGGATTTCAGACGGTGACGAATAATTGTCAAATTTACTCGAAAGTTTAGACCATAATTTACCGTACCCGTACACGTTTGTCACATCTTATCATATTGTACACGCGCGTTTGATTCGCCGTGCCGCCGGAAACCTGTTTACAAACCAGGTGTACATTATTATTATAATACTGTCGAGCGTGCGTAGAGCGCAAAAAAATAATTTTTCAAATAATATATACACGAAAGGTAAGAAACGGGAAACGGATTTCGTATTGTGTTTAAAAATATTTACTGGTGATTCCTCATGCTAACCTAATCGTGACACAACAACATGGACAGGAAACATTTAATTTACTATCGCTTCTGGTTTCGATTTCAGTACTTAATTTATATTTTAAAATCAAAGCTCCTGGATAGGTTCCGATACTTATAATTCAACATAAGTTGCACTCCCGCTTCCGCTTGTACATAGTTCAACGTTGAATAGGACCGTTTGGGTTCCGGACTATAGTATCATTGTGTAGTATACTATAATCAGGGCTGGGCAAGATACCTAAAAAAAAGTACTAAATACAAGATATAAGATATATTTATATTTCGTATCTAAATACAAAATACAAGATACTTCGATATATTTAAAGATACTAGATACATATAAGATACAAGATACTTTATACATTTATTAATATTTATTTATTTACCTGTTTATTCATTTACAATAGGTACAATAAAAAAGAATATAAATATATTTATAAATTACAATGTTTATTTATAAACCATTAAATGTTTAAATTTAAAAAAAAGGATATTTAGTATTGTAGTAAAAGTTTTTTATATGTTATATCCCATTTTTAAAATTAATTCCTAGTTTCCTTTTAAAGAGACTAATTTCAATTAATAATAATAAATAATTATATTATATAATATATATATATATTACATATTTTAATAAATAATATAATTAATAATAAATATTTATAATTATTAATAGTAAATCATTTAAATTTTCAATTCACATTTATTATTTCATCAAAATTTAATATTGCATAGAATATTCCATCTAAGGATTTTGGAATATTAGCAATTACATTATTATCCTTGTTTTTAGTAATAGATATATTAAATTGGACGACACTACACAAATACTGCGTAGATAGAAAATATGAACCGATCATCGCACAATCACACAGTCCAAAATAAATGTTTAGCATGATAAAATTAAGAAAACATTCTGCCGATAAACTGGATTTATGTAACTTACTGATAACAAAATTTGCTCATAATAAAGATTATATGTAATATATTGTTCATTTATCAAGTGAATGCCTTCGACGTGAAAAACTTTAATCTAAATTAATAATAATTATTATTATATAACAATAGATTATATCTAGTATCATTAATCATAAAAAGATACTAGATACATTAAAAAATTATTTAAATCCACGATATCAGATACATTAAAATAATAAATTAATACATTAAAATACAAGATACAAGATACAATTGTATCTCAGATACTTTCCTTAAATACTAGTATCTAAGATACTTCCCAGCCCTGAATATAATAATATAATAGTCTTAGAAGTGGGGATGACTATGACTTCCAACGTCTGCTTCTAAATTATCCATCTCTATCTTCTCAAAGAACTCAGTCAAAGGTTTTGTTTTCCACTTTTGGTATCAACTTTATCATTTACTCTCATCAACGCACTTTTGAGCAATAATATAAGCATAATTATGCATACGTTTAATTTTACACTACAGATTTAGGATTGTGACCTTTAACGATCTACATGACTGATTGTCAATAATATATAATCATATATTCAATGGTTGTGGAGATATTATAGTATGCTGTTAAAATCTCAATAAAAAAAAAAATGTGTATAATCGTATATTGATTTAAAATAATGTTTAGGTACATTCATAATTATTATTACTTAATTGAATGACATAATTTAACATTATTTTTATTTATTTAATGAAAATTATTTCCAGTCTATATAATATAACGAGTAAATTTTATAAATAAAATTATTAATGAACTATATTCGGTAAAAATGTCTGTGAAATATAGTATAAGCATACAAAACATGATATTTTATTTTTATCTTTTATTATCAAGTAATATCTATTACTCGCTAAAAATGATATGTTACATACTTTGACAGTAATTTGACACGTAACACCGGTATTTTTAATACATTTTCAACAAGTATACAAAATCATAAGGGGTCATATTTATATGACTCGTATATTCAAAAATGAAACATGACTTTGAAATTGTTATTTAGTTCATAGCAGAAACTTTGTAGCTTCTGGGAAAATGAGAAAATAATTTATGGAACAAAATAATATTAATTATATTTTCCGAATGTTTTTATATAACAACTAATGTAGAAATACATTTTTTCTAGAACAGTTTCATTTTACATTTTTTTTTTTTTAAATACTTATATTTACTTACGTTCGATTGAAACATAAATATACTGTATAATACTTTTATTTGATCTTATGACATTTCAGACATATCCGTACCTAACATTTATATGTGTCTATGTATTGATGATTCAATGATTATAATGGTGTATCGACCAAATTGCATCGAAAAAAAATTTTGTGTGATAAAAATACTTATGGCTTGAGCGCGTATGTTGGTAGTATTCATTTATTAGGTACCTAGGATAATTATAAATTCGTTGCAAAAACAGTTGTTTTCATTAAAAAAGAAGGTCCATTTCCCCAGCACTCCCACTTTCAAATTTCGGATCCGATCCGGTTCCAATCGTTTGTACATCGTTTGTACCTGATTGTATCTCTAGTCCCTTCATTTGTACTTCAACAGTTCTTAAGTTATAACTGTTTTACTTGAGAGGATAAAAGTAAATCACACTTTTACTCTAAAAAATAAAAAACATTGTGTTAAGTTTAATTTTGTCTATAATATGAGTACATACATTAACTTAGTTTAAGTTATCCCTGTTTACTATCATGTACATTTTCAACATTTCTTAAGTTCGTGTGGTTAAAATTTTTAAAATTTTGCGGAATTTTGTATTTTCCGCATCAGATGTACTTCCATAACTAGTGTAAGCTTAGACATACATCATATTCAAATTTACAATATATTTTTAATAAAAAATGAATTAAAATACAAACGGTTGAATATAAATATATGTGTATGTAAATTGTGACGAAAGTTATACTAATCAACTTCACTTTAATTATGTTTTAATAAATTATATACGTCATTTTTTTTTAATTCACTATTTAAAATATATATTTATTTTATTTTTTAATAAAAAGTAATAAGTGTCTTATTAAAATTTATCCAATGGTATTTATTTTGTTATTAGAACTCCAATATTGAAATATTTTATCGTATATTTTCTATAATAAACAGTTTTGCTTAAATTTTTTTTATTATTTATACTATTTATTATAAATTTATATTTACGTAAATTATTGCCGGCAATAACACGTTTTGGTCTGACACGACATTTTTAAAGCATTAAAAACAATGTTTACAATTAGATATTTAGAAATGTGTTACAGTTTTCCTTAATTTGTGAACATTTTGCTTTTTGGCAATATCACCTTTTGCATTTCCACCCTTCAATTATTGTATAATTATGTTATCAAGATAAACCCAGTAAAATTGATATAATATTATATATTTATAATATTACTTTTTATATATAAAGAAAATGTATAAATAAAAATGCAAATAATTATCTGTTAAACTACATCTGTGGCCAGGTGCGTACGCAAGGGGGGTTTTAGGGATTCAAATCCTTCCCAAAATTCAGGAAAATGATTAAATATGTTTTTATTTAGATTATATTATTATAAAAATGTACAACCTAAAACCCATCCCAAAATATTTATTTTTTTCATTCAATTGTGCTACGTTAGTGCCGTTTGTTCTACTTAGTCCCGCGTTTGTGCTGATTTTTTAACCCTGTAAAATCAAATTTTAAATTTAGCCGGGCTGAAGAAATGTCAGCCCCGCCATATTGGAATTTCGAAAAAAAAAAAAATTTGATTCTTGATACACAAATCAAATTAGTTGTTTAGTAAGAATCACTAAAAAATGTAGTTACTTAATTAAATGAATAGCAAACCTTAATATATTTTAGTATAGTGTTAATACCTATTATTATTATTATTATTATTGTATTATTTCCCTATTTTCATTTCCTGATATTAATTGCTTATTTAATATATTATAGTAATTTCTAATTAAATATAGCTTTCTATACCTATATAATACAAAAAAAAAAAAAACTTAAATGCTTAATTAGCTAAATCTTCTAATATTTGGTGGTGTCTATTTTATTTAATGATAATGAATTATTATTATTCAACATAGCCAAGAAGAAAAGCTGTATGTATTAGTAATTTTATGATTAAGAATAAAAGCTGATGTTACTACAGTATTGAGCTATGAAGATGTTATTCAAGAATTTGCTCAAGACCATACATGACAAATAATATAAGAGTATTTTTTGTTGAAGTATATTTTTATTATCTGCAAAAAACATTTACCATTAATGTATATTTCTTGAGTGAGGAGTGCTAATTAAGCTTTGTAAGTAATATAGAATAATAATAGAAAAAAAAACATAATAGTAATTTAATACTAATTTTAGTGCTTCCATAAAAAAGTAATAATAAATAAAAATAAAAATAATGATAATTTCTTTCATGTATTAATATTATAAGTAATATATAGCAAATGTATATATTATTATGCATTAAATTTAAATAGTGTAAATAATCATTTCTGCATTAATAACTGTAGTGCCTTTACATTTTTGTGGGATATCATTATAATCATCATACAATTCCCATTTGTTTAATCCTCGATAACAATATGACGTAAAATGACCAATACTATCTACAGTTATATGTGTTGGTTTTAATAAATGTACGACCCCACGAAGCTTGTAAATTTGACATTTAATTGTCATAAAAGTTGGAATATCTTTTTATATCTTTGTATAAATATTAATAATTCAATTATGAATATAATGATATAAGAGGTTTTAAGCATACAGAATTCTTCTAAAAATAATTAATACTAATTAATACGAGTCTAACACTTTGTTAATCAATAAAAGTAGTAAAATTGTCGTACAAATTCATACAAAATATGTATTAATTGTAAACATGATAAAAATCACACATTTCTAGGTGGGATGGACGTGGCAAACTACTATATTATATAGTTATATAGACACTATTGGTATTATAGGTAAAGTGGATTTCCGCAAATCAACCAACTGTAAACAGCTGCCATGAGTTACCCGTTAATAATATAAATTATAATGCTATTGAGTGTTTGTTTACCCATGAGATTATATTACTTTAATTACGTATATTTTTATAGTTTCCATAACATGCTACACAACGTTATTAATTGGACTCACACATTTCACCGCAACCGTTTCGCTGCCGTACTATTCGCCGAAACTTATACTTATTTATACCCTAAGTGTATAAATATTACCGTAGAATAGAATATTATTGATATACATATTAATAATATTAATAATATTTATCACAAATTATGACATTTATGTAGGTAGTATGTATCAAGTACCACAGTCCAAAAATTTGATTTTATATTATAACGATTATTATCTGTGAATCATAGTTAACAAGGGTACAGATTTCATAATATGTAAAAGTATTGTAATGCCCACAATAATATGACTAATATGACCGAAAAACCTTAAAATATGCTTTACCCTAAAAACATAAAAAAAAAGAAAAGTAAATCAAAATTTTATTTTATTTCTTATTTTTAACTGAAAGTTTTTTTTATATTTGGAATTAGTATCTACCAGAGGTGGATTTAAAAGCTCAAATGAAGTCGGCAAATCCAAAAGAGGGGCCTCGTAATAAATATATCACTAAAATTCTAAGCCCCGTTTTACAAAGCTGCTCGCTACACTCGCGTTTCCACGATACGAAAATAGAAAATTATACATTAAAAATAACGTGATGCAACGAAACTGATAATAAAATCATTGTTCATATACTCGTATATTTTTCATAATTAGAAATTATATAGAATTCCATAATCAATGTTAACAGAATATCTAACTTAATTTATATTCGATCTTTTCTATTTTGTTCAGAAATAAAATGTTCTATTTTTGAAGTATTCGGAGTATTCCTGAATATTTCCCGTTTACTTAAATTATTTTGTTATAAACAAAAATGATAATTATAAACAATATGACAGTTAGTACTTAAATTTTTTTGTGGTAAAATTTAAAAAAATTAATTTTTTTAGGCCTCAATAAACATTTTAGGAATGGGCCCTGTCGGCATTCGCTGACTAAACCACCGTTAAATTCATTACTGGTATCTACAATAATTTTATGAATATTTATTAGAAAAAAAAAATATATATATCTTCTGTTAACAATATAAAAAATCGGGACAAAAAACAAAAATGTGGGAATTTTTCTTATAATACATAAATAAATACTATTTTTCAATCAGTTTAAATAATATTTATGATATTTATGATTCTAAATATAGCATTTTATTATTACGTTTATTTAAAAATAATAACACCAAAACTTCGAAAATGATACTTAAAATCTAAAATACTTTAAATATGAAAAAATAACATAATTATTAATTATTATTATTACAATATTACGTAAATATTATAATAAATATATGTATATTATGTTATAACCAATTCATTATCAATTTTACACATTTCTAATAAAAAATTAGTTCAAATTAATTCGGATAGTTTAGTTAGGGTTAGGAAGTCAGCACAAACGTGGAATCAAGTACAACAAACGGCACTAACGTAGCACAATCGAATGAAAAAAAAAAAAATTCAAAATTCCAATATGGTGGAGCTAACATTTCTTCAGCCCCGCCAAACTTAAGATTTGATTTCCCAGGGTTAGGAAGTCAGCACAAACGCGAGACCAAGTAGAATAAATGGCACTAACGTAGCACAATCGAATGAAAAAAATATTTAAAAATTCCAATGTGGCGGGGCTGGAAAAATGGACCTTATATTTAACAGGAAATTATTGAATTTTGATAACATCAATAATAATCAAAACATTTATTAATGTACAGTGGTGTTATTACTTATATGCACGTGCAACGTAAACGATCACGAAATGAAAATTTGCAGGTTCATTTTACAATTTTTTTTTTAGAAACATTCAATGGTGACTCGAGCTCATGTGTGATAACGCAATCGCAAACTTTGCGTTGAGTACTTGTAAAAAAATTCAAACATCAATAATAAATATTAAAAAAAAAAAATAAATAATAATAATTTATAACAATGAATATAATGTAATTAATTAAATTGTATTTAAATAAAAAATTTCCCAGCGGATTTATTTTTTTGCCACTAATGCTCAGACAGCATAAAATGGTTAAACTTACTTTATTAGTTTTAGTTCCTCTAAATTTTACATTTATGAACACGTATATATATTCAGTTAATGCTCAAAAATAAAGGTCCGTTTTATCTTTATTGATACACACACACACACAAGATGGAGAATAGTGTTTGATATAAGATGGCCACTTTGAATGAATCCATGATCTTGCATATTCGTGGTCTACTATTCACAGTTTTGCCTTTGATATAGAGAACAAAATGTTTTCACGTTTTTTCAACCGATGGAATTAACTTTTCAATGCACCAAATTGTTTTTGCATATTTTTTTCGCGAGATCTACGGCTTTTCGTTACAACAGTAATCTTGTAACTCTAATATCTTTTTCTTAAATTCTTTGAATCAAAATGATTTAGTTATTAGACATTTCTCCCATAGGCGTCTATATGGGTTATGCCTCTCATGCACAGTCATAATCTGCTAAATTTGACTTAAATTATATTATCAGTGAATGCTAGTTATCATTCCGACAAAACGACGTTTAGAAATACAGCAGGAATTAAGAAAATTTGTAATTATATTCGTATCGTTAGTTAATACTGATTTTTCAAAAAGATCGTATTTTCTTTCAATTTTGGTAACTCAGTGTCACATTTGTATATTTGTTAAAAAAGTCTGGACACGTCTACTATCTCTACGATAAAATGAAATATCAATACCATAAGCTTGCATCAACGTTTGTTCTATTTTTGTGATTTATCATATTGTAAACCGGTGTAGTGTACAGCATTGTGCTTTAAATAAATTTATTTAGATATGTTATCTAGATAAAAACTTCATATCGTTATCTTATCTAGATAAAAAATAAAATTGACATCTAATTTTCATCTAGATAAAAGTCATAGCCATCTAGATAAATTTATCTAAATAATTCACAAAATCTGTAGCTAATCATTAGTGATAACTAGGGCAGTGGACTTGTAGCTCTAAAAAAAGCTCTAAATATGCAAGCACTTATGAACTTAACCCCATAATATGCACTTAAAAATTTTTTTAGCTTTTTTATTTAAAAGTATTAATAAAATAAATAGCATTGAAAAAAAGGCAAAACAATTACATAATTTAAATATATTATATACCATAGCCAAATAAATAAAATACATTTTACTTAATTTTCTTAATTTTCTTAATTTTCTCTAAAGAAACGACATTAGATCGTTATCACTTCTAGGAAAAATGTGTGCCCGCGGATAGTTAAAAACCATATTATACGACAAAAATTAAAAATAAATACATTTTTATCCAAACATTTTAACTGTATTGTTTGAAATAAAAATGTTACTTCGGAAAAAATTAATTTAAGTTAAATATGTCATAAAAAGTATAAAATAGCATATAAAAGTGTAAAATAGGCCCTAAAAACAAAAAGGACTCAAAATATGCATTCATATGCAAAATAAAATTTCAAAACTAGCTTTGTGAAAGCATGAAACGTATTTGTTTCGTACTCTGCTATTTTTGTGACTGTGCAAAACAAATATGCAAATGCTTCAAGTCCTCTGCCCTAGTGATAACTAATCTACAATTTTATTATTCAATAAACAAAATAAATAACTAAATAAGAAATTTCATTTGTATATTTACTTGCAAAAATTGGTTCTTAAATAGTTTTATATACCATTTATTATTAATTATGAACAATGACAATTTTTTATGTATATAGACATATATTTCCTACATAATGTGCATGGGAGGTGAGAATTATTTATAATTTCATAGTATGGCCCATACGGAAAAGTAATGCTCGTACTACTGTTATTCTGTGGTATTACGAACGCCGAAAGAATATTTATAAGAATATTAGAACCAGAGATAACTCATCATAAGTCTAAACTGGTTATTATTGCAGCTGCGCGGTTGATGGTTTACAAATACTAAAATACAGAAATAATTGTCGATAAGAAAATAGCAATATTACAATATGCATTACGCTGTACCTACATAAAAATTGATCGTTCTCCATCATCATTCAACTGCTTTAAATTCAATATTTATATAGAAATTATGTACATTGTTCATGTAATCATGTACTCAAAATAATTGTCATTACCGGACCCCAATTCTATAAATTCGTACTTTGATGTGTCTACATAATATTATTGTACAACAAAATTAATATTAGGGGTAAAACATTCATTATTTATTAAAAACTTGTACTGTACGCTAGAAATGGGCAAAAAGTTTGAAACATCGATGTTCCGATGTATCGATGATCTATATTTGAAACATCGATATTGGTGATCGATATTTTCGACAAAAACATCGATGTTTACCTTAATAAGTTTTAAGAAAAATTGTATTTATGTTATATGTATGTATGTTATGTACAAATTGTAAAATTTTTAAATAAATACGTTATTTAAACATCGGACTTCGGATTGGAAAAAATCGATTTTTTTTTCAATACATCGCAATAAAAATATCGATGTAGGGTTTTGATATATTGAACGAAAACATTGATGTATTTTGCCCATCTTTACTTTATGCAGCACACTCTCATCCATAACGTGTTCGGTGTTTATCGTCAAACCGTCTTCATATTTTTCATAATTTTGTCTATGACCTTCAATTTTATTTTATTGGTGCGATATTTTATATTTTGAAATAAATCGTTGCATAATGCAATTATTACCCAAGACCAAAAGAGTTCGCCTACAAACGGATGAAAACGTTGATGCCTTATATAAATATCTAGATAAAAATTATTTTATCTATCTATATCTAGATAATTTTTTTTTATCTAAGCACAACACTGGTAGTGAATCTAACAAACAACGCAATGAATAAATCACTAATATAATATATATTTATATATACCAATAACCAATATACCTAATATATTTTATTGAACGATTCTGTTTACTTCGACTAATCCACAATTGAACAATACTTTTGATTACAATATTTCCAGTTACAAACTAAAAAGTGATTCATCAAACATAATAAATACCTCGTAGCAAAGAAATTAACTCAATTTCTATGAATATATTTTCTCATATACACAACAGTTGACAAATCTATATCAGCTGTACATTTTCAGATATAGTTAAATTATTTACAAAAAGAGCTAAAATTCCCAATTAAGCTGATGAATATGAAACATTATATTGTTTAGAGACTGTAAATCATCACATTAAATAATATTACCATAGTGAATGTATAAAGGGAATGCAATTAAATAATATATAATGAGCTACTATATTTCAAAAAGTCTAATTGGTATATTTAGCTAAATTTAAACAAGAATTATCAAATAAAATTGATCCTCGAATGTATTTTATTTATTAATATGCTAAAAAATTAACGTTATATGTTATTTCTTATACAATGAGAGTTATTGTCAGTAGAATTGCAAATAATATCAAATTTGAAAAGTCTTCAACGGTAACTTATAATTATGATCAAAATATAGACTTTCATTACTTAACTCCAACGTTTCATAAAGATAATTTAAAATTTATTGTGAACCTGAAACGGTTTTCACTAACTTATGAAAATTGTTTTTAAGATTTCTGATGGTTCTGTCGATCGATTACAAATTGTTAAAATGTATGCCTTATTGAGAGTAATTAACGAAAAAGGAATAACTAATTAATATTTATTGGATGCTGGTTATATAACTAAAAAAGGTGTCTAGTATATTATTTAAGTTGCTTATTCTGCATCTTTCTAAACAATAAAAAAAAAAAAAAAGCAACGGAATCTGTTTTATATATATATATATCTTCTATTGTAACAGATGGTGCATTTGTAAATTCTGGAGAAAATAGTGGTTTGTGGACATTATTCGAAAATAAATAGCTAGACAATTCAGATAGTACGGAGTTTGTACCTCTTATAAAAATATGGTGTGCTCCCCGTCGTTCGAATTTAGCGTGGAAAGATGCTAGTGCGAAAGTACCAGAAATTACTCGAAAAAATGATCCAGTCATCGTTTTTCTATTCTTTAGCTTTAAGAACGAAAGAGCTTAAAATAATAACAAAAGATAATAAATGAGCATTACATAGTATTTAAAAAGTTTTCTAAATAAGATGGACCAAAATTTCAGCTTTTTAGTTAAAAATTAGCATTGACCTTTTGGAACGCACCTATGTTATATATTTATATATACAGATAAACCTGTTGTGTCAGGAATAAAGGAGTATGGTTAATTTAGAAGACGAATAAGAACTGAAAATTTTAGCTTTTTTAAACGGTTTTCAGTTGGTATAATTTCATAATACAATCAGACTCATTGGTAATTATCGATATCTCATTAGAAACAGAAATAGCAAAAAATCGGTTACTTTTTAAAACTTTCAATCTCTTATTGTAGATGGGCTAAGGCGTTAAATGAAAATATGATCGGATCACCTTTTTTTAGAGTATGAGGAATTACTCAAAACTAATAATATTATAGATTTAAAACTAATATATATATATTAGATCTTGAAAAATCTTTTTCTGGTTCGAAATACTATAAAAATATATTAAAATACTTACAAAAATATTTTTTGGAAATCCACATAGTGCAAATGTGGAAACACTAATTAGTACTAAAAATATATAAAATATATTTATCGGTAAACTCTCAGCTTTCAAAACGTTTAATATCCATAATTAGATAGGTAAACATATCACTATTGATTTCATGAGATCCAAGATCCATCCATTATTAATTGGATTAATATATCAGTCTGTCGAAAACGAGATACATCAAAAATATGCTATAAGACTGTTCCAATTATATACGTGAAGAAACTTCAAATTAAAATTTAAATAAATTCCATTATTGGAGAAGAAGAGGTTTTGTAAAAAAATTACGTGAATGTAATTTATACATTTTATCAGTTTGTTGTGTTGGATATTTTTTATATATGTACTGAATGTTAGAGGTTATATTATGTTCTATAGCAAATGTATTTCTTCTTATTTTCTTAAAAATTAATAAACAATAATTGTTGATTTTTTTTGTAAGTATGAGAGGAGAGCTTAATATATAATGTCTTAAGCAATCCTAAAATAAAACCTTAAAAAAGCCAAGGTTCCAATTCGTTATTAATGACTACTAAATTTAAATAGTCATTAATATTATTGTTGACTAGAACATTTGTCATAAGATTTTCATGCATCTATTATTATATTCAGATTGTTTATAAATCAAATTAACATTGATAATCCGTAAATACGAAAAATATTTGGTAATTTTTTCATTCGTCATTATTTTTCTATTTAAATGAATTATTAATAAATTTGTTTTTACAATAATATTCATGCAAAGTGAAATGAGAAAAAAAATAACTTACGGTTTTTGTAACGTAAGAAATATTTAAAAGTTCGTTTCTAACAATATAATTGTTTTATTACAACGCCTAAAATTTGAAAAATAGTCATTAAATAGTTAAACTTTGTTAATTGAGATAAATTGTACTTGATAAAACCATGGGAAAAAAAACTAAAATAATCCGAGTTCCGCAGAGAATCGTTGCAGTTCGAATATGATGATTTATCATTACTTTCAAATGTATTAAACATTGCAAACGTTGTACATTCAGTCCCTGTGGGCGAAACGGTATACATACAATATACTATAGAGTCTGCTGGACGGGTGAACAATTTTTGATTTTCCTTAAATGTTCACAAGCTTAAACAGTAGATGATGCTAGGATACGGAAAAGTTCAAAATAAACCCGTGCGGAATTTCAATGACTAGAATAATTCGGGAAACGTTGAAAATCAAAAATTAAAACAACTGTTTATTTTTTCAAATAATGTATGTATAAACAATGTAGTAGTGTACGTATGAAAACCGAATCTGATAATTATTGATGAAAATAAATTGTATTCATGGTATTTTTTTTCTGGTGTACCATAGCATGTATTGAGAGGTGAAATTGGATTCCATCTACATGTAATTTTGAATTTTAGCGTTTTGAAATTAAATTAAATGTAACCCTATAGCCGAGGTGCAGATCGAAGTTGCTAGACAATAATTGATATTTTCGTAAAATATAACTCTAAACTTCGCGATACGACTATGATCAATAGATGTAGGTATTACAGTTATTATAGCTGTGTTGAAATCGCGTTCTGAAGAATAAGATAAAAAAAAAAAAATCGTTACCACCGCAAATGACAACACAGTCTTTGAAACGTTCGTTCTTCGATTTGAACAAAAAATTGGCGTGCTTACAGTATTAATCACGTGCCGGCTTAAAGCGGTAAAAAAGAGTGTTTCGTTAGTATTAATTATTAAAACATTCGAATTACATTTAATGAGATGTGGTTTAGTTTTCTCGCCACCAGGCGATTTGTGTAGAACTCGTTTCGTGAAAAATATTTTTTTTTCTTCTTCATTTTTATTTTTATTTTTTTACATAAATACCTAATGAATTTATGAATTAGTGAATTTTAAACAATTATGTACATTGTTTATTTAAAAATAATTGAGAAACAGTTGTTATACGAAAGTTTCAGACGAACAAGTTTGAGACAACTATAACGCGTAAACTTAACAAAAATCATCTAGTAATCCTATAAAAGCGTAGAGTGAAACTTCTTGTATAATGCGCATAAAATTATCACGCCACGCGAACACGATATTTTACACATGGTTCATTTTTATCAGAAACTCTAAGACGATTTGCGGCAGTAAATTATTCACTGTTGCATAAATGGTAAATCACCATGAACTTGCACTTAAATAAAAATAATAATAATATCGAGGGAATATAACGTAGTGATCGTACCTGCGAACCACCCCCTCCCTCATATATAAAACAGTTTACTATCGGGTTAAAGATGCGCTTCGGTAAGAATATAGGCAACTGATTGGATTATACTTTCAACCTTCTCGGAGTAATATTATGTATCACTACGCAGTTGTGTATCACTACGAACGAGGTTCTAAAATTAAAATTCTCCGAGTCATATCGATAAACGAGCGCATTACGCGCATGTTCAATCTCGCGATCTCCGGAGCGTGACTTTTCAAATGTATTCAAATCGTTCGGTACACATATTACCGCTTGCGGACCGGTAAATTTTCAAAACAAGTCAACTCAACTAGTCAAAACGGTTGGCCGTACAATCCTGTACGCAATTCAAAAATTATTTAGTAACCTGCACATCAGTCTGCTTACGAAAACCCATATATAAAATTCAATATTTTTGTGTTTGTGAATGAAAAATTTTTACTTCAGTACGCTTTTTTTTTTTCTTTTTTTTTTTTTAACATGGCTAGTCGTTGCTATACAAATACGTATCGTTCTACCGAAGTCGTATTGTCATTTTTCGATACGATTTTAATTCTTACCGGTGTGAATACGAATGAACGTTTCATTTATCAACGTAAGCGGCGTTGGATAACAATTATTAGTCGTCGATGAGCACCACCTGGCAACGACTGTACACGACGGAATACGCACATCGTATATCGCTTTCCAGTATTTGCGAGCTGGACGCGTTGAGTAAGAGAAGATGGACTTTAACGCGACCGACGAGAGCCTAGCGTTTTATTTATTTTTTTTTTTATCATTGTGATGGTAAAATCAGTATACATAGTAGTGTTGCGAGGCTCGAACCGGGTCAATGGGTCTTTATGCGTGTCTGATATTATTTTACTTTTACGGTGAAATCAGTAAAAACATTTTCCTCTTTAATTTTTTTTTTCTTTTCTTTCCATTATACGCGCATTATTGTTGTTCGGCGCCATTGTGCAAATGTCTCGCTGCGTTGACATTTTCTTTGGTAAAATAACGGTGAAAACGATGAACTATTCGAATATTAAATCACGCATTAGCAGCAATAGCACACCACGCCTAAATGTAACACGCGGCGGCTGCGTGAGTACTGCGGGATTTCGTTTCATCGACGAGGTACTGTAACGTTGTAATACGCGTAATCGTAATATTTGTATAGAGTTTTAACACGCGTATATACACCTGTCTACGGTGGTGAATGATAAACTTAATTTTCTGACGGAAAAATTAAAACAGCTTTGCTTTTATAATTATTTTTTCTCATTAAAAAATAATAATACATACCTATATATATATATATTTTTTCATTTTATTCGAAACGAAATGACTTTTCTTTTTCGCAGTTGCCGATAAATATAATTAATATCTTACGATATTCATATACTTTTTAAACATTTCTAATTTAAAATAACCATTCATGCTGAGTGCAAATTATGTTAACGTTTTAATTATTTAATTTCAAACAATACAGCGAACCAACGCATGGCTTAAATAATAACAATAATTGTAATTATATTACCTTTAGTGACTTGGTAGTGTTAAGCTTCATGTGAAATAACAATTTTTATGTTTATTTAAAATTAAAATTATTAGATTTTATAAAGTTATGCATCTGACGCATAATATTGTACAATATTGTTTGGAAAATAAATCGAGAACAATTTTAATAGATAATGTTCGAATAATACAATGTTCCGATTTTTTGGAAAACTATTTTTATCAATTATGCATAAAAATATATATTTAAAAAGAAATTTAATTGTTAATTTATTTTTAGGAAAGTATTACGTTCTGGTTATGAGATGATACAGTTTTAAGAAGTCGAACATAGGTAGATATTTCATTATATATTTTGTATATATTTAATAACCACAAAAACAAAATAAATATATAATTAAAATTTGAAAAAATCGAAAAAAATTACTTATTTACTATATCTTTATATCTATTATAAATTATATTATACATATATATATATAATATGAAAATTTATATAATTATAAAATTAAAAATATGTTCCATACATTACAAGTATTACTCGAAAACAATTTTAAACAATAATAGGTACTTACTTAGTATAAAAATGAAAAATATTTCAAAATGCGTCTGTTTCAAAATTCAAAAAGATTATGAAAATGGTCTCCTGAGTTATTTTACTAATAACACATTAAAAATATTAAATGTATTGTATAACTGTGAATATAATCAAAAGCGCAGATAAATATCGTCCTTAATGAAAGTATATATATTTTTTTTTCAAGGTGTAGACTTGCTGCTGGTAATTTACAAAAAAATATATTTTTAAACCAAGAATACACCAACATAAGTAGGTACACTTGCATCACAAGATATATTTAAAACGAATAGTTTGTCATTGAAATGTAGCCTTCTATTGAATTCACCAATGCATCTAATCCTTTAGCTCCGAGCGTAGTCGTCCTACAGTCAATTACTGTAAATCCTGCAGCAGCTAACTGAAAATACGTGTCAAATTAAATAATGACAAACACGGATTATTACATGATTATTAATTAATCAAAATAAATATGTCTTCATTTGTGAATTCTTATATTCAACATTTATGTCACAGTATACCATGTGAAATATGCATTTGCTATAAAAATATTTAATATTTTATTAGTTTAAATTGCAAGTGTAAATAAAATAATTTATAATTAAATAATAAAAAACAAAATTAAAATAAAAAATTAGTAAATGATCAATAATCGTAAATTATTGTATACACAAATAATAAATATAAATAAATAAATGTCTGAATTTTTATTATATTTGTAAAGTACGACCGGTTACGAATTAAAAATTCATCATCAGGCTTAACATTTATTGATTTATATTTATAGGTACACATAAACTATTAATTAATTGTTTTTTATTTTTTAAAACGTCTGGAAACGAACAACAGTTCTACCAACCTATTTAATGATTTATTCTTAGATATCGATTAATATGATATGATATGGGTACAATTTTTTTATAACCTTGGTGTAAATTATTCTTCCAGTCCCTTCATGTTCGTTTTCTAAACAGTTTTCGAAACTTTGAACCACGGAGAACACAAATCAACAATACAGTGAAATCACGTCATATTTTACATTGCACCCGCACCCCATTATTAACAGCAGTTTCTCTCTGACCGTCAACAACAGACAACCGCATGAGAGTCGATTGGACTTATCACATCAAAACAAAATGAAAATTAATGAAATACTCGACATCGCGTAACACGCTTATATTTACTACCATTACGTTCTCAATAAAATGTTGTGTGCATGAAAGGGGCTGCACAAGAAAAATTAAAAATTCAACACAAACACAAACACTTGACTAAAAAAATCTCCACTAGAATGACCACAAAAGTATTTTAGCGTACAAGAACTCATATTGGCCGAAAAAAATATACAAACCGCAAAAACTTCCACGGTACAATTGAAAACCATCTGAACCGGCTCGATCCTTGTCCATCCATGTACAACTAACACACCCTTTCAACTATTTCTTATAACCGTTTTAATTGCTGAAAACAATTTAATTAACTGTAAGATCAAGTTTGTATTTATGAAGTGGTTCCACTGCGTTATTTCACATATCTCCTGTTGTTACGTCAACAATTTTTAGCAGTCGTTATACCCTCGCATTTCTCCATACAAATTTTGTATATTTTAAAACAATTTAAGGAACAAAGATTTTCTTGCGAACTAATTCAACGAAAAATATTACACCATTTAATAACTGTCGGTCAATTGCGCTTATTATGTGAATACAATTACGTCAATATTGTTTTGTTCAAAGCGATTGGGCATGTAATTTTATTTTATCCATTTTACATGGCAGAAATAATTATCATTTAGTTTTTAACTAATCAAGTTCTAAGAAATGTATATCTATAATGTAGAAATAAGTTATACGTACTTTTTATTCAACGTTATAGTAACAGTAAAAGATAACCCTACTCGAAAAAATAAAAGCTCACAGTTGATTGATTAATGGAACAGTACAATCAAAGTTTATTTTTAAAATATAAAATAGAACAATATTTAAATATTATAATACACTATGCAGATTTTGGCTTACCTTACCGCTACCGGACTGGTCTGCCGTTGTTAAACCTTCTCATAGAGCTTATACTTTGATGACCATGGTGAGTCAAGTCGATGACAAAAGGGGATTTGTTTCGGTTATATATATATATTTTTTTTTCATTATTTATTCCGTAAAGGAATAAATAAATAAAATAATTAATTACAAATTTCTAATTTCTTTTTTTTTCAATCTGATAATTATAACTATAAATATTAATTAATTCCATACTTTTAATCTCTCTATGGATTATATACTTTGAAAACATGACTATACCAGAGATCGTCTGGATTATTAGTTTTAGTTATTTTTTCTCCCATTAAAATTACTTTATAATAAAAATATTAAAAAATATTTAAAAAAAATTTATTAATTTTTTGAAATTTGTATTTAATCTTTTGGAAAACAAAAAAAAAGTGTAATTGTTTGTTTTATAAAAAGTCACTGTTAATGTTTTTTGATCAGTAAAAATAATATTCATGAAAAAACTGTTATCCATTTTTATAACTGTTATCCACTTTTATATGTAAAATGATGAATAATCTCAGAAAAAAGTATAAAAATTACAATATGTTAAATACTTATAAAACGAACAAAATTGTGAAAAAATATTAAAATATTAATTTTTTTTTTTTGTATGTTATAAATGAAAAAATATTTTATCTAATAAATATTATTATGGTTAGTATTATCACAGAGTATATGAATATAATATATAATATATAAATAAATATGATATATCATTTTCATATAATCTGTGATATTATTATTGTTTTTATGATATATTTCATTAGTCCATTAAGTTAAAATACACATTTAGTTATTATGCACAGGGCTCTAAACACATTATTGCTAGGCAACGTATTACGTTCTTCCCTACATGTTTTAAAGGGTTACCATACCTAAGGGTGTACTCGCATTCTAGATTATGCTATCCGGATATTATTGAAGTCTAAATGTTGCCAAATTGGTTGCTGATGGGATGTCTCAAAAGATAATGGCGATTGTACAACGGGACGTCTTCTGATTAGAAATCATGCAGTCAGGTTTTTTAAAGCACGTGTAGTATTTCCAAGAGAATAGCTTAGTAGGCTCCTTAAGTGATTTGACTTGATAATAATAATATAAATGTATTTAATTAATTATTATGAATATATTTTATAATACGTATTATGTAATGTTTAATACGTAGCAAAAACAAAAAAAAGTAAAATAAAGTTATTAGTTATAGTCAAATTTTTGTTTTTTTTCCCCACTTCACCTTCTAATGTGAGTATTATAAGCGGTATCCACTGTATTATTATATTAATGAAAAAATTAAAATCTATTATGATTACGTGTACGAAAAAACCTAATAGTAATGTATTTTAATCTGACCTGGATTTACAATTGTTCTTTAAACTTTTAAGATAGTTCTATAACAATTTTTACGAGAATTCTGCAATTTATGACTTAGTTTAATTCGTTGTCGTTATACTGAAACAAACTTGCCATCACGTCTGCCTAGATTTATAGTTAAGTAATCAAACTTGGTTGGTTTTTAAAATTTAATTTATGCATTTAAGTTTTGAACAAATCATAAAACATTAAATAATTAATTTTTTCGATGTAACTCAGAACTCGTATTTTACCGAGATTTCCAAGACTATTATTTTTTTTTAATTTTCATTATTTTAATTCTGAATTTAATTTAATATTGGTGAAAGTTCAGTCCATTATTTTTCTTCATAGACTAAATATAATAATAATAATAATATAAATATAATAATTAAATGTAATAAATATTCAGTATACACAATATCAAAACTATTTGAAGTATTTTACGCATTGAACGCTTCATAAACTTTGACAAATAAAAACACTATTTAATGTATATTTTTTTACTATGGTAACTATGGTGTCTTTAATTTATGTTAACGATGTTTCAGAGGGCAGATTGTACCCAATATTAAATATTGGAAACGAAAAATTAATATTTTTATGCCTTAATCCTATCTGTATTAATTGATGTTTAATGATAATGATAATTGAGTTTATCAATCAAATATAAGAAAAATAGGTGTTTATTTAAGTTTTGTTGAAAAATTCAACCACTTTTTATATTTATTGTAAATTAAAATGTTTCAGCACATTTAGTGCTATTATAAATTTGGGAGTCCTATAATATAAACTAATTATAATTATATAATGATGTCTACTTGTTTATTTGTTATTTGTATTAGTATACATTTATAACATTTATAGTATTGATATTTGATTTTATAATTTACATTGATAATGGATATAATTAGGATATTCTTAATTTCAATACTTCTGTTAGTTGTAAGAGCTCTTAAGACTGTTGACAGAAGAGAGATAAGGGGACCAATTAATGATTTTAAATTAGTTATAAAACTAACTTGAAAGAGTATCGGAAATTTTGTCTTTTGTAAATGAGCTTTTATTTTTTGTGGTTTTCGCGTAAGATTTGGTTTAAAACTGGGCGTTGGAATCAGCATTTTTGGCTGGAGTGACTCTTGAAACTATTTTTTTGAGAGCAGCTTTGTAAACAGGGCATCATTTGTAGTTAGCTGTGTGTTCCTTATTGCAAAAGGCACATTTGACAGGACTGTGACAGTCCCTAGAGCACTCGTTTGTGGGTGGTTATCACTACACTTAACGCATTTAGGTTCGTGATGGCAATTATTTCGTGTGTATCCGCAGGATTGACAGTTGTTGAATGAGTATGAATGAAAACTTGCATTACTTTTGTATAAATGAATAAATAATTTTACTAATGTTTTGGCGACATGATGGTTGCATGATGCTGTACAACGACGTTGACCTACAGGTAAGACCATTTTGGTCGGTAATGTTGATTAGTACCTTATCGAAGGCGGAATAGTTTGAAATGTTTTTGACGTGTAAAGGTGGAGCCGAGGGCCCCATGTCTCGTTTAGTGTAAAACAAGTTCACTGGATCATCCTTGAGGGCAAAACGGTTTGGTGAAACATAGACTTTGGTTTTCTTGTCATTTTGAGCTGGTGAAATTGACGAGGATGACAAATTTCATTTTGAAGGTTTCGGTGTACGCGGCAAAGTGAGACCGTTTTGCGTTATTCATCGTAATTATAAGTTGGAAATGATAGTCAATAATGGCCAAAATAAATTACTAATGAGCGCGCATAGTGATAACTAGAGCTAGGATTTTAATGACCCAAAAAATCTAAAAAAATGACATTAAAATAACCTAAAAATGACCTAAAAAAATTACCTTAAAATAACCTAAAAATGACCTTAAAAAATGCCCAAAAGATAAAAAAATGATTTTAAAATATTATAAAAATGCATTATAAATTATAATTTATAATTATTAATTATTATTTATTAATTAATATTTCGGCAGAAAATTATTTAAATTATAATATTATAAAAAAATAGCATAAAAAAAACTCAAGTTTGAAGTTTGGACTTATCATGCAATGACCAGCTTGAAATTTTCTGAAATAAATAACAAAAAATACTATAAAATAAAAAATATATACGCAATCCCGAAAGTAAAGACACTAACTAAATAGATATTTAACAAAACCATACGTAGGTACACTCCACACAACTGTCATCTAATTTTACGATTAAGATAACTCGTGGTATCAAAGTTTATTGTTGTAATATATAAGTGGTTTTATTATCAATAACGAGTACTAACACACTATCTCTATAATTGAAATATTTATATAATTATTTCTGTTACAAATTCAAAACTTTTATCGAGAACATCTAGTGTAAATAAAAATGTATAAAAATATTACCAAGATTTCAAAAAAGTATAAAAATGCCCGTAAAATTAAAAAAATGACCTAAAAATGCTACAAAATGACCCTAAATCCATAAAAGTGCAAAAAATGCAAAAAAAAGCAAAATAAAAACTACATATTTGGATTCGTATATGACCAAATTACATTTTGTGCTTGAAAAGCTATGTCCTGTAAATCCTAAAAAAAATGCAAAATCCTATACTATCCTAGCCTTAGTGATAACGGAGCAAATGCGATACAATGTAGTGTACGTGTGTTCATGTTAAACATTACGGCCGAACTGAAAATTCAACCTAATTTTAACATTATTAAAATACACACAACCAATTAATGACATTGCATGTCTATAATTTATGATCAATTCAAATGGTTAATGATTACAGATGAATGTAGAAATTACAGTTACCGAACAAAGGAATAAAGGATGATTATAAATTTCCATCCTCATCAAATTTGTTGTAGCATACATTTCAAGTCAATGATATTTATTCATTCGTCCTATTAAATCTCTTGATTCCTGGTATTTTTGAAATTATTTACATGTTAATATTGTGTTAATTAGTTATAGAAATAATTAATTTTTAGAAAAACAATTATCAGTGGTTGTTATTTTTGTAATAAACTGTAAATTAATATCATAGACAGTAATGATGTAAACTGTTAGAAAACAAAAAAAAAAAAATAAGAAAAATGTATAACTGACAAGGAATTATAGAAAACTTTAAGCATAACTGCATCATTTTCTCGTTCCTACATTACATTATTTAGCATAAATTTAACGCTATCCATAAGGTTTTATAGCATGTATATATTTGATATTTATGGAATGTAAAAATTGAAAATACCTGCGCTGTAGGTACATTATATTAACGAAAATTAAATTTTATACCTTTGTGTGTGTGTGTGTGTATGTGTGTGTACTTGTATTGTTTCAACACTGCTGCCTATACATAGATGTTGCAATATAGCTACATAATGGTATGATAATCCACGGTGTATTGCGTTTACTGTATAATATAGAAATATTTAAAATTATTCGTCGAATATCGAGGGGAAAAAAATAATAAAAAAAGATAAAAAGCGAATTCGTTATTATTGGTTCTACGCCGGAATTTTAGTAGTGTTACACACACGAGCTCGGCGTTCACGTACACCAATTTATTTCCTGTGAATCCCCAAGATTTAATTTTAACGATGTCGCGAAATTTATGCTACCATAATACGTGTTCAATGCGAATTCAATGTTTCTACTGCGACGTTTTATTTATTTAAATTTTTTAAACGGGCCGGGGCCTAATTATATACATTATAGATAGCAATCAAGATGAACGTTTTAATATTGCTGTTTATGGTCGATTAATACCGTGTAGTTACACGTTTATCGATTTGGTTTCATGTCACGATACACACTATGGCTGCACATGCTTATTAATTGTTATTGTTTCACATGCATTGTATTCGAGCAATGTTATTATTAATAATAAGTGTTCGATATGAATTCAGCATTTTCCGCGGCACTTGACATCGTCGATACACCGTCCTCGTACCGATCTGATTTAATCAACTGTTTGCCATCACGATATACAAGTAGTAGCGCATCAATTGGAAAAATTTAATTAAAAATCCTAACACGAACCGGGATCGCGATGTTTTCATATCGTCCACGTGTAACGTAATATACAACGCAATATAGTGAAACGTGAGGATAGTGGACACCAGTGGCGGATTTACGGGGGGTGTCCATGGGGTCTGGACTCTTCTCAGACGCCGATTTAATCTAATTACGAAATTAATGTAAATAATATAATTAATGGGTCGAAATCTAATGCGTTATTTAAAAATTTTTTTTATAAATTTATCATCTTATCTTGCATTATTTGTGACAATTTACGACCACCCGAATCAAATTTTGTTTCGAACGTGTGATCAGTGATCAGTACTATGCTAAAAAAATTATAAATAACCACGTTCACCAATTTGTTAATAAGAAATCTCGAAGTTCACATGACTTTTTATTGTACAGTGCTCATGAAATCGCTGTATCTTAGATGGTGCGTTGACATATTTATTTTCATGTTATCAATATGACACGATGGCTGGGTATTATATAGATTGTATTCTATAATTACATTTGACATACTGGCATTGACTAACACAGAAAAATGGTAATCGACAGCGGGAAATCGTACTTCGTAAGTTTTTTTTGTTTTATGTAAAATGTCTTCTAAAAAACCGTCAAATACAACATTTTTGTTTTTCAAAATTTACTGTAACGGTTGATTCATCTAATATTATTCTAAATCATATTTTAGAAAAATGTATATCAACTAAGAGATAGTTTTTTTTTTCAATAATAACTCCTCGCACAATGATATTTTATTTTTCAGGACCCCCCCCAAAAAAAAAAAAAAAAAAAGTTGAAAATCTGCCACTGATGGACATCTCCAAGGGACTGTCTGAAATATTCACTATTGAGAGGTATTCGCTGTTGGGAAATGCTGTTGAATGGAATAAAATCGATGTATATCACTGCCGAATTAAGTTTTACAGACTTAAAAAACATTTTACTTAAATGATTGATGAAGGTGGGAAATAATCGGGAATATGTTTTTTTTTTTCTTGTACCTAATGTGTTTGGGTCCTCGAAATTAGACTGGGGCTAACAAATCTGTATATGTTCGAACCCTTTTCTGTATAGTCATCTATTGTTCGGATGTGTCCGCTAATATTTTTTTTTCTATTTAAAAAAGCATAACGTATTTATGTCAATGGTGTTGTGCCGGGACCTGAACATTTGTCCGGTATTTAAAAGTGTCCGTTAAGAGATGTTTCACTGAAAAGTCTATACTAGTATGTAAATCACTTTACAAGATTTTTTTCAAACCACTTAGTATTAGTGCTATAGACACATAAATCGAAGAAAAACGATAATTGATAGTGGTTTAAATTATGAAGATAGTTATGAACTAAGCGTAAATAAGGAATTGGATTTTAAGCTCCTTAAATTTTTAATAATAAATAAAAAAACGCCTTACCTCCTTTACTATTAAAACAAATTATTACCACTATTAGCAAATAATATTATATTAAATATCCTATTTGAATTTGCAAAAGTTGTTAATCTTCGCATGGGGGTAACTGATCTATCAGAGGTAGGCTGTAAAAATAATTGTTACATTAAATAATTTGTGATTAATTTAATTAGGTATGGATACATTTTTCCATCATTCAATGAATGGATGGAAAATGGTTTCAATCAATAGATTGACATTTTTCAATGACATTGTTTAACATAATTTATCAATAATAAATTATGAATTAACTTTAGATTAAGTATATATAAAACAAAAAAAAATTACTGATAACAATTACCTTCTAAAACGGTTTAATTCAAAATAACGTGTAATATGCGAGTACATTTTAGGGGATTAGATTCAGTTACGGAGAAATCACCCCAAGCCATACCGTATTCACGCGTATGGTTATGCCGTATTATAATATTATTTGTCCGTGGTTATTGGCGTACGTTATCGTAGCCTAAATATTATAATACAATATCACGATGTTGTCAAAGGACGTTGCGGGGCGGCGGCAGATAAAAACGGATGAATAACGACGTGCACGTGAATAATATAATATCTGCCCGGTAATAATTTTAAAATGTCTCCTGCTTGCGTAGGTACGTTGCACAGTCTAAATATCGTATTGAAAAAGAGACTTTGTAAGGTAATAAAAAACAAGCGTCTGCCATTAAATGGTCGAACAAAGGGGCCTTGTGGGTTTGTTTTATTGCGCAAACTATAATCGTAAGTAACCCATTGGAATATAATTTTGATTTGTGTGTTTTATATATCACGCAGTCTTATTCGCGACTATCGTATGGATTTTCACTTGCTGAGCACAATAATGTTTGCACTTACCGTTGCAAAAACGACCGGGCTGCGTATATTATGTTAAGTTTATACGAGTTGTTTTATTTTACGTATCAGTCACTGAGATAATAAGTTTCTTCTCTTTGATTAAATATATGTTTTGTATCGAAAACTCCCTATAAGACCAACATTGTTTTTTCTGATATTTCTTCCGAAAAACCCGCATTACAATCACTGTTAGTTGAAATCGTGATTCTTATAAGGTTATCCGTAACCGTTATACGTTACTGTTTTAATTTTTTGTACAGGAATTTCAGAACTTTTGACATAGAAAATAACGATTTACGCTACGTTTCAATATTTTTCACGTCACGGTTCATAACGAAATTGTTCACATAACGCGATCGATTGAATCCATTAATTCTTTAGGTTATCCTGTCGACATTTACCCAGCATTCTAATCCCCGTTGTCGGTCAAAATGTAGTTTACGATGACTGGTCATGAGCACACAAAATCAAATCAACTCTAATCGTAAAATACCACGTTAACAGATGGACTCGGCTCTCGAATCAATGTCTCTCACGTTGTACGATACATGTACGTAACTTATAGTTTTAATTTTTTTTCTTCTTTTTTTGTTATTGATGGTTTTCGTTTTTCAACCATTAAACATAAAGTGATAAAATTGCGCGCACATCAAAAAACCATGGATTCCTGGGTAGGATCACGTGAGAATCGAATACGATGTACAATATTTTCGTATTTTAAACCGTTGATCTCGATTCGTGTGTAGATTTCGTTACACATTCGGCGAAACGAGTCAAATATTTGTACCCAATATATAGTAATAAGATCTTAACAAATGTCCGGAAAACCGAATTTAGTTTATGCAGTTTAAAACGGCGTATTATGCTTAAATAATAAAAGTAAAACAAAAGACCCAACCGGTACCGTTTAAATGACGTACCTAACAACGTTGTAAAATGGTTACACGCTATGACGGAGACCGTCGCGTTTATCTGGCGATTTTTTTTTTTCGTCGATATTTTTCGATTTCTTTTACGTGTTGCATTCGATTGTTACTGTGGGCACAGTTACCAATTAAAGGGTGGACGTTTGAAGCGCGATTTCCGCTTCTGGGTTTCGACTGCGTCCGATCATTGTTCACCGTACAGTATCGCGAGCAAACGCAGTCCACATTTTTCTGTTACGCCATCGCGTGGAACGCGTTGTTTCCGTCGGCCGGAGACATCGATTTCGGGCGCGCCACGTCGATCACAAACCGTCAAATCCCCGGTGGTACGCGGCCGCCCTTGCGCCGTCGTTGCGGTAGCAGTCAGGGGTGGTCGAGGGTGCTGATTTTACGGTTTTCATTTTGCAAACAAGGTTTCCGTGGGATACGTTACACGGGGCTAAACCGTACCGATAAACCGATTATTAATTACTGTTTCAATTGTACGTGCACGTGTGGAACGCGTACAATGGCAACGGAACAATCGCTGTTGAAACGAACAGACTTCGGCCATTACATTCTGCTGCAAACACCACCAGCGGCGCATTACAGCACGAGAGTTCGTTTGCGAACAAAAGGTACACGTTACGTTACAATGTTTTAAATAATTTTTCGAATTCGAACCCGGCATATCATAACATCTGAAACGTGGCAAGGATATATTTAGACTTACTTCAAGGGAAGAGGGAAGGCGACTCAAATTTTTTCTTTAATTCAGGCCCAAAATTTACTACAAGTCAAATTTTGGTAATATTTAAATCGGGTGAATCCTTAATATTTGTGTTTTTTTTTTAATCTAATGCCAGATCTACTTAGAATCGACTTTTATATAGTTCTTTTTTAACATTTGGCTGTGTTTTGAAAGTTACGCTTGTGTTTTATTTGATTTTTCACTAAGTATGGACCCGACAAAAAGGCTCAATTCAGTATTCACAGCCACGCGTTATTTGATTTCGTTATAAAATTGTAATGATGTGCATCATTCGATTGTAAAAGACGGCACAGATATTTTATTATGGATACTATTTATATGTACGTGATTTTTAAAACCATTTCAAATAAATAAATAACGGTATTTTCGATACCCACGCAAACAACATGGGTCGAACAATAAATACTATTGACATCCCTGCATTCAAAGGACCTCCCAAGATCCATGCCACCACGTGTCCCTATATAACAGGGACATACACCACCCTTTCCAGAGCTCTTGATCTTAGGTCGTCAGTGTATGCGCACCGACCGTAAGATCAACAAAGCAACTCTTTTTGGTCGTTTGTGCATGCGCACCGATCATAAAACTAACGAGAGAGCTTATATGTGCAATTCATTTTGACTTATAATTTTAATCCGTTCGAATTGTGTTTTTCGTACGAGTGTTAAAGAATATCCGGTTCCAGTGCAATTAAATTTTGCATTTGTCCTTTTTTTTTTCAACCTCCCATCGACATCTGAAAGTCTACGGTAAAACAAGTAAGGGCTGCTTTATTTAGCTTGACAGACTGTACAATTACGCTGATCGGTTCTCGAACCTTCTTAACCCTGAGAGCCCTCCCTTAAACAAGGAGGAAGATAACAACCCTTTAATACATTAATACCTCACCGCTATTCACATATATACCTTACTCTCATCTTACCTTATCTATTTTATTTTTTGTATTTTTGGGTTATTACAAAATGATCCACATTAAAAAAAATTGTAATGTGTATCTCACATACTCGTATAATCGATTCCCTAATACGGATTTAGGGGGGGGGGGGGTCGCATTGATGCATATTTAAAATAATTTAAAAAAATTAGTGTTGTATAAAAATAAACATTTTGATTTCCTGTCATAATCTCAGAATAATTTTTAATAATTTCATTCCCTCATTTTTTTCTAAGACATATTTTAATTTATCTTTATATAATTTTTCCACTGGGACCAGGAATTTATAGAAATATTTTCAATTTAACTAAATATGATTAAACTATTAAGTAATTGACTATTTGATTTTTCTAAACTTGTGAGTTTTATGGATAACTCAGATAAATATAATTTTAAAAATCCTAAGCTACATTTAACTACATGTAAAAATTTACGTCGTAGATATATTTTTTTTTTTGTAAAATCACTTTGGAAATAATAATTTGTATATTTTATCACGTGAAGTATACAAAAATTGCAATAATTGCAAAAATTGCAAAACCGTTGAAAATTGCAAAAAATTGCATTGTTAAATTAAATAGGAAGACTATAATTAATCCGATTCGTATACAATTTGATCAGATTTGATTTACCGGGTTGCAATATCAATTAAATTCGGTCTTTATTTATGACCAACAGATCCATTCGACCGGACTGCTCATCACCGATTCGGTGATCTGTTGACGGACGCCTCTGTTTCTCAATCGCGGGCAAGCGTTCGGGTCCTGTGGGCTGTAGCTCCGTTGAAATAAACGCGTTATTTTACGTGTGACGCTCTTGGAAACTACCAGGTTTCGATGTCGAAGAGCGGTCAGCTGTGTACGGAAAGGGACACGACACTTGTAAACATTTCAATGTTTACGACGGACCAGCGCTGAGGACCTTGGTATCGACACGAGCGACGCGATTATTTATTGTCATTGCGGTTAGCCGACCTGGTTTAACTTCAAAAATTGCAATGCAAGAAAAATAAAAATAAAATCCAATAAAAATTACCGATTCGGTAAAACGTTTTTCAACGGACCTATAAAACTTAATTTTACCGTAGATACAAATACGATAAAAAATTTTTTATTAATTTTTCTTTCAACAGCAGATGTATTTAACGGTCTCGTGGGGGTGTCCACTGTTCCGAGATTTCCCCGTGGGTTATAATTCTTATAAAACACTATAGTCGTTTTGGTAAATCACGCATCTCGAAGCGTGTACTGTATTCTATATTCTGTACACATTGACTTGATCGCTGAAGGAACGGCATGTTTATTATACTTACACAATAATCATATTATTATTATTATTATTATTATTATTATTATATTGCCTGGAGCGTAGTTGCCGAATCCCATAACAAAGGAACTTCGTCTAGGGATTTGGTGGTATTCCTTCATTCATTGTGTTGTTAATTATCCAGGTATACGCTGGTTATAGAATATAACGGAATGGTTGTTTTGCGTTTTAATTACTACGAATAACGAATTTGTTATTGTAAATTGTAATCACTGGTTACAATCCACGGTCGTTTGCGGAAAAAAAACTCATATTTGTAGATAACATTTTACATTTTTAATGACTGAAATACGAGCAAATAGTCGAAACCAGAAACAGGTTTAAAAAATATTGTAGATACGTACATATAATATACAAAATGTGTATAGGCTTCCGCAGACCTGTATTTCAGGGGCGTCTACAATGTTTTTGGGCCCTATCTAAACAAAATGTTTTAGTATATTTAATAAATTCTAAGGCAGACGTAATAAAATAAACGTAACTTTAATTTTTATTCAATAATGTAGTATATTGCAATATAACCATGCTCCTATATGACCATGGTCTTAATGAATTGTCATTGAATCTCGTATATTTTTCTCACATAGCATCAATTATTTATGATTTGTACTTTTCTCGTCAAACCTAGCTGTTATACTATCATAATAAGATTCTTGCAAGAAAATGTAGAACATTTTTAAATATTTTTTCTATTACGAAATATCGTTTATTTTTTACCAAATATTTTAGAATAAATTAAATTTAATCTGATAAACATCAGTCAAAATACTCATAAACATACATTTAAGGGCCCCATTCACAACATTTCGGGGGGCTGCCCGAACACATCCGACACACTTCTCGTGAGAACGCTTATGATAGAATGGAATATTATACGTGTAGCGAAGTATATGATATATAAGTAAATGTAACATATTTGTTCATTTTCAATATATTTGTTCGTATCGAAAAAATATTGAGTTATTGGTAAAACAAGAGCGTTTAGATTTTTATATACTGAGTGAAATTATTATAGGTATACATGTTCCAAATACTAATTTTTCAATGATATTTCACGGTTAAAATAATATGGAAGTATTAAAATTCTTGTCGTACGATAATATTGTATTGTGTACTTAATTGGATCAGCAATTTTTTTTTTTTTTTTATATTTTAACAGACAAAACTAAAAACAATTATTTTGTAACAAATAACTACACCAAAGACAATTAACAAACATTTAGTGCGTAATCGAACAATCAAATTTTAAACTTTGATTATTATTTTATTTTTAAGAATATATACGTAATATTTATTATTATTACTATTATAGTATTATATTAGTTTTCAAACGTGTTGCATGATCCATTTAAGTTACAATTCGTATTACTGGTTCTAGTGATAAATTAAAATTTTCTTTTGGCGACTTTTTTTATTTATTTCTTCTTCTCCTGTTGTAACCGCATCGTTCTGTGTTATGGAGTGACTTGTACGCGGTGGAAAACAATTTGTATTCGGGGATAATCGCTCTTTTGTTGCCATCGAAATAGTTTCGTTCGCGGGGTTCTTCAAATGCGTACCGCGTAGCACAATGTAGATGTACACTATTACTATTATTATAACGCACGCCGTTTGAACAAGCTTAAACACTCATCGAAATGCAATATACGAGGCATCTTGAACTGAACTTGTAGATGTAGAAAACGACTTGAAAGCAGAACGGGCTGCAGATGGGCGTATATATATATATATATATATATATTGTTCATACATTTACGCGTGAACGTTACATATTGTTATACAACTGCGAATGAGTAAAATCCAAGTGGCACGCACACGTCACGGAGATTCCAAGTTGGTGGGAGGTGGTTCGGTACATAGCCGTAGATTTATATTACAACAATCAGATAACAGAATACGCGAGTAACACAACGGCGGGGCCATATTCACGCAAGGGCATTATGAATATTTTTCAAGGCCCCGTGAACCTGGGAGCCCATGTATTTGATCTGATAATTTTAATTTTAACTGATCCTTTAATTTGAAGAACACCAAAACACACAGTCAAAAATGCTCGTTAAGTATAAATTATATTTTTCACTGACACACAAAATATAGGTATATGATAAGAAATACTCAAATTAAAATGGCGTATTATTTAACGATACTAATATCATTGATTGGAATTATTTTTGACAGATGATAGATGTGTAGAAATGTTTGTCCTATCCCGTATATATGTGTACATACTAGTGCTCTGCACGATCTATTATTTTAAGGACCAGACCGGACTTCAAATTTTACCAGGGAACCGAAGTCGGATCGGACTGCACTTAAACATTAATCATAGAAAAACATTGGACCAAACCGATGGCTTCAATTTATTTTTAGACCGAACCGGACCAGTAATTAAATAACATTTAATAAAGTAGACCATGAACCGGACTTCCGGTTCGATTTTAAAACATTTTGGACCGTTAATGGACCGGTTCGTAAGATTCAGTCTGTATTAGTCCAGACCGGGCGTAACACATTTCCATCAAAAGTAGACCTTTCCCTTTTCCACCAATACCCGTTTCCACCAAAAGTGTATATTTCCCTTTTTCAACAAATAAGATAAAATACCTATACTTTTCATGAGTTTTTCGGATTGAAGTAAAATATATAAAAATATAAACCAATATAATCAATGTATATTGTAAATTTATTGTATTTAATTGTATGTTAAACAATTATCATACTTATGCATGTACTTTTATGTCCATTAACCATTATAATATCTAAATAGTCAAATACTTTATGAACAAGTGAAAAGATGGCACAGTTGAAATAGTGCATTACAACTGCGTGTGTGTTAAAATAAAACGTAAATTTTAAAATTTATAATTCTATGATGGTTAAAATTATCGAAAGTAAACGTGGAAATAAAACACTAGTACTAAACAACTTTAAATTTTTTGTTGGATCAGTTAACAAATATCAACTAATTATATATATAGTTACAATTTACATAACTAAGGTATCGTATATCATAATATATTATTTTTTCATCTTTTTATATCTGACCATTTTTTTAAATAAAATTTAACATTTTCCAACCTATATTCTATACCTATATTATATAATGCTTTAAATTTATTGAATTAATAGTATATGTTAAATAAAGTTATTTCTGTGTTATAGCTTTTAATTTAAGCGTAGTATACAATTGTTTTGGTAAAAACATGGTCAATGTTTCATTTGGTGGAAACGGATATTGGTGGAAACGGGCATCGCCCCCCAGACCGTACCATATAATGCATTTAGTATTACACTGGACCGGACTACCTAACTTTATAAATAAATATTTACCTAAAGTTGTAGGTTTTTTTCGTTTCATTTGTTTATTTAACAATATCTGTATTTAAATTTTATGTACCAAGATTGGGACCGGACTGAAACCGGACCAGGCCAGGCTGATTTTCATTTTATTTTTTTTGAAACTGGACCGGACTGAAAATAATGCATTTGATCTGAGGACTGGACCGAACTACTTCTAAAAATTATTGAACCGGATTAAACCGATGATTCAATAGTTTTTGTAAATATGTTAGGACCGTACTAGACCGAATTAATTAAGACCAGACCATGCAGAGCACTGTTACGCACATACACATATATACACATATAAATTATAAGATTGTAATGTAGTCAGATAGTACATGCAATTTATTTAACAGAATTATAAAATAACTTTATGTTTAAAATATTAATGAAACTGATCTGTAATAATAACAAACGTGTATATTGATTAAGAAGTCGGTAGATATGGCTATTATTGCTGTAATCGTACAGTATCACTATACAGTATACTCATGATATAAACCCGTGAGCATTATATGAATACGAATAAAACTATTGAATATTTTTATAATTTATATTATTATTTAAATACATTGTTGTTTTTTAAAAAAGTTACCTAAAAAATACCTCAATGGTTCAGCTAAGAAAAAATTAAAAGCAAAAAAAGAAAGAAGATTTAAAAAAATTACGTGATCATTTAAACAAATTTGTTTTCACAACTACTGAACCATTTTTAACAGAAATATTTGACAAAAATTATTTGTTGAAAATATAGAAAGTAGATAGTTAAAAATATTTTATATTCAAAGTTTATTTAAGATATTTAATATCTTAATATATTATTAGCTTGACATCAACTGTTATTGAAACAATAAGAAAATTGGGTTAAAATATGTCCGATAAAATTGATAAAGTTTATGAAAATGAATCCTACACATTATTAGATATATTACTCAAGATTACAAAAATTATAGAATAACAAAAGTACTAAGAAATAAAAATTTGGATGATACAAATTCTAAAGAAAGACACCAAAATGCCAGACAAAATTACATAATATATACTCATTGTGTAATTTTTGATACATTATTGGTAGAGTTAAAAAGGGTAGAGAAGCTTCCAATAAAGAATAAACAAAGTTTGGATTTTTGTTTAAAGAAAATCTTTTTATAAATGAAATCGTGACGGAAATAAAAACGTTAATATCGATATATGAAAATGAATTCAATTTTGACGCTGAGTAGTTTGTAGAATAATTAATTTAATTCCGGAGTTTACTTTTATTCAATAATGATAAAAATGCAACAACTCTATCTGAACAAATAAAATTTATTAAAACTATGCAAATTTCTTATGCATTTAAAAATTTAGAATGTTATTTTTTTGTGTTTGCATATATTTTTGACGATATTAATAACTAATTGTACTAGCGAAAGGTAATTTTAATTTCTCGAATGAATTAAAATTAAATTAAGATCATATCGGGATTGAGAAAAATTCGATGCATTGGGAATTTTATCTATTGAAAATTACATTACTGCAAAGATTAATTTCGAGGAAATTATTGATACATTTGCTGAACAAAGAAAAAATGTTGCAATACCAACCTATATTAAAATATTGTTTAATTAACTATTACATTTTTAATGGTTATTGTTATAATAATAACCAATTATAATTTAATTTACAATTAATTATAATAGTCCTATTTATTATTTTGTTTGGGGCCTCAAAAACTTTAAATCGGGTACTGCACAACATTTATAATGGCTAGCGCCATATTTCCTCACTCAATCAGTGTTTACAAAATTCATATCATATTTTCAACGTTTGAATTGATAATTAATATCATTGGTAAACGCAATATATTAAACATATAACTATATCAAACAAATAATCTAAGTAAAAAAAAAATAATAATAAAACATAACTGGATTAAGTGTATTAACAGGAGTTAGATGTATAAATTAGTTATATAAATAAATGACTAAATAATAATAATTTTAGACAATTGTATAATATAAGTTTACAAATGTTATAAAAATCTGTTGATACCTCAACAAACACACTCTGTGTAAAAAATGACTAAGAAAAAAAAAGATAGGTTTATTATAATATTTAAGTAAATATTTTTTTATAAATTTACTGAATTGTTAAGTCTTCTTATTTGGTTTCAATAATTAATTTACTTGGTGAGGAATTGTTTTGAAAAATATGGAAATTTAATTATAATGTCTTATCGCCTATTAATTATTTTAGTCATCATATTTCGTGTCGTATAAATAAATAGTAATAAGTGTTCTTGAAGACCTCATAAATTACCATCTTCATATTCTTGGCCATTTTTTACATGGAGTGCGACCAAATATTCCTGTCGTGATAATGACTATGACTCTAAGGATAAACATAGACCAAGTTGCAACGGTCGGCATCATTGCTATACATGCTATCTATAGTTTTTATAGTTTTAAATATGTGTTTTCAGAGAATTTTTTTTACCTATACTAATATAATATTTAGACTCCATCACAATTCTGTTCCGGGAGAATAAGACGCGTGTCCGCTATAACGATTGTACAAAAAAACACGTGCCTGCGGGTAGACACAGACTTAATTCTGTCGACGGCAAACGCAAAATGTAGCTCAAAGCACGATGTATGTAATAAGGGATTTTTTTTAGAACGCTTCTACAATGTATAGTAGAAGTTATATTATTACAGCTTAGTTCACCATCCGTCATTCCGGTAGTGTTTCCTCCCGATCACTCATCCCTTGGCCATTGTTCACCTACATCACTCCCGCTCGACCATATTCAAGGTACCTCGGTTTAATAACCGTAGCCGTGCGGTAGGCGGTCGAAACGTTTATATTTTACTAACGATTCGACGGGTTAGGCGAATTCAATCTTTTCCATGAATATTTATTATTAAAATGTTCTAGCAAATTCGATTCTTACCAAATTCATAATCAAATAAAACCGTGCAAGCGTGCACGCATACCCAAGTACAAATAAACAGTGTATACACGTGCGCGGGTGATCATTTGTAGAGGTCTGATTCGATATGCGATGTAAGAGTAACGAACGTGTACAACGGTAACCATTATTATTATTATGTACAATATTGCTCGCGATACTAACGGAAAAACGAGTTTTCAAGTGCACTGTTATTGACGACGCAATCATTTCGATGCACAATTTCGTAAGGGTAGTAGGTGAAATTATTAGTCGGTACAGGATTGTAATGAAATCCACGATGACGACGTATTTTTCTTTTCATCTACTTCCAAAAACGACCCTTTGTAATTATTTGGAAATAAAGTTATTTCTGAAACTAAATCCACCGCTGTTTTCAATTCGACCGAATGACACGTGTGAAAACAATTATTATTCTAGAGGGGAAAAGACAAAAGTAAAAACTATTAAACCTCCGTTATTGAACAATCAGTGTAAGGTACCTTTAAAGTTTATTGTACCCAACTTATGTGTATATATATACTTGTATTTTATTTTAAACAATTGACTTGTTTGAAGTATTACACGTCATACATTTTGTACTCTATTCATTCTATCATTACACAATGGATGATTTTTTTGTCATATTCTGATGGTTGAAACATCGTATAGATATCAAAGGACATTAGCTCGACATGCATCATAATAATTATGCACGTACACGGTATAGTTAATATGAAAATATAATCTACTTAAATATGTTTGATCTGTAACCGAACCCGTGACGTATTCATCTCACTGACCTTTTCTCGGATTTTAGATTTTCTATTTTTATATTCTTTATAAACTGTTCGGATCGTGTTAATGGATAATTATTATTACGACTTTGCAATGAAAACACGGTACATATAATATTTTGAAAAGCAAGCTATTTTCGCTCACTGAATTGTATTTGGTATATCACAATCAACCGTATCCAATTCTGCTTTGGTTTATTTACTTTTTTCTTTTTTTTTTTTTCATTTGGATCCCCCAAGAGAACAATAAATGCATTTACATTCTGTCATTTATTTGTTGTCGCGCAGAGTATACATGCGTGCAAATAAGCGTCGACAGCTGTAAACGCGAAATTTGATTAAAAGTATTATTTATCTAGATACCCAAGTACAAAAACGACTACTGTTGCAACGAATCCTGTATGGGTTTGTGTTTATATATTTATATCGTTCGTTTGTTATTAATTTTGTAAAGGCAAAACTAATACTACTATGAATTGCATTTTGTCATCGTGCAGGTGTATCAATATATTATAATTATTATTTCCATAATTATTTCGCATAAAAAATCACGAGCGAACCGTCGTGTGTTAATTTTACTTAAATTCTTCAATTTAAAATGTTTAATTTTTTCCTTTTACTTCTCTCAGAATCACCTCGGCATTTATACACAATCACTATATTATCACACATGTATGCGTGCTGCTAGTCCACGTTTATTGTCCCGATTCTCAGAGAGGATTTAGGAAAATAAAAACACCACGCGAACACCGTATAACATTTGGAAATGACGGCGATGAAAGTGGCGATAATTTTACACCTCAACGTTTAAATACCACCGAACGTTTGTTTTTATTCTGGTTCTGTATTTGTCAATAAGAACAGATCGAATGAGGCACTAACACTAACACGCAGTTGTTATACACTAAAAATCGTTATTAATAATTTTAAGGTATTATAGTCACTATAATCAAATTGTAAAAATGAAACAATAAAATCTCGATAGTATGTACGGACCTATAATACTATATGTGTTTTATCATCACTAAATCTTGATAGCAAAAAGTAAAATAAAAGTATTTGTGCTTTAAAATTCTAACATGCTTATAAGTTTAATACAACGCGTAGTTTAACTTTGGAAGATTTTTCTATTGCTTCTCGGTTCTAATTTCGATTCGATAAATGTTAAGAGTAATTTAAGACAAAACACTTCTCCAGGATAACCGGTATTTTGGCATAGTGTTGAAACTGAACATATTATTAAATTAGTATTGTTATTTTATCAAAACGCTTAATTTAAAATTATTTTCATCGCCTAAATAGTGTTATTAGTGAAGTTTTTTAAATGTATAAATAAATACGTGCTCTAGAGTATATGTGTAATTTACGACCGGTATCCAATTATACATTCATCATCAGATATATTATATATATATTACATACAGAGTCAATACAATCACTAAGTTTTATTGTAAAAGAGTATTTAAATTATTATAAAAGTAATATCAAACATTATAGAGTTGTTTTTTTTTTTTAGTAATTGGTATGTAAATAATTTTTCTATAATCATTATATCAACCTGTATTATTATAAACACATATTATTAATGATAACTATAAATAATTTTATATATCTTTTTGATGTATCAAGAAATTTTATGTGTATATTTTTTCCTTAAACTTTTTATCCGTTAGATTTTTTACCATTGAATAGTTTTGTACAAGATTTTTTTTTTATTCAACAATCATGCCAGTCAAAAACCTTCACAAAAAGGTACGCGCCTCTCGCTCGACTCACTGACTCACTAGCGAGATGCTACATTACCAGTCGTATCCAGCCCAGTTCCTTCGGGGTTCATCGGTTGATTATCATCAGGGTTCGGAAGTTCTAGCAAATGCATATTTTTTTTGGTTCATCCTAGAACGTCCAAAGCAAAATACAAATATGTTTCAAACTATTTGGATATCATACACAAAATTTAATTTTGCTATTTTTTGCATATTTACGGGTTTTATTGCTATTTTGCTAATTTAGGATTTATAGTGCTATTTCTGGGTATATTTTCACATAATACAGGAAATAATCAAATTTTGCTGATAATAATGATTAAATTAGTTATAGTTTTAAAAATACTTGAATTATTGGAAATAAATAAACATCATCAATAATTATTATTATTTTATTTTTTTATCGACAATTTGATGAACTAATAGTTAGTGACTAAATACGATCATTTAATTATATGCAAGTATACTTTTACAAATATATTTAATTAATTTAACATTTTTGTTAAGTTTATAATTCAATCAGTCCAAACGTCTACATGCCCAAATATTTGTAAAATTACATTTAATTTTTTTTCTATTACATATATAATTTTTTCAACAAAAATGCATATTTTTTGATTTTTCTTGCTACTTATAGCGCATATTTTAGAGTTTTTAAGTGCATATTTAAGAGCTTAAAAATAACATTTTAGTACTACAGCTTCCGAGCCCTGATTATCATACAATTATTAGTATTTTAACGTACGTGCAAACGGGATGAAACCATATAGTATATATATATTCGACGGCAATCACGGTTTGCAACTTTTGCACAGCCTCCGACGGATTTATGGATTTATCATCAGAAATCGCGAGTTACATCACGAACCAATGGCGGTGGCGGAATAACTATTGTTTATAACATAACGGTTAACAATGAATCAATATCCACAGCATTGGATATCGGCGCTCTGACAATCATAAATTTATATTTATATTATATTATATGTATCTGCAATAAAAATGTACGTTGCGCGCGTGCTGCGTGCTGTTCGTGTACGCAGTGTTTATATTTATTTTTTTTTTTGTTTTTACGTTTTCTTTCTCTCAAAAATTTATATTATATATATTATGTCACACGTTTATCGTTTTAATCTTTATAGCATACAATTCGCGTAAAGTCGCACCCCAGTCGAATAATATATTTAAACGGTTGTGTTTTATTTTTTTCATACATCGTGATCGCTGTATGAAATCTCTTTCTATCTTTATCTTTGTCTCCAGACATTTGTAATTATCTCTCGTCATTCAATCGATTTGAATGAACATAAATGTATTATTATAACGGAGTTACTTACTTATTAACTATCCAGTGCTTAAATCGAAAAAAATTACAGGAGATGAGCTCTATTTAGCAATAAGAAAGTAACCGTGTTAATAAAAGTAAAAAAAAAAAAAATACAAAGGATCTAAAATTAAACTAAATTCTAACAAATTGTTATACGACGTAACTGATATTGTTATTTATTATTAATAAAGGCATTTAATATATACATATACGATAATATTAAAACCATCATTAGTTAAAAAAGTTTTCAAGATTTTCCAATAAATTATTAGAAAATATTTAAAATCAAAAAGAAATTATTTTGAGGATTTGTCCATATGTTCTCCATCCCCATCTGTTCTTTCAATAGGAAATAGTTGATAGTCACAAAAAATTAGTAGACGAGCTCCTTCTTTCTGCGTAACTCCATCCATACTCACAATATTTTCATGAAAATTACTGCTATTATATTTGTACTATCATCTGGTCTACCGAACAAATTAAACGACCGTCTTTGCCGGACCAATTGTGTGTTAAATAAATAACGAATAACATGATTTTAATTGGATTTTGGAATATTTAGAAACGCCATCATATTGTAAAAATGTAGTAACTCCTACGGGGACAGGTTTTCAACAATATAAGCCCAGAACTATAATAGTTTTCTATTGTTGAACACGAGTTTTTATCAAGTCAAATGCAAACGATCCCAGTGACGTCTAGTGGCTGCGTCCAAAATTTTAAAAATAAGATGACGAATCTGAGTGTTTCGAAATCAATGATATTGTAATATAGTGTAAAATATGCACCATTGTATGCAATAGTGCATTGCTTGTACGTCATGTAGTGATGCGCCATATGTAGTTGACACTAAAATATGTACAGGTGCGCTATGGTTATAATAATAATGCGTAATGTACAATGTACCCGTTTAGCGTTGGCATGATTTATCAAAGGAAAGATTTAATCAGAGGCCGTCTTCAGTATTTTTTTGAGTAATTTCTGGGTTATTTGTCAGAATATACTACGTGTTGTACCCTACGTAGAAGGTCCCTAGGATTGGCATTATATTTTATAAATATAACAGCATATCATAGTAAAGTAACAATGACAACTGCTATGTATATGTATTATGTATAAATATCGAACAGGGCAGTGGATGCGACGAAATTAACGAGAAATATTTTAAATATATGTAATGTAAATTTATACGTAAGTATGTTGAGTATTGAACACAAAATATCATATTATTTCAGATTCAAATAGATCTTAATCTTAATGATACCATTAAAAAAATGTATGATTATATAATAACATCAAAAGATTTCAACTTGATAAAATTTATTTTATTTCGTATGAGTACGTTTATTTTAGTATTCGTTAAAATGTTAAGCTTTTTTTATATTAATAATTTCTTTCTAGTTTTTGCGTTTTTCCATTGTCACAGTGATTGTTGTTTTAAAATTCATCTCATATATAAATTTAGTCAATCGGTTTGACGCGGCACGCTTGGTGATGGTGATGCGTGCACGTGTCGTGGGAGCGCTGAACACTGTTATTAAAAATGTTATAAAAATAATAATAATAATAATACGTCTATTATATAAGAAGTATGTAATGGATATATTGAACTTTTTTCACAGAATAAAAAAATAATTGAATAACAAATCAGTGTTTAATTAACAAAGACAGAAAAACAAGCAACGAGGTGTGTATCCGTACACGGTGTCGGAAAAACAGCACGGTTCAGATGGTGGTACGTAACGGACGTTATTGCGACCGTTCACGAACCCCACATCGGTGATGGACGGGGGGGGACGGGGTGTCACAGTGACGTTGCGTGCCGCGGATTGGTGGTTAATGAGAGAGATAAGGGCACGGTCGGCGACCGCCGTTTTGGTAACGGCTGTCACACAGGTCCGCGTCAGGTTAAAATGTTATAGTTCTACTTGGAAGCACTAAATTAATATTAAAATAATGTATAAAACGATAAATTGTTCATTAAATTATTCATCGTTTGTATTGATATCGAATATATCTATAATTTTTTAACGGTAAACACTTAATTTAAACACTTTTCTAAAATAGTCTTATAACTGTAGATTTTATTTTCTGATGATTCTATGATTTTTAAATGTTTGGTATTTTTTGTGCATCAACACTTTACATTACAGTAAATGTAATTTTATTTCAATGGAAATTTATGCTGTTTTTCACAGTACATATTAATCGATGCTTGACTTGAAATTATTTTAAATTTTGTAAAAAAAAAACTTCTCTGCACGCGTGGAGAGTGTACCTTATTCAGTTACACATCAACACAATATTTTACACAAATATTTTAGTGTTTTATTGATTCTATGAAACGACGTATAAATCTCAGACTTTCTTTCGTAATAAATACAATGGGATTCATTGAATTATGGTTGAAAAGTGTTCCGATAAAAAAATTACATGATATCTAAAAGTATTTGTAAATCAACATTATTATACTACGCAAATGCTGATTATTGTCAACTCTTTGAAATATCTATATGACAATAGACAATATTAAAATAGAAACGCATTAATTAAAATCTTGAGATTAACTCAACTAATAAGAAAAACTAAAAAACTAAATGAGTTTTTATTTTAACGATATTCGGTTATACAATGTATAATGTATATTATTTAAGTAATTATATAGTAAATCATTTTAAACACAACTTAAATATCATATTATTAAGTATATAATTTCAGAAAGTTTATTGTTCGAGTAAGATGTGAAAATATTGAAGTGCAATATTTTTTACTTCAAGTCTATAATAATGCACTACCCTGCTTTAATAAATTCGAAAGTAGCATATTTTTGTATTCCTTTTAAATATTTTGACAAATTTCAATTTACAAATGCGATCTTTTTCTTGTGTACTTTTTTCTTATAAATAAATATATATACACAGGGGTGGATTGGCCAATCGGGAAATCGGAAATCTTCCCGATGGGCCGGCGGTCCTTGTTTGGGTCGCTCTATATTATTATATAATTACCAAAAAAAAGTTTTATTTTATAAAATAAATAAAAATTATTAAAAAAATAAATATATGTTTAAAGATGCATTAAGATCAAACTTCAAGTTCAAGTTGGAACTAATTAATCATGTGACTTATCCAAAACTATTTTAGCTATAATTATAGTAAAGTTATTGTAGATTTTATTAATTTAGGGATGAAACTAAACAAATTTTGAAATTGATGCAAAATAAAGCATTTTTTGGGAGGGGGGGAGTAAAATAGTTTAACTTGCGGTTCATGGGCTGGTTTGTTTCATATTTCCTGGGCCGAAAATAATTACCAATCCGCCCCTGTATATACATGTATATTACAGTTATATTAAAAATGATCATAATAATAATAATTTACAATAGCGTGCACATAATTTTACGAAACAATAATTTTCGAATATATAGTTTAATTATAATAATGAAATTTAGTGTATTTTTTAAAAATTATTTAAATTAATTTTTTCTGCATATTAATATCACTTAACCGATAAATTATTTGTATTTTAATATATTTTGATAAATTAACATTGTATCAATTTGATATAATAATTTATTTCAATAAAAGAAGTATAACTTTGTATTGCTATTTTTTGGTAAACATAAAATAATACATTAATAGCTGAACTCCCGAAATGATACATAATGTGTTGACTTATAAATGATCAAGATCATTACGCATGATTATAATGTATTACGTAGTTCACTGTCCTCCACTCAACGATTTTATGTAAATAATTTTTTTTACCCTTTTAAATATCAATTGAAAGAATAATTTTTTTCTCTCGCCACTCATTGATAATAACATAATAACTTAAAAAAATAATTTTAAATGTTGGAAAAAACTGTTTGAAACAAAGTGACTGAAAATATTGATGAACCTTTAATGATGCCGTACAAACTTGCATTAATGTAACTATTTTAGCAAATACAAATTACAAAAACCTACTAAAGTGGATCTTTGCGAACTATTCATGATCAAATCGTTTGGTAATCGATATCTAACCTAATTACGACGGAGTATTTGGATTTTATTTGGCCATTCTTAATGAACATTATAAGTCGTTTTCTACTGAAATAATAAAAATAATCTTCGATTTCATTATGTACTTAGTGTACTACATCTTGACGTATAATAACAATGAGTATTTGTTTTCATGATCGTAGACCATGGTATATAAATAAGAAATGTAGGTAATAAATGCCAATAAATAAGTACTTATAGCTCATGATACATATTTTTGTATGAGGTTTATTAGGTAAAATATTTTTATTTTAACACCCATTTGTTGTCGAAAAAATATTATTATTATTGATACCAATTATACATTACCAGATAATTAAAGTTCAAGAATATGTTATTATTATTTGTAAGACACATCCACCATCGTTGTTTCAAGTAGATACATTGTCCGTTTTGTAACTGATTTCTGTAGAAATAAATACAACAGTAAAACTTGCTTAAGACGCTTTCATATATAATACTAATATATATATATATAATAATAATTAAATTAAATTAATTTTATTTTCAGTTAAATTTTTGATAACTTTACGGAGAATAAGAGAGAAGATGACGAAGAAGAAAACTACGACAAAGTGGAAGAATATCAGATGGAATCGATATCTACAGTTATAGCTGGTTTTCAACATTTATGATAAATAAGGAAAGTATTCTCATATTTAGAACGTATTGAAAAAATAATAATAAAATAATAAACAAACTATTTCTTTCTTATCACGTAAAAATAATGAAAAATTATGTGTATTTTTATAATTTAAATATTATTTATGTATAAATATACTTATACACAAAATATAAATTTTATAAATAAACATAAAATTGGCAGTTGAAAATTTCCTCTTAAAGTATTCAGAAAATATTAAGTTAATAGGGCGAAGGAAGAGCCTCCAATATGCACAGCCTACGGATTCCAAGTCACTATCAAACTTATACTTAACGAATGCCGAATATATTTCAACATCAAAATAAGTTCCAACCTTCCTGAATCAATAGTTGAAATACTTAACAATTACCTCAGTCAACCTCCAATATCATCAAAGTCGTTATAATAATAATAATCCATCATCCTCACTTAACCAAAATATAATTAATCAATAGAATTATTAGTTAATATATAATGTACAGTGTAAACCTAATTTGCTGAGGATATTTTCTCTAAAATAAAAGACAAACAAATATTCTTAATTTAAATAAACAATCTTAACTAACTTATTTTACTCACATTAATCGAATTTTTGAGAACTGTGCCAAAAATTGTAATGATTAGTTTTAAGTTCAAACAAATAACACTAGACTAACAAAACTAACTAAAAGACATCCGATCACAGTAAGTGCCTCACATATTGACCAATCTAAACACTCTAATAGTTTGTGGGCGCTAAATGTTTGTATCTCACTGAAAAGCTTTTAAAAATTTTGTTTTATAATATACATGACTTACAAAATATTTCGAATATATCAAATATGATGGTAATTAGTAATTACTAATTACGTATTCAAGTTTTTTTTTTTTTTAAAAACTATATATACACATCAGTCTATAGTTTTTGTACTTCTGATTTGCGGTCAACTCAGGCGTGGATATTGGTTGTTTTTTTCATTAATGACAACCCAACATATTTGACCCTGTGACCACGGTCCACGACTAAAATGATCGCGTGATATTGTGGTAATAAATCGATATAAGGATAAAAGCATTCAATACTTTAATGCAACGTTCTAAATGACTGAAAATCCCTCAGATATATAATGTTCACCCATTCGCGCCGTCGGTTTCAATTAAAATGTCCCCCGAACGTATACTTACTAATGAATAATGTACGCGATTAAATTAATTTCAGGTACTTGGAAATAATTGTTTACTTAAGTCTTTCGATAGTCGATTGAAACATGGTAAGAATAAAGATAATTTAAATTGATATAAACAAAACCGTAATGTTGTTTAAACTGCATAAATATATTTTTAGTCTTATAACGAAAGTAACACATGGCAAATAATACATTTTAAAAAGTTTGAATCAAATTAATAGTACCTATGCTTAAGTAGTATTTGACTGCAAAAAGGCTGACGACAGTTTTCAATAATGTGAGGGATCATCGTGAAAATGGAACTGACGGTTTGATGTTCAATATCAACTTCAAAAGGAAAAAAAAAATTTTATTTTGTTTTATCAAAAATTGTTAATATATGTGAACTGTCAAAAATATATGTTTCAACGAATAAGTGGTCACCACAAATCCCTTGTCAGAAAATTGAAAAGTTCAAGGGTTTAAGTGATGGCATTTCGTGACGAACATTATTAGAACTACTAGAGCAAGATCATGCAGAAAACGTGAGTCATTAAATTTTTATTTCGATTCCAACATTTCAATTTTGAACTCAAAAGCTAATGACTTAACTTTGTTTTATATGCCAATATGCATATATAAATCAATTTTGGAGTCTTCCCAATTATAATTTAAGGTAATTATAATGTAAACTCCAAATCATCGATCCATACTATAAGATTGATCGGACAAAAAAAAAAATGCGAAACATGTAAACAAATTAAGTCATTAAACTCTCAGTAATTTTGAATTTAAACCTAAATACTTGAAAGGCTTTATTGCAAATCGTATTTGTAATAAGCTAAGTCAACGATCACTAGAAAAATAGAAAATAGATCATTAACTTTATGTGTTATTTTAAATTTCTATATTATTTTACATAATATGTATTGGTAATTTCAAGCGAAAATTCAATGATTTATTGTCTAAAAAAAATACCTTAAGTTTAGTATAGACTAAAATATCGAAACTATAGGATAAATATTTTCTATGAAACATTTATAGATATTTGGGAGAAATTAACTTTAATATATATTGTTTGTGCACCATCGTGACGAGCGTCGAGGATTCGCCAAGACCACCGTCGGCACCCCCTCTTTTTTACCCCCACCGGTGACGCGCACCCGGTCGCCCGGGCCGTCGATCGCGGTGGTGTGTGCGGAAAAACCTGTTTTCGGTTCTGGACACGTTCGCGTTCGGCTGGCTGATAATTATCGCGCCTGCGCCGCCTTTTTTCCGTGTGTATTTTCCTAACGCCGATTCCTTTATGTACGCGATTGTCGTCTTGTCGTGCGTTTGATCCGCCACCGTTGGTCGATCTCGTGTGTGTGTCACCGCGTGTAGTTTCAACGCGTCTTTATTTAGATATTGTCGACCTCGTGGTCACTTTCGCGGCCTTGCGTCCTTACGCCCTGTTTATCGCGCCAGTTGATTGGTGGACAGTGATATTGTGCCATCACCGTGCACGTATTTCACGAACTCGCTTTTGTGTGTGTTAGATAGTTCCTCTTCCAGTGCGTTTCCTGTTTTTGGTTCGCGATAACTCTA